>NC_064011.1:5420808-6021176 GCF_932276165.1 Plutella xylostella | reverse complement strand
ATAGCCAACATAGTGATACAGTGTGAGTTTGCCGTCCGAAGAGCGGGCAATCACGGTGTTCACCTTAGAAAAGCAGTGAGTTTGTCGTAAAAAGCGAGCAATCACTATGTAAGAAAACACATGTTTCAACAAACTTTAAGTACTTACCGTTATTAACACAGAGGTCCAGTTTTTGATGATGACTGATGTTTCACTTTTTATAGAAACAGAAGTAATATCGAAAAATTATTTCTACTTTACTGTTTTTGCGTGAAGTCACGTCAATAATCCAAGACGTACTGACAAGCGAATACGCCCGGCGCAATATGGCGTCCGCGCGCGCGCCAGGGGGAGTGGCGCGGGGCGCGCGGGAGGGGGGAATAGAGGTAGGAAATGGTGTTGTCACATGTCAAAATCCAAGGTGTAATCTCACAAGTGGGTCGAGCGTAGCTCGGACACCCAAATGAGAAAATAACTGTGTCTGTCTGTCTGTTACTCTTTCACGCCAAAACTACTGAACGGATTCGAATGAAATTTGGTACACATATGGTATAGACCCTGGGAAAGAACATAGGCTACTTTTTATCCCGGAATTCCCACGGGAAAACTTTTTAAGGCGAAGCAAAGCTCGCGGGCATAGCTAGTTTATTATATGACGTGTAAATTGTTAAATTTATCAATAAATGATTGAAATATTTACTTCCAGCGATGTCTGTAAAAGACGAGACAGGCGTCATTCACTGGCAGTGTTCGTGCGACGAGATCTCGGGCCGCCACGACGACGCGTGCGCCGCCGCCGCCGTCGACTATCTCCAACACTATCGGGTATGCTTCTTTTACTTACTTTTTGTGCTATAGTGTATAATAATTGTAAACTCTAATTAATAGCTTCTTAAGGGTCGGCAAGGGGGAATCGAGGGTTGGCATTGTCATAGAATTATGTAGTAAACGATGCTCTACAACCTTGAAAAAAATCACACAGGTAGTCGAAGAGTCTAGCTAGGTGCTGAATGATTCGAATTTAAGTAAATGCTTATGGATAACTGTAAATAAAATTCAGAATATCACGAAAAACCAGAAAATCACACTCCCGTATTGTAACAACTTTGTCGTAATTATTAAGAATTTTCATATGATTTTTATCATATTATAAAGTTAAAGGCTTGGACTAGGCGCTAAATACCTTGTTTTTTAATAAACACACACTTATTTTGTGTAAATTAATCCCAAACTTGAGCAATTTTTTTCCCTCAAATCTTCATACAAATATCTATGGCGGCTTTCTGTGTTATAAAATCATAAACACAAGTGACGTTTGACTCAGTCGGCCGCTGGCCTCCAAAGAAGGGTCACGTCGGTTTAGGCAGCACTGACAGCTCGCGATCTTATCGTGTACAGATACAAAATCACTGCACATTGGTTGTCATTGCACTTTTTCAACTTTTATGACACCAACATAATTTGATTTGAAATTGAGGAAGCATAATTCTTCCAGTATATTCAATACATTAAATTAAATTAGATAGTGTGCAATATTCTCGTGACATTACAGTCTCGTAAAGGTCTGATGAGGAGCAGGAATATAGCGAATGGATCTAAGTGATGACAATACGCACGAACATTAGGTTAGGGATCAAAAATACAGTCTCTTGGTGCTGGTTGAGGTATGGTCTCGTGAGGATCTGATGAGGGCAGTAACACGGTGGTGGCTCAATTTTATTTCAAAGATGTTAATAGCTAAAAGCATCGAGTTTGGGCTATTAAGTATGTTTTTCAGAGAGAGAGAAAGAGATTTTATTTTTCCTCTGGATGTGTTAGGTTTACTGGGTTTACTAAGTTCATTCTGTTAATGGCATCAAGTTGTTATGTGTTCATAAGTAATAATTATTTATTAACAAAATGCTGTTGGTTCTCCACGAAAATGTAAAAAATAAAATAAAATAAATAAAAATAAATTCGTAACGTAAAATTGTCAGTGACGGAATTTCTTCTATAGACAGTAGCCACAAAAAAAACAAACGATATTTGGCGTGATTTGAAGATAAAGATACATTTATTCGACACATAGACAGCAACAACAAAAAAATACAGATTTAAAGAAAAGAAACACATACTTATACAAAACAACAAAGAAAAAAAAGGATAAGTACACATCAAAATAACTGGAAAAAATATAAGCCCCAATTTACTTGTGTGGGACAGGGAGTACCATAATATTTTTTTTGGGGTACTCCCCATCTATGCGAAATATCAGCTTGATATCTTTACCCGTTTCTGAGAAAAAGGGCGGTGACAGACAGTCAGTCAGACAGACGGACAACAAAGAGATCCTATAACGGTTGCTTTTTTTCTTTTGACGAAACCCTAAAATTAAGTAAAAATATTATGCTGCTACCAAAAAATGTACTTACAGGCATTGAAAAAGCGGTATATAGTACTAAACAAATTATAAACAAACAAAAAACCCGACTGCACACTAAAAAGATGAAAACAAGTCCCAATGTTAATGGAAAGTATCGTAGGCGGGGACCAGCAGAGGGTTCACATTTAGCTGAATGTTACTTAGAAAACGGCCTTGAGTGGCGGTCAAGTTTTTTTATTTGTAACTTTTTAGTTGTTTTTATTTTATGAAATTTTACGTCAGTAGTTCATGATCATTTTTTATTTCAATAATTTTGGTGTTGTTATTTAAATACCTTCAATATGCATATTTTTGTAATTTGAAAATCAAGCCTTTTCATTTGATACCTTACACGGCAAAGTTGAATTATTATTTTTTCGATCATCACGTTATGTCCTCTAGAGGGCGCTATGTACATTTTAATGGAACGTCACATAACCTATAACCATCGCGCCATCAATACGCTTCTAACAATACCTCATACATCAAAATCTATCAAGCCGTTTAGGCTACAGGAGGGAACAAAGAAACAGACAAACATACATACATACAATCAAAAAACATTACCCTCCTCCTTCGGCAGTCGGGTAAAAAGGAGTAAGACAGGGGGTCATTCTGAACTTTTGCTCTACGAGTTTTGGAAATTAACAAAAAAAAAAACCTTTTTCATAGAAACTTTGTTGGACATGTGACTTTTTACCATGGAAAACGAATATTTTTTTTCACGAATATGCAAATCTTGTAGAACAAAAGTTGTTCAGAATGACCTAGTATGGCTTAGTATAGCCCTTTTGCCACAATATGTATTTACTTTGCTTTGTCGTCGGTGTTCAGTTGGCTGGAGGATGCCCGAAACTTATTATCTACACTTTAATACTTGTAGTTACCTTTCTACAAGTAAATACCACATTTGTTTGAGAAAGCTAATCGGGTTCCGAGTATAGAGTAAAGTGGCATCCCTATTAATTTCTACTCTTTCCTGGTGCCTACCAGTGTAAGTAAGAATTATACTTAGCCTAAAATCACCCAAAATGTACTTGAACATAATTGTCAATAAAGTTGGCGAGTAAAAGTTTATCGACCCACTGTGCAAACTTACATGTGTGCGTGTCACTGCGTGTGCTGTGTGAAGAGCATTGAAAACCCAAAATTGGCGCGGCACGTCACCCTGTAGAACCATATCACAAATATCACAATGAAACCTCGTATTTTAGAATATAGTCGTTTATTGGTTGTTTTCAAGGACCTTACTACAAATTCATACAAATAATAAGACATCAACTATATACTTTAACACATCAGCTAAAACGAAACCATACCGCGATCTACACGACTACCTACAACGCCATCTATGATCAGATTTAGCTCCAGGGTGTCCACTATCTGGAAAGTCAGGGAAAGTCAGGGAAAAGTCAGGGAAGCTCTAGGTGGTCAGGGAAAGTCAGTGAAATTGATGGGCCACCTGGAAAGTCAGGGAAAAATGACCTTTTTCTAGCAAAATTGTTAGTACTTTCCTTTAGTAGTAATATTCCTTTTTTACGTGAAATACATAAGTCATAAAATAAAATCTCGTTTAGTTTTGGAATATTTTTGACTGATCCTTACTATTATACTATTGTTAGGAATTAATCCAGTAGCGTGACGTAGAGGTACCGCCTGATGCATAAATAGCCGCCGCCGCCTTGAGACGGCCCTTTTGCTCGTCAGCGCTCGTGAGGACAACATCTAAGGCTGTATCTCTGCGTCTCACTATTCGTATCGAGGAAAGGTCACGTGAGCTATTTTGTTTACTTGATGTGAATCCTTGTAATTAATAATTGTGTGTGCATTATTGTTGTATTAGGTTAAGGTTAATTTGTTGCGGAGGCATCGGCGATTTACTTTGTGTAACGGCTTGAACGTTTGACGTGACATTATGTCTAGGCGGCGTAAATGAAGGAATGTCCTCATTACGACGATGAGAACGAGACTTGCTACGAGATTGATACCTATGAGGCGAGCGACTTCGCAACCGGTGCGAGTACGATCGATCACGACTTCTGGAAACACTCATTGAATCGATACGCGACCGACGATGTTTCGCTTTGTTGCGGGTAGGTCGAGCAAAATCACGGGAACGTCTTTGCGCTCGGCTCCGGGAGATATAGCGAAAACGACGTCTCGACCTGCCATGCGCATGAACATGTGAACGAGACCGCGTGCGAGAAGCGCGACTGCATGAAATACTAGACGAACAAGATCGCCTGCGGGCCGTGTGCCCAGGCGAAGTACTACGTGAACACGACCGTGCGCGTGCCGTACGCTTACGTGAAACACTACGCGAACGCGCGCGTGTACGGACACGCGAGCCACTTTGAGAACGATGCCTTGTCCGGCCACGTGATTTACGACGCGGCATTTGCACAAAACTTTCTTTAAAAACACTTCCAATTTCACAAAAATCTAGAAATAGGCAGGCAAACTTGTTCCTTTCTTATGTGGGCTTCTATGGAGAGAGATCCTTTATCCCACTTCTGATGTAGGAGACACCAGAAGTGAAGATATAAAAAAAAAGATTACAAACACAAAACCTAACCTTTATTCTTATCAAAATAATTTACAAATCACTTAGGAACAAATTAACCTTAACCTAATACAACAATAATGCACACACAATTATTAATTACAAGGATTCACATCAAGTAAACAAAATAGCTCACGTGACCTTTCCTCGATACGAATAGTGAGACGCAGAGATACAGCCTTAGATGTTGTCCTCACGAGCGCTGACGAGCAAAAGGGCCGTCTCAAGGCGGCGGCGGCTATTTATGCATCAGGCGGTACCTCTACGTCACGCTACTGGATTAATTCCTAACACTATAATAATTACTTATACAATATTTTTTTTAAATCTATGTGATTTAATAAAATATGACAGTTGTAAAAAATAGTAGGAATTCTAAAAGATTAGCTAGATCCCAGACTCAGCTCGTATATATACAGGCTGATGCAAAAGAGGGTGACTCATCTCACCATTCAAAACAAATTTAGTTTAAAGACTTTTAGAAGTTTGTGATAAAAACGTCATTTTATTGGTGCAAACGCGCTGCAGCCGCGTTCATTAACTGACTTGGAAAAAAGGAGGAGGCTCTCAATTTGCTAATTATTTTATACGTCAGCGAGATCGCATACGCTGCCTCCGCGCGGCGTCTATTAATCAATAATCTATTTTTTTACTAATTTAGCAGCGCAAAAAATTATTCTATTTCGTACTACATGTTTAATCAAAGTTTTTAAAACACAAGTAAGTAACAACTTAGTCAGGCAGGAGAGAGCCATACAAAAAAATGGTTCTGTTTCAATTTCTATTTAGGTTTCAATTTCTACTTTTATGGTAGGTAATCAGTAAAATTTTGGTCAGACTATTAAACTAGGCAACTTGGACTAAGGAAGCTGCAAGGCGAATGCGTATGATCATTTTTTTTCGGAAATTTTCAGTACTCTACTCACACAACAAAATTTGTTTAGAATGACCTCCTAAGGCTCAAGAGGGAACCTCGAGAAATAGTTATTTAGGAAAACGTTTGCTATCGTTTGTGCCCCGGGGCTCGGGTGCTATAGAGATAAATGTAGCTCGTGACAAACATAGGTACTTTCCTTGATAAAATTTCAGGGGAAATCGTTATTCACCAAGTAAATATCAACAATTGACAACATTTCAAAATTTTATACAGTTAAAATTCGAAAACCATTTAGAGATATGGCTCTAATATTCACAAAAAAAATGTTTCCGATTTTTCTATTGATTTATTTCAGAGAAAAACATAAAAATCTAAATTATCATTCGTGACATCACGATGTGGCATAATAATTAAATGCGCTTTTACTTCTAAAACATGAACAAAAAAAAACATGTCATGTCACTTTGACAATGACAATGACAAACATCACTCAAATGTCTGTCACTTTTATGTGTCCTTGTCAATGACGGAAGTTCGTGATTGGTCCTTGCCACAAAATAAAGTTGAAGTTGAAGTGGATTGGTCATTGTTCATGTCAAGTTAATGTCATCCAACTTTTTTTTTAGGTTAGGCAGGCAACGAAAATATTTTTATCCGAAGCTTCGACGTGACGTCACTCATACTATAAATATTTTGAACTTTGAAATTAAAAAAATATATTAAAACATAGAAATATGAAGAAATAAAAAATACGGGTCATCTAAATTTGTGATATCTCGTCGAAAATAAAATAAAATCAGTGAGCATTTTATTTGAAATGTTGTCAATTCTTTTTGATTTTGATGTCAATCGTTTCAGCATAATATATTCTAGAAGGTAGGTTTCGCCTTTAAAAAATACATCGTTTTTGTTTAACAACGGCATGATTCGGCGCAGTTTTGATCACAAAAATTGCGTTGCTTGAGGTGCCTATAAGTTTGAATCTATAGCAAATTTAGAGAAAAAAAAACTATAAACCTAGTAATTTAATGTGTCGTTAATATCCAAAAAAATCATGGAGATTGGATAATATTTAGAATTAGAACAACGTTAGTGTGTGTTAAGTGCTTTACTTTCCTATTAATATACCATTTTTGCCGACCCTGTATACATATTTTACGCAGTCAACTTATAATAAGTGTCAAACAAATGTAAAACTTTGAAATCAAGATTTTGTCTTAAAATTACTTAAATTTGGTTTATATGTTGATATTTGGTCAGGGAAATTTTCTGAAACGGTCAGGGAAAGTCAGGGAAAAGTCAGGGAATTTTTTGGAGCATTCTGAGTGGACACCCTGTACTATAAACTTAACAATAATAATATGTAGGGATCTCACACACGGCCATCCGAGCCCAATCTAGGCAGAGCTATGGATATATCAACCCAGATATCTGTCTAAACAAATATTAATTGTGTTAAATTGTCTCTTCCATCCAAAGGTTGTCTGGTAGAGATTGCTTTAAGCAATAAGGCCGCCTTTTTTGTACTATTTTATATATAAGTTGTGAATTGTAATGTTGTCTTTAATGGTGCAAAATAAAGAGTAGTCTATTCTATTCTATCTGCCTTTTATGATTTCTAGTGAAACAATTTATAAATGCATCATCTACAGATGATATCAGCGTACAGGGCGACGTGTACAATATGCGACAAGACGCTGACTTGGACATCTGTGGCCACACTCAGGAGACATCTGCAGAGACAACATCCAGAAGTTACTGTCGTAGGAGATCACGTGAGTTCCTTAAATGTTGCCTCATTTGTAACTACGTCATTGTACAAAATCATTTTTACGCTTATTACATTGAAGAAAACTTATCCTAGTACTAATATAAATTAATAGAGGAAAGATTTGATTTTTATACTCCAGCCTGAAACAAAAAAGACGGAAACATAAAATTTTTAACATCCCCTGCACTAAGACTAAATTTGCTAGTATTCAACATCAATCACGAGCTGCCCAACTGTATAACACATTTCACAAACAGTTAGATATTGTCGACAAAACATACAGGGAATGTAAAATCTCTGTAAGTGAGTGGATAGATAAACTCAACTATACAGAGATAGAGGATCTTTTATCATAAAACACATAAATTCTAATATTCAGTTCACCTAACACGCACACATCACACACACGCACAAGCACACACACACATACACACACACAAACACACACACACACACACACACACACACACACACACACACACACACACATACTCACACATGTTCGAAAATGAAATTGATTATTAATTCTCTAATCGCTTTAATTATAATTATATTATTATAATTTTTTTTTTTTGCATGCTTCCAAAAATTGTTAAAGTTTAATGTTTATAGGAAGAGCGGAGTCTCCTGGCACAGACGTTTATTAATGTCTAAAAGGAGGCTTCAACTTCTAGTTGTTAAGAAAATTTGTAGAAGCAATAAACAATTTTTGATTTTTGATTTTGATACTCTTTACCCTTTCGGCCTAACTTACAAATTTTGCCAACAGGATGATGCTGAAATACCGAATGCTCCGCCATCACCGCCCAACATTGTACTAACAAAGGTCGACCCATTGGGCGAAATCCCGCCAGCCAATAAGAAACGCAAATTCGATCCCGCCGCAGACAATGAACCAATCATAACACAGCATGACGTTTCCTCATTGGACAGATTCAAGGGCATAGACCATCCTCAAGAGTTGAAAAGTCTCGACCAATTCGGCCTCTACGTGGCCTCGTTGCTGAAACTGCTGCCCAGGAAGAGGTGCATCAAGTATCAGAACCAGATAGTGGACAGGCTGTTGAAGGACCTGGCGGCCGCCGCCTAGTCCAGGCTCTCTTGTTGTTGATACAAGATTCACTCTGTTACCAGTGAGGTAGTATGGGGTTTTCGTTATCTGACATAACATACCTGTACCTCCTGCGGGTTGGCTGGCAGAAAATGCTTTTAGCATTAAGTCCACCATTTGTTCATTTATTTGTTATATTTGTACAATAAAGAGTTAAATAAATAAATAACATAACTTTGTAAATTTATGACATTGACAGATCTAGCGGAAGTAAGAGAATCTCTTATTTTTCTACTTATGTCATCCTGAAGACTTCATTGTATGGCGCGGAGCTAGTACAACTATTTACCGCTAGGTGGCGTCTCACCCGCGCCACACAAATTCACATTTACTCATCGCTTCTAAAATAATCCCCACTGAAGACAACTACAACAATCCCCATACAGAAGGAGCATATCTAACGCTTAAATAAAACTAAGCAAGATTATCTAAATTTCCGGATTTGATTCCCGTCCGAGGCAGACATTGGAGCAGCGTCATAGAGTCCCATGTTTCATTGGGAAAATTATTGAAAATGAGGCATCTTTTAAATTACATATACATAATAGACGCATTTTTCCTGAAATAAAAATGACATATTATGTATCTAGCCTATCTGAAACCTAGTTAAACATTGTGAGATATGGCGTTTCGACTTTCTCCGTGTTCGGCATCATAAGGGTCACAGTGACAGTTAAATAAAGTCCATTTTTCTCTCCACCTTTAGTTTGCAAGGTGCGGGTGCCTATATAAAAAGAGTGAGTCGCCCGCGCGCCTCAGTTGTAATATCACCATGCAGAAATGACTAGGTTTCAGATAGGCTAGATACATAATATGTCATTTTTATTTCAGGAAAAATGCGTCTATTATGTAGTCTGAGCCTATCTGAAACCTAGTTAAACATTGTGAGATGTGTTTATTATCGCATGGTGGAGAGAAAACCAACTGTGACCCATAAGCTACTGATGAGTATTTCAGTAGATAAATATTTGAATCTATAAATTTTTAATGCATAGATTTCTAGGTAATAGATATACTAAAAGGAAAGGTATAAGTATACATAAGACTTAAGTACTTCCTTATTATTCCTGACTTCTCAGAAAGTTATGGAAGGTATGTACCTATACATATAGGTAGGTATTTATACATATGGATACACACAGTGCCTCTTCGAAAGCAATACTTATAAGTAATTATTGATCATAATCTTGTTATTGTCAAGGCAATATTTTTAACATACACTAGCCGAATGGATGGAACCAGTGAAATACTTTGCAACAATATTTAAAAGCTGTAAAATGTAGAATATCGATCCAGGCCGCTGGGGCTCAGGTCAGAACATGCTGACTAGGGTATGTAATTCTGGACTGACCTCAGAAATGTAGCAGCCGACCCTGGAGCCTCTTGGACCTGCTCAGTCAGCCCCGTACGACGACAGGGCCTGCAACACCTGGCGCGGCATCTAGTCCTTGGAACGAGGAGTGGTGCTTGAAGGGAAGATAATTTTACTAAATATCTCAGCCTCATCAGCTACTGGAAAAGATTAGATGAAGGCTGTGACACTGGCGGATAACTAAGTATTCAGTTTTTCAAAACATGATGCAGGTCAATATATTCATATTCTAGATTGACAAGTAACACACAGTCTAATTTTGTATTCTAACTAACTCGGCGGTTAACGAGTTCCTGTGCAGTCCTACTAGGAAGGAAAGTTATTTTATAAGCCTTTGCACCGATTTTGTGGGCTACTATCATTCTGTATCATCATGTGTGAATATTATGAGCTCTGGCAGCATTCCTTGGTAGATGACATCAATTAATAAAGATTGATTAACACAACAATAACGATTATAATAGTTGATAAATGAAACCCGGCTAACATGTCTTAACTGGGTAAGTAAATGATCAGTCATGCCACCAGGATAAGTAAAGTGTTCAGTACTTCATATGAAAAACATTAACAAGGTCACCTTTAGGTATGTTCGTCAACACTAAAGGCAGGTCTCGGCCAAAACCTTAAGGCTTCGCCTTGTTGCAACTTCAAAGGTACGTAGGTAGGTACCTACTTACATTGTTGTAGGTTCGATTTTGAAACCATTATAAGTCAACCTAGATAAAACAAAATAAAATAGCTCGATTAAATAAAGATGGTACGTAAAGATGTTAGTTGTACCTGATCAGACCTGATGCAACGACAGCCAACATAGACTCTCTAATCTGTGGAAGCAACAATCATGGTGGCGGGAACATGGACAGTTGGACGAGCCACCTCGAGCCTGACTTATCAATCAGAACTGACAGTTCACCAACAGCAGATAGCTTGCGGCTATCTATAGGTAAACTTAGGTAGTTAGCTATACCCAAGAAAAAGTCCTTGGACATCGATATGACAGTGGAACGGCGAATAACTGTGACATTCTTTAAAACAAAAAGGCTTGTTGTTGTTGCCCAGCTAAGGAAGGTTACCTACTTCAGCGACCTGGTATTGCATTCTGAAAGAACTGCGAAGAGTTAATATTATGACTAATAATTATTACTTATTTAGAAAGTTTTCAGCAAACTCTAATAAATCAAGCAGCTACCACGTCACCGCTGCCCGGTTATAACTCTGTACTAGCTTAGTAGATATATATACCAGTTCTAGCCTTCAGCTAGAGGCCAGAGAGCTCCTGAATGAGATGCGAATACGAGCATGACACAAGTATTTTTTTTACTTGGTAACTAGATACGTAACCAACTGAAAGATCCATAAAACAGTTGAGGATTACTCAAAATGGAATTGTGAAAACGGCACGTCTGCATCTTAACCAGTCAGTCTAAGTAGTTTCAGCAGATACAGTGTTGAAAAATAGTTATGAAACGTTTGCGCCAGAATCGAATTAAAAATAAATTTTCATTAGAGAAGCCGTTTAGGCATGAATAGGTACTTTCACCCTTTGGATTGTGCTCCAAATGATGACCTTCGAAATTCATAGAAATTTAATGACGACTGCCATTGTTTATTATCTAGCCCCGTACATTGAGTAGGGCTGCGGCTACACGTGATGTGATACACAGTACACAGTAGGTATATGCATGTTCCCAGAATAGTGGAAGTTATAATTTTACCAAAAGGTAGTCGTCTCGTGCAAGAGCACCGTTACTCGATTTATTCGATACACAACTAGTAGACAGCTGCTGCGTAGGAGGTTCACGCATTTTTCAACAAAGAGCTCTGATACACACTCACAATCCACTGGGACATAAGGAAGACAGCTAATATGGTGCCACTCAGAAACCGCGATGACACTCCGATCATAATCACCCGACAGTAGGATCATAATAAATTCGGTAACTTGTGAAGCGGTATAGTATAGCAACAGCGACTTTCACGAAATCAGGAATTAGCTCAGTGCTTTTAGGTTGAACACTCGCCGGTGGGATTCACTTTGCTCACAGCCGAGAAAAGAAAAGACTCAAAGCTGGAATCTGCCGACGAGAAACGAACTTTCAGTGCACTGCGGCGCGAGCCGCTCTATCTGTTTGTATGTATTAAACGTGCCGATTGCACGACAGCTCTCGTTCGTTCGTTTCTCATCAGTATAGAGTAACGCTCCTGTACTTACCGTGCGTCACCATTCCCATGAGCAGTCCAATGATCTTTAGGCAGTTTAGAACAAAAGCTGCATTAGACCGTTTCTTCAGCAGAGACATCGAAATAAAAAACTGATTGCACAACTATCCCCAGGAGCAGTCTACAGGTCACTTTGGGCAGTTCAGAAGAAAGCTGCTTTAATAGAATATCCTCCCTCAGCGGAGGCATCAAATTGAAGTGCTATAACACTTTTAGAAGCGGTGCACGTTACCCGATTTGTCGTCATCCATGCCGATGCGGCTACGGCGACTGCAGGTGGTTACTCAGGCTTCGTTGGTGTGCCCTTGTATGGCTAACATGACCAACCTTGGCAGTAAACGTTCGTCTGCATATGCCAAAATCACTGATGAATAGCGCACGTTACTCGATACCTTCTAAATAAGTCACTCATAATGATGGCTGATGATGATGATGACCGTGCTAGCAATAGTGCAGGCGGTTCCGCTGAGCATAAAATCTCTTCCCAGACAGGGGGCGTTTGGATCTGGCAACCAGAACAGGAGTGCCAGGTGTGCGCAGCGATGCAGGTGGGACAACACAGCCGCCAGGGCAGGAGTACATGGCTGGGTCTATGCAGCGATGCAGGTAGCACAAACCGGTGGCCAGGGCCAGGACCGGGTGTACGCTCCGATGCAGGTGGCACAAAACGGCCAGGGCCAGGACCGGGTGTACAGCCGCCAGGGCAGGAGTGCATGGCTGGGTCTATGCAGCGATGCAGGTACCACAAACCGGTGGCCAGGGCCAGGACCGGGTGTACGCTGCGATGCAGGTGGCACGAGACGGCGGCCAGCGCAGGAGCACAGGGCCGGGTGTATGCTGCGATGCAGGTGGCACGAACCGGTGGCCAGCGCAGGAGCACAGGGCCGGGTGCAGGTTACACGAAACTTCAATTTCACCGAATCGGCCTGCCTACCCTCAGCGGGTAGGTACCGGCGGATCACATTACTCGTCGCACATGCCACAATGTCCCAACATACTGAAACTCGGAGCCACGTGCTTCCTGTAAAAAATCCTATGACGGTCCTGGAAAGCTCCTGTTTGTAAAGCCTTACATAAGCTATAATCAAGTGCATTATTTTATTTATTTATTTATTTAACTCTTTATTGTACAAATATTACAAATAAAAGTACAAAGGGTGGACTTAACGCTAAAAGCATTTTCTGCCAGTCAACCCGCAGGATTATTATTGTAATAAGTTTTTATCTACTGTTTTCTAAAAATATTAGAAATTGAGGGTAGAAAAATATATTTTTATTATTTTTTCCTGTATAAAATTAACATATGCTTTACTTAAAGCAGTCATTAATGTAAGTATCTAGCTCAAGCGCCACCAATAGGACCGGAATATGTGATCAATCATCACATCGACTATTGAATCGGACCCTACTGCGTGGGATAAAAACCCCAAGCGCCGGAGCATTATGACCAGTGGCTGAGCTTTTAAAAGCAGTAAATAAAAGCATTTTACTCACGGCTTATCAACTCAAACCTTCGTTGCGAAATCCTCAGCAATGGCTGCGTGCGCAGCAGCCGGCAGGCCCCGCGCCGCCTGGTCCGCATCACGCTACAGCTCCCGGCAGCGAGGACTCCGCAAATTCAATATTATATTTTTCCCCTTCGGAGCGAAGCCGACGAGAACCGTGGCTACATTGAGCCATTTTGCCGAAGTGTTCACTTCAAAAATAAAAAACCAACTGAGGCGCGCGGGCGACTCACTCTTTTTATATAGGCACCCGCACCTTGCAAATTAAAGGTGGAGAGAAAAATGGACTTTATTTAACTGTCACTGTGACCCTTATGATGCCGAACACGGAGAAAGTCGAAACGCCATATCTCACAATGTTTAACTAGGTTTCAGATAGGCTCAGACTACATAATATACTTACAAAAAACGGACAAGAACTGTTGTGTTGAACTGTTGGTGTTATGGAAAAAACATCTTTTAGGAAAACCGTGTTTTATGTAAAACGTCAGAAAGTGAATTATTTAAACTGGTGTTTTGGGAAAGAAGTTTAAATAATAAAGACTTTGTAAATTTTATCGGTATCATCATTTATTTACTCTATGTTACTTATATTACTGATTAAAATGTTCATAATTATTTTATATCAAAATAAAATTCAATAATTGTTTATATTAAGGTATTAAATTAATAATTTCATGCAAGCCAATTTTGACAAAGCAAAATAATACTATATTATAAACAAAAAATTTACATTATTTTACAAACCATAATTTTATATTGGATAAGATTTAAAATTAAGCGACTGAAACATAGATATCGCTGTTTCTGTGTTAGGTTTCTGATGAAAATTTAACTTTCCATAGAATAAATAGTAGCGCCATCTAGTAAGTATCAATACTTTTAAAATAAGCTGTCTTAAAACTCCCAAAAAACATACGAAAACTGGATATAGCACCGATTGTTATATTCCGACAGTTAAATCAATAAATATAGTGAAAAAATTAACAATATCCTAACCCCCTTATTCATAGAGAAGTTACAAAACGTTTTAACTAATAAACTGTTTTGTCCCTCTCTGTCAAAGAACAAATTGTTCTTTGTTGGAGAGGGACAAAACAGTTTATTAGTTAAAACGTTTTGTAACTTCTCTATGAATAAGGGGGTAAAAATGCAAACTAAAGAATCAAAACTGTTTAAAAATAAGTTTATCAGAGTTGGGTAGGTATATAAATGCTCTACAAACTGAATTTTAATTTAACCTGAAACTATTCATCCCATTATTTTCCTAAACTTTAAATACTTATTGATAACTTTTTTACATAAAAACAAAGGAATGCTCAGCGATCAAACTAATACATTTCATGGCATCATTAAAAAAATACACAAAATAATGTTTACAATTTTCAATCATCTAGTGCTGTGCGGACTAAAAATATACATTTTTAATTTCTTTCTCCTAATTTTACCTATTTTTTTAAATTTAATAATTACTTATTTTAGGTATAAACATATCATCATGAAAGCACATAACATAATAGGTACATATCGAAGGATTACACAATATACAATACATACATCTAAAAGTATGCAGTATACCTTTTAAATCGTACGAAAAACGTAGAAAAAACGAAAGAAAGTTTCGCATGTTGTTAATTTGTAAATAAATTGTACAGTTCCCGCTGCATGGCACCCTTATCGACGTAGATAAACATCACTTTATCGCAATTCGCGATAAACACGGCGATGTGATTGGTTTAAAGTGCACTGAAGGAGTTTATCTACATCGAAAAAAAGACGCCGTGCAACGGTCTGGCTTGCAATAGGTTCTTTACTTTATCCATTGTTTTTCCACACAAATAGTACATAATTAATAGTGTACCTACTATATAATTAGGTACACAAGACACAAGGTTAATAAAATATTACAACGCAAAGATAAACAGTCTCACAAAATAGAACATAGATGGCGGTTGTGACGGCCGAGATTTACAGAAGCTGTGTAAGATGAAAAGAATAGGTATTTTTCACTAGATGGCGTGCAAAGCGTTTGTAAATGTCCACAAATTGTATTTTGTAATCTGAAAGACACACAAAACTCGCAATTTTAAACAATTTATGAAACCTTTTATCGCTTACAATACTATTTTTCAACACCCGTAGGTACCATACAAACAGATAACCCCACAAAATCATTTCAATTATGGCATCTAAACAAAACTGCGAAAAACATAACCTCAAAAGTAAAAATATCACATGCTGTCATTCAAAACCTGCTTCAAAATGGCGCCCTCATTATTCCTCGTCTGATTCACGCCAGTTTCAAGAGATGGCGCTACTATCGCCACGGGTTTGCTGTCAGAGTGTACGGAACTTGTTTCTGCGCTGTATTGAGAAGCGGTTTCTAGGGCGTCGATGTTTTGGAAGAGAAGATTGTTGGATCCGGTGGACAGGTTTCGTTTGTGGGTTGGTTGGGGCTCGGGGCTTGGTTGCGGGCCTGTGGGGGAGACGGGAAAGGTTATAGTATTATTTAAGGTTTTCATTCCTGTAGCCAGGTGATGAGTACTTTGCATTTCATTATGTTATATCTTCTGAAATAGTTGATACGTAAAGCTGCTGTTGCACAGTTAATTTATATAAGTTAAGTCGTCTATTTACCCGAGAATAAGCAACTTACTGCCAGTTTCTATATCTCTATCTATCCATAACTGGTAGTTACTTTCATGCGATTTTGACATAATCAAAAGTAACAATCTGTCAAAACCGTATAAAGTAACTACCCGTTATAGATAGATAGAGTTATAGAAACTGGCAGTTATTCATGGACATCGACCTTTTTTCTTCTTAAGTTCATCAATGGTTTAAGTGGTGCTTAATAAAGCTATACCTATCATATAAGTTTTGTTCTACTGAAACAGTGTGTATACTAAGGGTATACTAAACCGAAAGGGGATAACTCAGGGGGTTATTCTTAACAACTGTTGTTCTACGAGTTTTGAAAATTTGCGTCACCAACAAAGTTAGTTTCTATGGTTTTTAAAGTTGTTCAGAATGATCCATGATTCACCCCCTTTCTGCTTAGTATACCTACTTACCCTTTTTGCAACACCCTGTATTTATATTATGAATACTCACGCGCAGCCCTCTCAGCCGTCATCTCCTGCACAGTAGGAAACCTGTTCGTCGGCCGAGACTCCTTCTCTAAGAACCGCACGAACTCCGCCGCGATGCCCTCGGAGGGACGGGCGAGGCCCAGACGGGAACATTCTTCTTGGTTCAGGTCTAGGATGCCGGAGAGGACGCGTAGGACTTGGGTTCTGGGGGATTATTAATAAAAAAGTAAAAGAAACGTTTATAGCATTAGGATTAGGACTTGGGTTCTGGGGGGATAAGGCCGTAACTTGAAAAAACCCAGAATTTGTTTTTTTTTGTAAAATTTTAGGTCTTAATGATTAATGAGTTTGATAAATATGATGACATTAAACTAAATTAATTAAATCCTAAAAACTATTACGGCCACCCCGTATCCCCAAACCGCCCCAAATAAAAAGTGACCTAACCTAATTTATTCCTTTTATTCACAAATCTGCTTACCTGTTACTAGCGCTTTGCCCCTGGCTCTGCACGTAGTTCAGCAGCATGTTCTTCACCAGTTTCCTGTCGACCTTGTCCTGTTGGTTCGTGATGGTGCGCTGGTACCGCTCCTCTGCCGCCGCTACCGTGGTTTGTAGAGTGCGCACTGCCGCGGGGAGATAGGGGCGTGTCAGTAAAATGTGTGAAAATTGATTTTTGTATAAAAAATATGTATTTATTTTTTAGTAATGTTTTGTGGGTCAGTATACGTTATATTGGTTTTGGATTTGTGTTGATATGTATGAGGAGCGTAATAGATATAGAATTAGAAAAGAATTTAAAGGTACAAAAAATTAGTCAACAGATGTCATAACAATTAAAAAGCTATTATTTTACTCTTAAAATAGGTGCAAATTTTATGAGAGAGTGAGAATAAGATCACGGTATATGATGACCTAAATGGGTTTTTAATAGTTTTTAAAGACAGTCTGTAAAATAAATGTTTTTTATAGTACAGTAAAATAATATCACTAAAATCTACTCTTACCATGCATAAAAACTCAATGTTCAATCTTGCAGTGTCCAATCAACGACGATATAGCACACACGGCATCCAAGTATTATTCAGACACTGGGCAGACAGCGGATAGAAGAGCGCCTTTGCCTCGCACCAACAGACTGATTTAAAAAAGAGCTTGATGAAGGCTATTTTTTTATTTCAATTCATTGTAATTATTCACCATTAAACCCATTTGCGCTGTATTATAAACTTATTTATATCACCATGGGTCGTTTTGTAAAGCAATTTTCTCTTTTTTTTACCAATCAGACTGTTTGAAATGCAAAGGCTGAGCGCTCTATCATGCCGCACATCCTTTATTAATGACACCAGTACCTGAAGTAATACTCAGAAACAATGAGGCAGGCAGGTTTCTAGTTTGCTACGGGAGAAAAAAAACGAAAAAGCTTTGATCCGACAAGGATGGCACTGATTAGATTTTTAGATGTCAGAGATATCCTTGTCGAAACAATAAACATCAACACATGCTACCAGGACATAAACTTGTCAAACATTATAATATTTTAGTTTATTTCCTGGTTTAAACAAAAAAACATGATCAAACAAACATAAAAAAGGAAATACATTAAACTCATTCAGTCATGTTGTGAGACATAAAACACAAAGTATGAAACTAATCATAGATGGAAATCGTATCTAGTTTGAGTCAAGATACAAAAGTTTCTATTTCTAATCAGTATTTTATGACAGAAACCATAGTCCATCTATAAGAAGTTACCTACAGCTATGAATAACATAATATGATGGTGTTTACAACTTGTGCAAAAAACATAAAAAATCTAAGTATATGAAAACATATTTGAGTATTTGTTTTATCATTCATAGATTATTGTATCGAACTCCATCTAGTGGTTAGGTAACTAACCATTTAATTCATGCTCAAATATGTGTCCAATTCAATTTACAACATTTTATTGGTGCTTTTACAATGTGCAATAACGTATCTTATTTTATGTAGATTTATAGCTTTTTTCTTTGTAAAAGCACCAAAATAACAATAACAAGAACACAACAGAAAATAAGCGTAAAAAACAAAATGCTTGCGGTGTAGACGGCACGATGTGAAAGCGCGGCCACTGTCAAACCCCATATGGTAATCTGAGTAGAGTTTGACAGCTGTCACGGTGATATTTGACAGCTGTCAGTCTCCTGTATAAGCCTCACAGTTACCAAATGAGATTAGACTGGGGCTGGCAAGGTGAAGTCTTCTAGAGTATTGGAGGGTAGATCATGATATTTGGTATTCTATTAAAGATTTAGGTAGAAGTGTTTTGATAGAGCAAACGCTTTGTTAAATAATAATTTTGTCAGTCTAACGTCAAGGATTGTTCTATACATAACGTACGTCAGGCTTGATATCTTGTGCTTTTTTTGATTATAGCTTTTATTTTTCAAAATAACTTTTACTTTCGCTGCATTTATAGTCTTGTTAAGTAGCAAAATTATTAAAATACGATTCGGAAGATTTTTACTTTTAAAACAAACAAACAAGACAAACAACTGATGAAAACAAATCAACAAGACAAACGTTTAGAAGCGCACTCAAAACGGCACAACATCAAAATTCATTAAAAAAACTTACGCGCCTTTTTTCGGCCATTTTGTCGTAATGTGTCAACTTGGTTGGATACCAACTAGCACTCTGGGGGAGTCTAACCCCAGAATTACCAGCTGATATTTAATCAAGTGTCACCTGTTTCGCTCTAAATCGTGTCAGATCCGAGGAAAATCTAATTATTATAGGAATGTAAAAAAGCCGGTACCTTGAGTAGATAAATACATTATTGGATTCCTTTGAATAAAAAATAATGAATTGGAAAAATCCCTCTGTTAGGTACCTACATACATTTTAAATTTATAATTCAAATCTAGGTCTGTAAAAGCACATTTGTATGATGAGCTTAATTTGTTATAATTCATCTACGGTGTTAAAATATATTTACTGTGTATTAAAATATTGATGTACTTAACAATAAAAAAATTGGTGTAAAGTTTCACAATCAAATCTAGGATACAGTGTAGGAAAAGAAAATTATATCTAGACTACTAATTCAAACAAAACAAATTCAATTACATACTACACAATCTTATTATCTATACTAACAATAAAACATTGCTGCTATTACGACTACTAGCGAAAGTTCAAAATCAATCTATGATTAACACACATCATCGCTAAATACCAGAATAAACTCATCAACATTTTATCAACGTACCTACAAAACACGTTCAACACTTACCTTGTTCTTTTAATTCTTGAATCTGTGCAGTTTTGGTCTCCAACTGGTCACCTAGTCTACTTGCTGCTTGCAACCCCGATATTGACTCTTCAAGCTTTGCCTTCAGAGAGTTGATCTCTTGTGACAGTTCACCATTTTGCTTTTTCAAGTTCTCAATTTTGTTGTGCAGCTTTATCGTCGCCGCCTCAATGTCACGTTCTTTGTCTGTGGATTTAGAACATAGGTAATAAATAATAATGTTCATAAGTATGCAATTGTAGGTGAAGTGTGGTGTGACCCGCCTATAGAATAACCTATCGACAACGATAAGTGTCAAAACTATTTGGGATAAGGCTACATGCCTCTATTAGAATCAAGATGATTCTATGTTTGAAAAAAATTATCTCACTTCCATAGCGTTCGGAAGCAGGGCTAGAGTCAAATAGTCCACATGTTTTTTAAAAATACTGGATAATGGCTCAGAGTTTTAATGAAACACAGGTGTGTGTTCACAAAGATAGTGTTAGTTGTAAATCAGCCTTTAGCGGAAACGTTACTAATAAAATTAGCGTTATCTTTGCTGAAACTGTCCGACCGTAAATATAGCCGTGACGGACGACTAATTTCATTTGGTATCAATGTAATTCATTTGTCGTTAGTGAATCCTTTTCAATTCATTAAACAAGCAAAGGGCTGCTAAATAACATTATCTAATATATATTAAATAATTCATTGGTTATGTATGAATTATTCAAGAATAATATGAAAGTACTAAGTATGCCACTAGCTCAGTAATATAAACAGGCACAACTTTTAAAAAAAACTAGAACTTGATTCCCAAAAACTCAAAACCACGACTTTTTGAGTTATGCCCCTACATTGGTAAGGATCCTTTACATTAAATAACATCATCACTATCACAAACCTTGTTGAAACTGGTCCAGCACAAGTAGAAGACTCGTGAGCGACGCTTCGCTCTTCGCTTTGGCGTCCTCGGAGGCGCTCAGCTTCGCTCCGATATCCTCCGCTTTCCTCTCTAAGAGTTTTATCTGAGTGCGGAGCGTCTCCACTTCTTGATTCGCTCTGATGCTGTGGAGGATACGGTTGGTATTTTATTGCACAGAAGGATAAGGCGATCTTCAGATCTGACTATTTCTGACTGATGCATTTTAAATAAATTGTTTAGGAGATGTGGCCAAATAACGGTGATGAAAATAAATTTATAGCTGCATTGCCACTACAAGTTTAGACCAGGTTTAAAACGTGTTTGACAGATACATAAGGCATTTGACAGCGCTAAACATGAGCGCATGATGTATCTGTCACATTTGACAGTTCTTAACACAGCATTTGGTGCTAAAAATTAGTTTAGTTAGGTAAGTGAGGTTTATTTAACAACTAATAATAAAATATGAAACGGAATAACAAAATCTTTATAAGTAGATTCGACTAACCTGTTACTAGTATACACGGTGCTATTTTGCTTGGCCCTCTCCTCGACCCTGTTGAGTCGGCCCATACACTCCTGCAGTTTCTGTTCAGACGACATTAGCTCTTGTGTGTAGTTCTCTTCTGTCTCCATGAGATGCTGTCGCAATCTTTCCAGTTCTTTCGTCGAGTTTGCTTCTAACTCTGACAGCTGTGAATAAAAAAAATATATAGAGTAAAGTCTGTTTTTTAATCTCAGATACTAAATTGACAGATTCTGAACGGTTCATCAACAGTCGATTGTCCCGCTAATAGAACGATACGTCACTTAATCGCGGGACAATCGACTGTTGATAAACCGTTCAGAAACTGTCAATTTAGTATATGAGATAAAAAAACAGATTTTAGTAAGTACTTAATTAATAAAAATGCCTTATAAAAATAAGCGTCCGCTTATCGGTATAGTAGGAATGTATCAGATCAGATTTTCACAAATGTATGGAGAAACTGCGTCGGCAATGCCGATGAAGTGGATGCTCTTGTGTCAATTTCTATACAAAGAATACTGAATGCGATGCGTCCGTTGCGAACGATGCCGATAGGTAGAAGCTTACTTTAAGGTCCGTTTACACAGTGACAGAAAAATAACATTCTATTAAAGTAATCCTCACCTTAGCGTTTTCTGCCATGAGTTGTTTGACTCTCTCCGTCTGATTCGCAAGATTACTCTCCAAATTATCACATTTCTCTTTCAAAACACTAACAGTAGACGTTGCTTCATCTAACTCAGCTTTTATAGCATCAGCCGAGTTATTCTGGTTCAACCTTACTATAATTTCGTCTTTTTCTTTTAAAGTTGTTCTTAGATTGTCGCATTGTTCGCATTTTACGTTGGCAGATATTAATTCGTCTTTTTCTTTCATTCGGGTTTGGAACTCCGTGTAGCCAAAGCTAAGAATGGCTTGGTTAAGTCTCTGTATTTCGTTATGATACTGTAAACTTTCATTGTGTTTCATTGTTATAAGATTTATTAGTTCGGCTTTTTCGTGTGCCGATTGGTTTAGAGTCGTTTGACATTCCTCGTAGGCATGTTCTAAGGCTGTGTAATTTGATTTAAGTTCCTCTAATTCTTTTTCTTTTGTTTCTAGTTTTTCTTTCAAATGCGTTATTTCTTTCGTCATTGTTTCCTTTTCTGCATAAAGTATGGTGTAGTTGTCATCAGTCAACTTTCCGTGTATAGCTTCTTTGTCTTCTTTTTGAGCTATTGATTGGTTCATTTCTTTTATTTCTTGGTTTTTATTATTCAATAGCTCTTTGTGCTCCACATAAGACGCTGTGGTTTCTTCCATTTTCGTTTTAAGCTCAGCTATTGTGACGTTACTGGCAGTTAGTTCATTTTGCAGGGTTTTCACTTTGTCAGTTAGTTCATCGTTAAGTTGAGTAATTTTAGAGAGATTTTGTATTTTAGTTTGCAATCCTTCTATTTCTTGATTTTTTATCGCTAAACTCATTTGTAAGTTCTCCATATCTTCCGCATGTTGATTGAAGGTTAGGTTGTTTTTGTTTATGGTATTGTTTAATGTGTCTATAATATTATCTTTTTCACCAAGAGTTGATTCTAATTTGTCGAAATCATCAGTCAGTTTTGCGATTTTTTCATCTGTTTCTACCAACTCTTTTTCTAACTTTTGTTTGGTCTCAGTTAAATCTTTGATTTCTGCTTTTAAAATATCCATTGCAGACAATTCTGTTTTCAATTCGTTAACGGTTCTTTCGAATTGCTGGTTATGAGTTTGAAGATTAGCATTTGTACTTATTAGTTCTTGCTCTTTTAATTTGAGATTACTGAAATTACTTGATATTTTTTCGATTTCATGTTTCAGGGTAGTATTCTCCAACTTTAGCATTTCCATTGCAGAGTTTTCCTTTTCAGTATCATTTACCGTGTTATTTTTTTCTTCATATGCCTTGATAACAGTTTCTAGTTCCATTTTAGTTTTAGTTAAGTCTGCTATTTGATTATTTAGATCCTGAACTTTAGTATGTAATATAAGTGACGAAAGTTGTTCTTCTCTTTCAGGTGCCATGCATTTCTGTATCTGTTCTTTCAACTCATCTTTCTGTCTGTCAAGGATTACTTTATCGTTTTCAGCTATTTGCAAATCAATAGCGAGTTTTTCCGCCCTTGACTCTGATTCTAAGAGCCGTTTTTTCAAATCATCTATTTCTTGACTGCGGTATTTACCTTTATTTTCCAGTTTTGTTTCGATCTCCTCAAGCGTTTTTGTTTGGTTTTTGAAATCCTCCAACTCATTTATCATTATTTTATACTTTTCCTTTAGTTCATCCAGACTCTTTTGAAGTTGAACTTTTTCTTCTTTAACTGCAGTCAACTCGTTTTCTACTCGTGCGATTTCTGATTCAAAGCTTTTGTTAATTTGGCTACAGTGAGCTAGTTCAGTCTCTAATTTAACTAAATTATCTTCGTGTGTTTCTATTATTGGTTCTAATTTGGACGAATTCTTTAAGGCCGTTATTTCTGATATAAGAAAGTCATTATTCTTCTTCATTTCACTTGCTTCCCTTTCAAAGTGTTGCATATCTGTTGTAAGGAATTCATTTTCTGTAGTCAGGTCATCTATTTGTGTCTGCAAATGATTTATGCTCAAGGATTTTTCAGACAAATCGTGTTTGAGAGTGTCAATATTTCTTTTCATGATACTGAGAGTTTTCAGGGCATTTTCCACTTTCGCGAGGGCTTCATTGTCGTCTGATGGCATTGTTCCAACATAATCTTCAGGAAGATCGAAATTCACATACTTATTGTACAGTTCTGAAAGTTTTTCTGATTTTATCAGGTTAAGATCGGACGAATCCTGTACTTTTTGTTGCAACTGGTGTTTTAGCGCATTGATGTCTCGTTTCAAATTCTCAATTACGCTTTTAGCGTTGTCATCTATGTTAACTTCGTCGAAGTCAACTCGATCCGAGCTTCTCCTTGATTTTAAATCAGCAATTTCCTTCTCAAGTTCTTCATACTTATCTCTGGGCACCATATTTGACAACTCGGCGTTTTTATTCGTAATTTCCATCTCATGCTCCATTTTCGTAACCTGTTCTTGCAACTTGAACACCTCTTCATGTAAATCCTGGTTTTCTTCCTGAAATTTCTCGGCATTCTCCTTCAAAACCCCATAAACCCTTTCCAAATTCTGATACTTGTGCGACAGCGTTTCGTAATCTGCCTTAAGCGGCGCCAGCATAGCAATCTCTCCATCTTTTTCCGTCATCTTCCTTTCGAACACTTTTATCTGATCAGCATACTCATCATTACTACTTTTCAAATCTTCATGCTCTTGCTTCAACACTTCAAAGTTCTTCTGCAGTTCTTTCTTCAAGCTCAGCAACCTCTCCATGGCTTGTTGATGCTGGTGATCTAGATCCTCTAAACTTGCAGTCAGCTGTTTGTTTTCTTCTTTCAGCCTCTTGAATTCTTCATCGCAGTCGCCGTGTTGGTTATTTTCCTTCATGGAGGATATTTCTTTCTGGAGTTCTTGTATTTGTTGTTTGTATCTCTCGTCAGAGGGGGCGGCTGGTGGTGGGTCCCAGTACCAACTTTGCTCTTCGTCTTTGACGCCATTCTTGCGCGATAGCCTCTGTAAAGAAGAAATACAATACGTTAGTATAATTTCCGTGGGTGTTAAAAGTTGTATGTGTATACGTTGATGACAACAAAGGTATTTGAAAGTGACCGATCGATTTCTATAATATACTATATTAATAGTATGAGGGGACATAACACAAACAACCAAAAATAAAAACGGCAAAAAAAATTACTTAAATGGTACAGTAACTTTTACAAGTAGCTATTCACTTTTGTACCTTTTCAAATTCACGAAATCCCCATTGGAACGAAATGGTGTTGAAAAAAGGGTAAAAATATTTTCCATTGAAACTTTATTGGTTACGTGACTTTTTTAATATGGAGAAGGTTTTTTTCTTGAATTTTATAGGTAATTACTTAGAGACTACTTTTTACTTGATCATTGCCTATAAGTAATTCTTTTAAAACGAATATTAAGTATTTTTGTACAAACACGAACGCGATGTTTTTTCAGTGAAAATTTTCTCCACAAAAATTTCAAAAATTCCTTTTTTGTTTTCCGTGCCAAAGGTTGGGCACCCCAGGTTTGTGTGCACAGCCGCGGCCGATACGTTATCTGCACAACTCTACCACTGAGTCACGATGACAAACAGACAGACACGCCGCGCCGGCCTGCTGTGTACCCACCTTATGGTTGCATACCTCTGGAATTCAGTTTTGTAACCATTTTTTATATATTTTTAAAAAACTTGCTATTCCCGCGAGTTTTGTTAGACCTTCAAAAGTTTTCCCGTGGGAATTCTGCTATAAAAAGTAGCATATGTGTTAATTCAGGGGCTCGGCTAACTCTATACCAAATAACATTAAAATCGATTCAACCGTTTTGACGTGAAGAAGTAACAAACATACACACACACATACTAGCAAACACTAGTCTTCTACCATGCTAGAAGACTAGTATATCATCATGATGTCACATAGATGGGCATAGGCTCAAATTTAAGGCCTAGTTTCTGACGTGAGAAATTACACATAAGTATAATCATAACAGGAAGAAGAGGCTGGACAAAGGAGGGGAAAGTCTGGAAAGAATGGAATTGCCTTAACTAAGGATGTATTCTAGTAATGTGTCAGGAAAATTTGTTCAGTTTATCAAAAGTTGTGTTATCGATACAATTTTCACTAAGTAATAAAGAGGAATGATTGTAAGCTAATGTTTCTCAAACTACTGGCTGGACCGATTTCATTGGCCAAATAGCTTTTGCTATAGCAATAGCTTACCTACGGATACTATTATTTAACAAACATGCAATACAGTATTATACCTAGTTACAGTATAATACCTAGGCACGCTAGGAGCCAAAGTCCTTCAAGGCAGTGAAGCGGACCGACACACTGCATGCCCTAGGTCGCCTAGGTCATGTGGCCTGAGCTGAGTATACCTAGCAGTGTGTTATTGAACACCGCTAATCATAATCATATTTTTTAAATAAATTAAACTTCGTCTAGGTACTTATTATTCTGTGATTTCGTGTAGATATCGCGACTAATAATGATTATCCCTAATGCTTAGCTTAAAGTCAGTGTTTTAATCTCAGATACTAAATTGACAGACTCTGAACGGTTCATCAATAGTCAATTGACCCGCCAATATCTTTTATTATATACAGATTCTGTCAATTTAGTATCTCAGATAAAAATACAGACTTTAGCTTACCGCGTCACGAACTACATGGAATGATGGAGTGTCATATCATCTTGTTCGTATACTAAGGCCTTGTTTCACAATGTCTGGTTAGTGGCTACCTGTGAGATAAAATACATGCTGTCACTCTCTTTTATTCTTTTTTTGACAGTGACAGCATGTATTTTACTCACAGGTAGCCACTAACCAGACATTGTGAAACAAGGCCTTAGTATACCCGACATTTAATCACAACTAGTGAGTTCTTATTCTGAGTTTAGTACTCTTTGCTCTCTATGTAATTTTTGACAGTTGGTACACTGCGTTTTCACGCCATCTATCGGCTTACCCAAAAGCTCAACTGACAGCTGTCAAGGAAAACGGCTCATTTCTAAATCAAAGCGCGCGCCACACTAGCCTAAACTAACCTATTTACACAAACTATGCCCAGAAAAAACAAAAAGAATCCTTTTTCCTAAGGCGACTGACCTCTTTGCTCTCACCATGCAGGCTCAACCTCCGTGGTACATACTCTATGTATAGTTTATGGTCAAAGCGAGTATACAGGATGTGCAAAAAGGGCAAGCCGAAAGGGTGTGTTTATCGACACAGGGTGTCATATTGAACAACTTTAACATACTTACGACTTTTGAAAATTCGCAAATAAAAACTGTTCCTCTATAGAAAAGTTTTTGGACCCGTCACTTTTATATAACTATGTTCCCGCGCGCTTCGCTTCGCCTTAAAAAGTTTTCCCGTGGGAATTCCGGGATAAAAAGTAGCCTATGTTCTTTCCCAGGGTCTAGACCGTATGTATACCAAATTTCATTCAAATCCGTTCAGTAGTTTTGGCGTGAAAGAGTAACAGACAGACAGACACAGTTACTTTCGCATTTATAATATTAGTTAGGATGAAGTTTTATTTTTATTTTGTATTCAATTCCAATAGTCGTAGCACAAGTTGTTTAGGATGACGATCTGAGTTACTCCTACTTACTATACCACTTACACCACTACCACTTGTGGGACACCCTGTATAGTCTATGGACTCTATGGTCACACAGAGTACCTATATACTCCTAGTTCTGCGCGCGACAACAATGCCGCATAAAGTCACAATTGGATATTTTTGATTACTGCACGGTTGCTGTGTCGAGGACTTCATTTAGAAAGAAAGAAAAAAATATTCGAGACACTGAACAATAAAAACAGAAAAAGAAAGATAAATAATACAACAAAAAAATAATAATACAGAAAATAATACAGATAATAATTTAATAACATACGCACAAGCTGGTGTCATATCATATAGGTACAAAAAGAAAGCAAAAAAACTGATCTATTCTTGGTTACTGAATTCAAATTCAATTTTTTTTTTTTTTTTTTCAAATTCAAATGGTTTAATCGACGTAAAATTTTACAATTATTTGTCGATAGTCATCTACCACCATTTCACAAAGGCCCCGTCATTGAGAAGGAAAGAAATGGCGAAAGAAACTCCTCGAACTGTCCAACAGTTTCAAGTTCAACCTCATGAAAACCATTATACCTAACCTACCAATGAATGAAGTCACAAACACAAATCATCTAATAGTTCGAACCGAACTAATCCTTACTAATCCTTACTAATATTATAAATGCGAAAGTAACTGTGTCTGTCTGTCTGTCTGTCTGTTACTCTTTCACGCCAAAACTACTGAACGGATTTGAATGAAATTTGGTATACATATGGTCTAGACCCTGGGAAAGAACATAGGCTACTTTTTATTCCGGAATTCCCACGGGAAAACTTTTTAAGGCGAAGCGAAGCGCGCGGGAACAGCTAGTTCATAATAAGATCTCTGTGGCAGAAGTGGGCACAGTGGGGTGTTATTTGTCGAGACGTTACATTTTTATTAACATGGAGTGTTACTAGTTGTTGATGGAAATAATATTTTACGTATTCATATTCAACCAAGTAGGTGCTTATAGCATGTAGGTTGTATGTGCGGAAGACTTCATCTGGTAAGGCATTATTCTGAGGGTTCAATTGACGAATGAACTTAGGTTCAACAGTCTTTGAACCCCGTACCATAGGCAATAAGCCTATGAGTTATAAAATCAAACAACGATTGTTATTGCAAACATGCAGGGTAAATTTTAATATGTTATAGGTATAAAAGGTCTAACTCAGCAGTGGGACACTTTAATAGAGCCTACTTGTTTACAAAAACTACACAGTAAAATACGACTTACAAATGAAGCTAAGTTTTTTATTAAATTTTGTCACTTTTTCGGATTTAACCGAAATGAAAAGGACAAAAGCAGCCATTATTGATTATTAAGGATCTACTATCAAATCTAGCGCCATCTATCCGCCATAACCATAACTGACAGCCATACAATAAATACACTTTTTTTCACCAAGAACAAAAATTACACAACAAAAACTTAAAAATCAAACAGTACAAAGAGGCGACCTTATTGCTTATAGCAATTTCTACCAGCCAACTATCCTCTGTCAACTATCGGCTCAAACCTCGACACAATAATCCACAACCCACGCCTTGACCTAATCTCTGAGGCTTCTACATGGTAATAATTGTCTATTACCCACTGTGACGTTACGCAATAACGCTAAAATCTTTGTCAAACAACCGTTTGCAGGTCATATTAACTGTATATTGTGTACGCTCGTAGGTACGTGTGTGCATTTTTTTTCTGTTAGGTTCGCTTGTTTTGATATGAGTTTGGCTAGAGCTGATCGCGTATGGTAGCTTCACGGATGGTCGTAGCTTAAGTAGTAGGCCAACTTTTAATAAATAAGTGGGAATATCTCACACACGGCCATCCGAAGGCCCCAAACTATAGGCAGAGCCTGGGATATGGGTGTCGGACAACTGATTTATCTAGGGACACAAATACATAGATTACCTAACGATAACCAGCAGACACAAGGCAAAAATAAATGCTCATCACACAGATGTTTGCCCTGAGCGGGATTCGAACCCGCGGCCCAAGCTTCGGAAACAGCTTCTCTACCGCCTAAGCTACGGTGCTGTCAACTATATTAGCGGTGGTATCTCAGTTGGTTAAGCGCCCGCTTCTCACGCCAGAGATGTGGGTTCGAATCCCGGCGCTGACATGTACCAATGAGTTATGGATTTTAAGTTAGAATTATTGACAGTGAATTTACTCTTACCTGTAAATTGAAAATCTTTTCAATGTCGCCCAGTATTAAACGGATATTCGATAATAACACCAACATTACACACATCCTCATTTTAAAGTCCGCATTTTGTTAAGTTTTATACCTTGTTTTTTATGAAAACTAGATTAATATAATTATTATTATGTAATAATTAAGTACTTATATTTTTTAAAGCTATTTTCAGTCTCTATAGTATATTTTAACATACAACAAATAAAAAGTAAATAAATAGTAAATCTTTTCATTCACATACGGTTTCACACACCGCTGACGATTCAGCAATTATTACGCTCTGTATAATATACACTGTCATTTATTACATTTCTATGAAATAATAATAAATTACAGTCACACTAAAAGCCACCGGCAGCACGCTTTTTGGCTGCAAATGATCTGTGGCGGTCACGAGATTTAATCTGTCACCAAAATAAACATACTTCAACACGTGTCACTGGCAGAAAACGAAAACCAAATTTAAACTAATAAAACGGACACTGGCAGAATAGAAAAATGATTACTGTTTACGCATGGCAACTGACAAATCACTGGCCGAAAAGGAAAAACTTTTTACGTTCGAATCGTTCGATATTTGAATCGTTTCGCCGGGAACCAACACAAAGGACTGGCAAAATAGTGGCAACGACCGACGCCGATGCAATGAGTTTTGACGCATGAAGTTTTCAAAACACAGTGCGTGGTCAACGCATACAAATCGGTTTGAATGGCCGTCGCCGTTGGTGTTGGCGGCTAGATGGAACTAGACTCTTTGTAGGTACATCACTCAAGGGCTGTAAGGTACTTACAGAGCTTCCACTATGTTATTGTATTTTTGACGTTTCCTTATGTCTGGTAAGTAAAGTTGGTTATCCTTTACAGTCGTCAAATATGTATGGGATGGGGATTTCGAATGTCTAAAAACCAATAATATACTGGACAGAGAAAACAAAACAACCTAATCTAAAATTGCATATTTTTTTCAAAAAAGCCAAGGGCTTGCGAACTTTAATTTTGTTTGGTTTGAAAATCCACAACAAACAGCTATAGATTTTATATTTCTTTTTTAAACTGTGATCCCGAGTTTAAATTTCCTGAACTGAATGACAATTTTTACATCCTTTATTTAATTAAAAAAAATGAGTTGCAATCATAGCTAACCTTCCAACTTTATTGCTATCAGATTTAAGTGATACTTTTTAAACTTTTTAAATTCAGACAATAGCAACGCTCGTAAGCGTAACAATAGGAGGATAGTGCGGACAGGCATGTATTTTGAAAACAATTCTATACAATTGCTATAGTTTTGCTAATGTTAAGGAGTAGTTAAGTATACATTAAAACCTTAATCCATATTATTATGTCATATACACAGAAATCGTTGGTTGAATCGATTTCTGAAAGTGTCATCATCGACCCATCACGTCCCCACTGCTGGGGCACGGGTCTCCTTCCAATGAAGGAAGGGTTTAGGCCAAGTCCACCACGCTGGCCAAGTGCGGGTTGGTGGACCCCAGCACAAGCAAGCTTGTGCTGAGAGAGTTGTCGGGTAAGTGTATCACGAAATAATTTTGTCAAAGATAAATAGATCAGCTCCCAAGTATTCCGAAGACAATCTGCTTCAACCAAAATTGGAATATATCTCAGCAAATGAATGCGAACACTAATAGTTTGACACGGACCAGACGGCCTCGCCTCACCGTGAGAAATCACAAAACTTATTATAATCTTATTATTATTATCTAGGTGTAGCTGCAAGTGCAATGTACAGGGTGGCAAAATTAATAATTTCAATTACTATCTTACGTTTTTGTAACAAAAAAGTTAGGTACGCTTGATAAAAAAAATATTTTTTGGCACCTTTCTACTTATTTTCCTGTACCTCATGTAAGTTAGCTGGTAGGAAATGCTTTTAGCATTAAATCCACCTTTTGTACACTTATTATGTCATATTTAAGCAATAATAAAAATGTCCATTCTGACGAAGTTTTTGCATGTAGATAATATCCGCATCCGCAATACTAAAATATTTGTGACTCCAAAAATAAAATTTAAGCTTTTAAATTCATAAACATTATGTCATTTTAAATATCTTTAAAGTTGTTTCCGTAACTTGAAACACCCTGTATAATAAATAATTAAACTAAGAAACGGCTATTTGAAGCCGTCAGCTGAGAAGTTACACTAATAACTGTATCATTAAAATTATGCATTAGGCGTAGTTGTCACACGCTTCACTAGATGGCGTTCAATCAACAGTCCTCTGGTAGACATGAAATAACATTTTCGTTTTGTCATCATCATCAGCCGCATCCAATCATTACCAGCCACCTTTCGCAAGTCGTCACCCCATCTAGCCATAGGGCGTCCCACACTTCTTTTTGTACCAACCTCAAATTTGTGATTTTTTGAGTTATGGCCCTTTTATTCTGAGGGTCACACTACATTTGGTCTTCTAATCGATAAATGATTTATAACCAAAAAGTCCTTCGGCTTTCAAACTGAAGCTAAAAACGTAATGCCATGACCGAAATCGTGACATCCAGAGAATGCGTAGTTATTGCACCGCACAAAAAGCTATAAAATTTTACTACGCATATACTTATTACCATTGTGAAGTTAGCGTTAGCTGTAGAAATATACGTATGTGTTCACAGTGGGTACGTATAGTGCAAAATTATATGGTGGTCAGCAGAAAAGGCAAGATCATACGCCTACACATAAACAAATAAAATGTCATGATAGATGAAATAAGTAAGACCCGTCGAACGTAGCGTAGCGTAGGACGGTCTCCTAATCTCCTAACAGCTGCTGTGGGGTTACCACCACCGAACATGAGCAATAAACCATTAACAATCCTTAAGCAGCGTCTCTCGCTTCTCAAATCTGACGTAAAATGTATGGATCTGATTGACATGACCCACAAAACCAGTGTGAATGACTAGGCCTTAACCCTTCCTCCATTGGAAGGAAACTCGAGCCCGAACACGTAACCCGTTTTATAAAATACTTGATATGATTATAGTGACCTGTAGCTCTCGACGACTCGGTCATAAACTACAGGCACTATACCTTCAGTCAGACGGCAGTCTGACATCAGGGGTCTATGGCGCAGTGGATCTAGCCGCTGCAGCGTATAGCCACAGTACTGACAAGGAGAGTCGCCTCGGGGCGGTGAGACCCCTCCTTGATGTCCTGACAGGTGCCGGAGCTGGTGATGGCACGCTCACTTCCCGTACTCCATCCGGAGCACTCGTGTTTGGATCCACACTAGGGACAATGGAGAAGCCATTTGCCAGATCTCCACTCTGGTAACGGAGCTGTAATGCGCGCTCAACTTCTGATATGCATAACATACTCGGGTTACTCGAGCCCCAACAGTGGGGCCGTGATGGGTTGTGATAAATGTTCGGTGGTAGTAACCCCACAGTAGTGAGCGATGATTCGCTGATGACGACACAAGCCGCCCAATGACACGGCTGCAGTGACCTTGGCGTAGATGTAACAATAAAATTGATGTTCGCGGGAAAAACTGCGCTAGCGCATATGACGTAGAGTTAGGAAGCGGTAGAGGTGAATGATTATTTATTTTGTCAATTAAATTTATAAAAGTGAAACTAGCATTTTTTCTTTTTTTTTCATTAATATGGTTTTTCTTCTATAAGTATTAAGTAATCACTTCGGCAAACACAAATGTCATACAGAAGGCAAAATTAGGATGTGCATATAAAATTGAGGTAGGTATGTATTAGGTAGCGTAAATTTAAGTAAGGCAGGTAGGAATTTAATAAAAAAAATATTATAGCTTACAGGCTGTTCAGAGGGCTGGTAGATACTATTCTATTCTATTCTCTGTGGGGGTGTAAGTACCTGCACCTGGCTCTCTCGAGTGGAACCTTTGTGCATATCCCCAAGGTCTAAACTGCCTTCCTAAGCTTGGACCATTTCCCACCACGCTGGTCCACTGCGGGTTGGTGGGTTCACATATCTAGATGTGCTAGATCTAGATATGCAGGTTTCCTCACGATGTTTTCCTTCACCGTAAGAGCGATGGTATACATTGTACTTAAGTTAAAAGAACTCATTGGTACATGTCAGCGCCGGGATCCGAACCCGCATCTCTTGATTGAGAAGCGGGCGCTCACCCGACTGAGCTACCACCGCTCTCCGCTGGTAGATACTAAAATAGAAAACAAATTGGATCGGATAAGATTTTATTACAACTAAATGAGACTGTAAACTCTACCTTGAAATAAAATAATATTTAAATTTTGCGAACTAAGACGGTCAACTCTAAACATTCGTAGCTCTACACAGGTAGTCAATCATACGTGCATTAGCCACGCAGACGACATTGGACCATGCACCGCCGTGCATAAAGTCCATTCCACATAAAACATCGCAACCGCACATAACTGACACCCAACAATCACCACTAACCCTAACAACATTAAGTTTATATTCACTTGAGGCATTTGCCACTTATTGTGAGTGCAAATATATAAAGTGGATTCGATACGGGTTCTGTTGCTTATGAAATAGAGTATAAAATTCTTTGTAATTATGGTTTGCCTTGAGACTTTCAGAAGATGCATTTGGCTGTGTAATTCGTATAATTTGGCGTGTAATAGTTAGAAATATCTGTTTTATTTCTTAAAACAAAATACGTTACGTACCTACCTACTTAGTTATACTTAACTTAATCATGTCTTTAAAAAACGTAAAAAACTTTTTTTAAAATTATTTATGGAAGTAGTGCTAGAATCCATATATCCTAATTTATAAAAAATATTCACGTATTTTTTTTACCAAGAACAATAGTTGTTTATAATTTACGAGTTATATTTATATCATCTTCGGCTGGCATGACATTGACTAACAGGGCACCCTGTATAAGTTAAATACCTACTCATACTAATACAATTTCGAAATCAATGCCTTTACACATGCAGTCCACAATTCCAACCTGCAATCATTGACACAGCCAATGGACAATTAACCCTGTTCCCTTGCGCTTAGAGTTCAGAATCGGGTCGCGGGGCTGGACACGCGACCGTCACGCCCTCTGCCCTCGTCCTTCTGTGCGTCAATTATGGCGGATTGATCTGTCTAGAAATTACTGTGTCTATGGCGTGTCATCTGTGACCTAGGTGCATGATGAAATTACAGTTTCATGACTGTGTGAATACAATACACTTGCACCAAAAACATAGAAATCTCTTTAGAAAATAAAGAAAAACAATACAAAAAGGTACTGCTTATACAGGGTGGCCCAAAGAGTGACTTCCAAAGGAAAATGTTTGATTCCTTAGGTCAAGGGGTAGCCAAATCACCCCCATGTATGTTCAGCAATTTTTAGTAGTTTAGGAGTTATGATTTTTTTTCCAATTTTCTACGAAAATCGACCTCAGTGGATTAATTATGTTTTATTATTTTTTGGATAACTTTTTTGAATCATTTTTTATTTTTGTGTCATCCTCTTAAGTTGTTCTTTTAACCATAAAAGTTTCAGCTTCCTAGCTGTAATGTAAGTTAGTTATTTTTTTATCGAAAGTTCGAATTATATCATCTAGCTAGACTGCTCTGAATTTTCTACTTGAAATTAAAAATTGAAAAAGATATTCTCATGGTCCCTTATTAATTTTAAAAACTCCGCAAGGTTCCAAAATTACATAAAAATAAAAATAAACTATTGCTTAATAGGGTATTATTTGCAGAAAAAAGCCTTCAAAGGTACCTGGGTGGAAATTACCTAATTAGTAAATTGTTTCAGAAAGTTGAAATATTCCTGTTATGTCATTACTAAGGACTAATTAAGTTAGAAAATGTATCAAATTAAAGGGAAAATTAAATTATTTACTTTTTTTTTAAATTTACGTTACATTTTTGAATGTAAATTCATAGAAAAATGTTTTTGTTTGAGTAGTAAGATTTATGAGATAATTTTATTATTAATAATAAGTAAATAAACTCTAATAATTATTTTACACATTTACTCACAATAAATTTTCAAAATGGCGACCTCCCATAGCAATACACAACCTACATCTACGCAAGAAATTTTCTTTAAGTCAAAAAAGTGACAAATGTAAAAAATATGACATTTGTCAAAAGTTTAAACATGTAAAAAAAGTACCTTTTCTCAAAAATGTGACATCTGTCAAAAAGTTACATCTGAATGAAACAGAGAAGCGTATAGGCGACTTAAAGAAAATTTCTTGCGTAGATGTAGGTTGTGTATTGCTATGGGAGGTCGCCATTTTGAAAATTTATTGTGAGTAAATGTGTAAAATAATTATTAGAGTTTATTTACTTATTATTAATAATAAAATTATCTCATAAATCTTACTACTCAGACTAAAACATTTTTCTAAGAATTTACATTCAAAAATGTAACTTAAATTAAAAAAAAAGTAAATAATTTAATTTTCCCTTTAATTTGATACATTTTCTAACTTAATTAGTCCTTAGTAATGACATAACAGGAATATTTCAACTTTCTAAAACAATTTACTAATTAGGTAATTTCCACCCAGGTACCTTTAAAGGCTTTTTTCTGCAAATAATACCCTATTAAGCAATAGTTTATTTTTATTTTTATGTAATTTTGGAACCTTGCGGAGTTTTTAAAATTAATAAGGCACCATGAGAATATCTTTTTCAATTTTTAATTTCAAGTAGAAAATTCAGAGCAGTCTAGCTCGATGATATAATTCGAACTTTCGATAAAAAAATAACTAACTTACATTACAGCTAGGAAGCTGAAACTTTTATGGTTAAAAGAACAACTTAAGAGGATGACACAAAAATAAAAAATGCTTTAAAAAAGTTATCCAAAAAATAATAAAACATAATTAATCCACTGAGGTCGATTTTCGTAGAAAATTTGGAAAAAAAATCATAACTCCTAAACTACTAAAAATTGCTGAACATACATGGGGGTGATTTGGCTACCCCTTGACCTAAGGAATCAAACATTTTCCTTTGGACGTCACTCTTTGGGCCACCCTGTATAATAGAAATCTCTACCAGATAACCTTTGGATGGAAGAGAGTGCTTAAAAATAGTTAGGACACAGGTCGCGAAATCAGTATTGTTAAATTCTTTACTGTACTTAAAAATTGTACGAAGGCGAACTTAATGCTAGAATTCTCTTCAAGTTAACCTTTGCATTGAATTAGTTAAATATAGAAAAGTACTGATTAATTTTATGGATGTTTTCTACCGTGATGAGAGGATTGGCCAGATATTATTATTAATGACGCCGTTTACATTATTGAAGTAAGTAGGTACATTAATTAACAACGCATCAGAATTTCCTATCCCTATATAAGTGTACGTTTGAGTGTAATAGTATTCTATCTTTCTATCTATATTTTACAAAGTATAGCTATAAAACGTATAAGATTGAAGCGTGTCCGCTTGTCTGTGCCGATCTGGCTGACACGCCGCTGCGGTCGCGTGGTCAACGTGCGTGTACGCATTGTCTCTTCGACTTTGTGCGTAGCCGGCTTTCTAAACGCGAAAAATATAAAAAACTAGCTGTGCCCGCGAGCTTCGCTTCGCCTTAAAAGTTTTCCCGTGGGAATACCGGGATAAAAAGTAGCCTATGTTCTTTCCCAGGGTCTAGACCATATGTATACCAAATTTCATTCAAATCCGTTCAGTAGTTTTGGCGTGAAAGAGTAACAGACAGACAGACACAGTTACTTTCGCATTTATAATATTAGTTAGGATACGCACAGACAGAGTAGCTATAGGAAGGGGTATAAATAAATACATACCTGTACCTAATTTTTGTCAATTTTAGAACAAGTTGTTTAGATTGAGCCCTAGAGTCAGCCCCTTTTCGTTGGTCCACTATTTAGTACACCATATATTTTACAAAGTATAGCGCATTGTCCCTTTAACTTTGTGCGTAGCCGACTTTCTAAACTCGAAAAATAGAAAAAAATACGCACAGACAGAGTAGCTTTGGGAGCGGTAAATATACAGTATACATATCTGCAGTCTAAAAATTCACGTTCATCAGAAAATTTTATATTTATACGGCGAATAAAAATATTTAATTTGACTTTGGTTTTTACCTACCTATTTTTTGGCAATTTTAGAATAAGTTGTTTAGATTGACCCGTCGCGTCGAGTCGCTCATTCCGTTGGTCCACTATTTAGTACACCCTGTATTTAACAAAGTATAGAGTCCGCGACACCACTGAAATCTGATTATCGTTGGTTGTCGATTAATCATATATTTTATAATTTTATGCATTTTTTATGTATTGTTATTCGTAGCTCCCATAGGAAACTTGTTGAAGTTGAACTTGTGTTAGTAATAAATAGCATAAACGTTGGCTGAAACGAAGCAGAGAAATTCCCACCATTTAACGATTACGGAACTAAAATATCGATTGAGGTGTCGCATTACATCGTCCAATCGAAAACACATACACGGAAGCAATATAAAACTATTATTATTCCCATTCCAATCTAAAACAAACCTTTTGCCACTACTGCATAAGGTTCATATAAATTCAACATTTACAAGTCGCTATTAAACTATGCGCCTGCTTCTTTATCGTTCAATACTCTCCATATATGGCTTTCTCTTTCTCCCCTGAATAGGTCGTGTATATAGTCGTCTCGTTTACCCGGCGGCCATATTGTTCGTTGCCTAGCAACGAGCATTGTTTACACAGGAGGTGTTCGCTCGATATTTGAATGGTTTGTTTGAGTTTTTATTTCGTGTCTCAAGTTTGTATCTGTTGTGAAAGGTTTTGAATTTTAAAATAATGCATTAATATGTAATTTGTACTTAAAAAATATAGGTATATAATTATAATACCCACTTTTATAATCCGTAAAGAGGTATATTCTCAACAAAGAGGTCGAAATCATGATGACGAAATGATTTTGCCAACAGCACTCATTACCATGAATATTAAGAAACAAAAAACAAAGATGGCCGACGAAAGAGGTTAGCATGCGCCGCAATTCACAGCGCAGTGTGAAGATACAGACCTACCGCCGAGGTGGCTGCGCAAATAATGATAATAATATTTTGACTCAATCCGAAAGGGTTCGAAAGGTACATATAAGAACCTTTGGGGTAAAGCAATCCTCAAGTGGAGACCACGATCAGGCAAATACGCCGAATACGCCAAATACGTCCGATAAACTTATGCCAAGTTGCAGAACTTTAAGCTAATGTCGACATTAACTGCCAGTTTCAATAACTCTAACTACCGATGACTGGTAGTTGCTTTTGTTGTGTCAAAATCGTATGAAAGTTACTACCAGTCATCGGTATGTTTGTTTCTGTCAGTATTCAGTCAAAGCGAGGCAACAATGCATTCGCTTAAAGTTCCTTTCTTTGGTTGTCCTAAACTCCTGAAAGATCTAATTTAACAATCGAAATTGCAGGAAGCAACAGCCTAAACGGCTGTGAAGATGTGTTTCTTTAAAATCAAAACTAGTAGGTAAATATAAATTAGCCTTTAACCGAATTTAAATCAAAAAGAAAAGGCTGTAAAAACTATTCAACCTTTGCCAATATAAAAAGGTATAAAAAAAAGTTGTACCCATCCATAGACAAGACGTCACTAGCGTCACAGAGTAGGTTCCATTCTCCCGCCACCGTTTCGTAACGCGGGTGAGCATGTTTAACCTCACCGACAAAACGCATTTACCAAGTAAATACATGCGTGTTATTGTAATACAAATAAATTTAAATAATCATTGTCCCCGCGTGTCGCAAGGATGGTCCGAATACGCCACCGTTCATTCCCACTTGGCTCGCAAGATGGCTCAGTTTGCGATACGTGAATCTTAGAATAAGGAAATAAAGGTTATGTTTGTTAACAGCTACTGGCTGGCAAGAGTCACATGAAACTGAACGTGCAGAGCTAGTGATGTAATCTTTCACAAGATTTTCTTTTGTGCCACTGTGACTGAAAGAGTCCATGAATAGATTCTCTTTGGTATCGACGGCGGCCATTTTAGATTTTTGACGGATAGCCCGCGAGAGGTCGAGTTTGTGTAACAGTCTGCCGATTTGAATTAAGTGTTATGTTAATTTTCCGAGCGATTTATCTTTCAGCAGATTAACTGCTTTACATTGTTATGTTTAGGCGCTGAACAAAGAGAAACCAACTATTCTCGGGTCTTTTGTGTTCAGTTTAACCTCCTGTAAAGGAAAACACAATTGAATATGAACTGGGAACGAATAAGAAGGCCAACGAAGAAATCTCGACCAAAATACATCTCCTGGTCTTACTTTGGAAAAACATAACTTTAAATCATTTAAAGTAATAATAATACCAGTACAAACTAAACAAATCATATAAACGAACAGACACAGGCCTGGCAGTTAAAAATGCAAACACAGCCTATTTTAAACGAAAAAAAAAGCAACGCGCCCACATAATATGACAGGTGTTTAGGCGCGAAACCCGCATTTTCTTTTTAAACATCGAAAGCTTGGATTCTTGTCACGTACAGCCAGTTACACGACCAATATAACTTAAAACCTCTTTGTCGGGTTGAGTAGTGAGCTTTGGACAAACACACAGGTCCACATAGACTGGTTGTTCTAGTTTAAATGGTTTAGTTCCAGCAGATGGCAGTACTTCATAGATAAATGTAACGACAGCATACGGGGAGTGTGGTTGTACATAATTATTTTGTTTTTATAGTCGAGGGCTTACATAATCCAAATGAGATGATTCGGATGAGATACACGACCAAAAAGATTCGTAGCCCAGAAAATACACCTTAGTTTTTATGATGTGGACTTCTAAAGCTGCTCTCAAAAGGCACTACTGCAATTCATCATCATGACAACCCATCATGTCCCCACTGCTGAGGCAAGAGTCTCCATTCAAGGAAAGAAGAGTTTTAGTCCTAGTCCACCACGCTGGCCTAGTGCGGGTTGGTGGACCCCAATACAAGCAAGCTTGTGCTGTGAGAGTTGTCGGGTAAGTGGGCAACCCGACTGTCAGATGTTTTATCATGTTTTCAAACTGCCTGACTAGCCTTAACGACTGCTGCCGAAACAGAAACTACTGCAGGTGGGTTATCTTCTACAGAAAGCATTTTTTCTGGTTTAGCAGTTAATATAGAATTGCCTACAGAAAAATAGTTAAATCTTGCATATCGTCGGTATTTTTTCTTCCACAAAAGACTGCAACAACCTACATGTTAACTCAGCCCAATATTTACACAGGCCTTATCTATTTGCTTTGGCTATCTAATCCCTGGATCCTACGTAATAGGGGTCAATTTACCTTGACACACATGGCTGGAATGCAAACGCACACTTGGCACCGACACAAAGGAAACTGAACTGAAATGTCTCGTGTTTGGAGTTTATTTTACCTTAATTGGAAGTACTGTGATGTGCGTCATATTTGCAGTGGGGTCGCCTTTGGAAATTGGACCTTATTGTGTGAATTTTTAAAGTTGTTAAAGTTAGGGTTATGAATTTGGGTTGTCCAAAGGCTTTAGTTTGAAAGGAAGTGACAAGAGCAATGACCCCAGAGTCCAGGTTTCCTAATAATGTGGTATAAAAGTTACATAGTAGCTGTTAATGTAAATATCTTATAAGAAGAAATCATAAAACCGATTTTTTTAAATAAAAAGAAGGTACTTTTCATAGAAGTAGAATTTTCTACTTCCATGGTAACTTTATGTATTTTCATAATTACTTTTATTTTATGAAATAGGAGTAAATACATTAAAAACTAAAATGTATATGCTCAAGTCAAATGTGTCAATATCAAATCAGACAATAATCATATACAGACATAGGCTTTAACAAGTTCCCAACAGTCTATATTCGGTATTTTCTTAATGACAGGTTGTTAACACTGACAAATGGCAGAAATAAAAATAAAGAAACTGGTAATTTATTAAAACGAATGCTGGCCGAAAAAACATTCAAAATTGGAACAAAAATCATGCAGGCGCCACAGTAAAGCACAACACATCAATAACAAGAAAAATAGACCGATCCACTTATTCTGTGACCTTTTTCTGACAAATGACGTATTAACGCTTGACGTTCCAAAATTAAAATGACAAAGCCAGCAGCCAAGAGGCACGAAAAAAACCATAGACAAAGACAACGATCGGAAATGCATGATAGACTTTCAAAACGGGCGAAAAAACTTGGTCACCGTATTGACAAAAAGTGTTGCACAGTTTTAAATGTATAATGTAGCTGGCCACTTTGAAATTGTAATCGATATTGTGATTCCTGTATTACCATATAATACGGTACACTTTGCACCCTGAGTGTTTTCGACCCCAACACCAGAGGTCAATTAATACCAACACAGTCGAAGTGAGAAGGAAGACAATACCTATGGTAATTGTATAAACTTGACTTTAGAATGTTTTCGTAAAGTTATAGTTTTATTACAAAAAGGTTGAAACGCACATAAAGGAGTTTAACGTAGGACCATAGATAAGTTCTGTGAAAAAAAACCCTCATACTTAGGTACTCAGGCTTTCCTGTATATTTTCTAACATTTAACGATTGAATGAGCATTAGGAACGTGTGCTAACGTTAGAAATTATCGCATTATCGTGCAGTTACACCCTCTTGAGCGCCGATAAGCGAACGATAAGGAATAGGCATAACCTCAAACATAACGGTCGTGGTTTCCCGCCGTTTTTACTGTCAAGACGCCATATTTTTTTAATGCCGCCTTTTTTATTATTGGCGTTATCTACTCGCGAGTTGTAAACTCCTTTCTTATTTGCTTCTCTAATTGTTTTCAAATAGGTTTCGTGGTTTACTTGTGTGTTAAGTGCACGCGTGATTGTTTGCCCGTTTTAGAAGTGGTCATTATCGCAGAGTGACGCAGATTTTACGCACGTTAATGGTTTATGTTGTATTTATTTTGTAGGTTATTTACAAATAGTAGCGGTTGCTGTGGTCGCCCTGCAAACTTTCCTTTGCCTTGGTAAAAAATCTAAGTACTTACATACTTAAATAAATAGGGGATATACCTACATACCTATTGATTTCGTCAAGAGTGCTTTGGACAACGCAAATCAATAATCACAATAAGTCAGCGACCAGTGTCAAATTAAAAAAAAAAACATATATAAAGAAGCATTGTCAATGGTTATTGGATCCGATTATCTTTGTCAAATTGAGCAAATTTTTTAATCACCCTGCAGTACCTACTGAATAAACGTACATGTTGTAACTTTACTTACTACGGGTTGGTGGGAATGTAAACACTAACATACTTCAATACTCAGAAACCATCCTTCCTACCATTCAATCGATCGATAAGCGCCATTTGCATTTTCAATTTGACATTGCGACTTTTTTTTAGGCGGCAAAGATACTACACCGCTATCAGCCAAAACCGTCACGCGTTGCGCCTTCAGGGTAGATAGCACCAATGAGGTTACATCCTCTTTGGTCGATAGGTGTTTAGTATTGTACAGTCAGCTAAAGATATATTGTATTATAGGTACTCCAGCGCAGAGTCACGGGTGGAAGATGAATCAGTCAAATATCGATACCTAGAAATAAATCTCTACAGGCTAAATTACTATTAACCTGTAGATATTATGTTTTATAGGGCGTTTTGCAGTGGACCTTTTTCATTAATCGGGACGGGAATGTATTTCAATATTTTTCAGTAGCCAGAAAACAAAAGTATACCAATACAAGAACACCAGTTTTTTAACACCCTGTACATTTAACCTATTTTCAGCCCGTGCAACAATATTGCCGTAAACTCGTCGCACTGTCGCCGCCATATTTGCAAACTTTTCGAAAACGCGTAATCTCACAAACCATGAACCGTCAGCAAAACGGGCTGTGAGAACGAACACAGAAACACTACACTGTAGCGTCAGCAGCCGTTGATCGTGCCGCCTTCTTCACTTTCCTAGAATTACGTGGTCTTCGCTCGTTTTGATTGTGGTGATACTTTTACCACCCCGAGAAAGAAAGGTGTTCTAAGTTTGGTAGGAGTGTCGCGACGTATGGATAGTTTTTTGTAACTTTACAGGGTGTTGCTAAAATGGTATAGAAAGCCGTAAGCCTGTTGACCCTGTGGGTTATATTTAATAGCTTTGGCTGTATGTTTTGATTTGGAAATACGTATTTCTGATGGGCTGTAAAAAGTCACGCGACTAAGAAATTTATATGAAGAAGCAAAATTTTGAATTGTCTTTGTCTTTTATTACCTATATCTATCTGATTTTCCTTTCATTCAGTTACATGACTGAAATCTAACTAGGATCGTATTACTCATAGATTAGATCGTAGATATAGTGTAAGTAAACTGTATATTAGTACATAATTGTATAAGGATTATGTTATTGTTATTACTCAGAAAAGATGATGAAATTCTATGATTGAGAACTGTTGTTTTTTTAGGTTACGTTCGAAAGGTGTAAGATGGAATATTTTAGATTTTTTCGGGGACATCTCACGCACGGCCAACCGACCCCAAACTCGGCAGAGCCTGTAATATGGGTACCAAACAGCTCATACTATCTAGACAGATAAATACATAATATCAACACCCAATGCCCGAGTAAAGACAAGCTTTAAAAAACATTTGCCCGGCCAGGAATCGAACCCGGGACCTTCGGCACAGCAGTCGCTAACCACCACACCATTCAGCCCTCAAACGTACAGCCAGTCTATAACCACCGACCCTGTCCACAGCGCGTCCACGCGTATTTTTTCCGACCCATCCATAGACAATGACAGTTGTGTTTTTTTTTCTCTAATCGTCGTCAAACGAACAATGGCGTCGCGTGTTTGTGCCAAGGTGAACGCAACTAGCGGTGATGTAAATAGGTGGTTAGGACACGCTAAGTATCAAGAGACTTGGTATTAAGTGTAACCAATGGATGGGCTTTGACGGACATAATGCTCTCACGCCTGAAGGGCTAGCACGGGGCGTAATTAAGACGTGACAAATGTTTTGCATCGCGCTCACTCACACCCCGCAGCCTCAAGAGCGAGCGCGACGGAGAACTTTTGTCACGTCTTAATAGCGCCCCGTGCTAGCCCTTCAGGAGAATCAGCAGTGCTATGCTACATGCTAGATACTAGAACCTCCAATCCGCACTGGGCCAGCGTGGACTAGGCCTAACAACCCTTCCCTTGAAGGAGACTCGAGCCCAGCAGTGGGGACGTGATGGGTAGTGATGACCCATGCTACGTTGCATGCTATGGATGTGTTTGAGATCTACCATACATATGCTCACGACTGTAAACCCCGAAGGGGTAGTCAGAGGTGACTCGCTAGCAAGTAGCGAGTTACCCGCTTTTAGGTGTACATTTGTACTCACGTGATAGGCCGCGAGCCGTATCGCCGTTTTTGAATGATTACAATCTACCAATCATTTGATATCCACCAAGTTTTTGGTCCACATAGCACAGCACTGGTAAGAACTTATTACTTTCAAACAAGGAAAGGCACCTTTAAGCCAGCTTTATGCTTACTACATCTTATAAGGGGTGGCAAATTGGCTATTTCAATTTCATTCACGAATTTCCAAAAGTCGTAGAATCATAGCTGTTCAGAATTACGTATGCACAGTACAGTAAAATTATATTAGTTATTTAAATATTGAATTTTAGCAGACGAAGAATTCATGTCCTATTGAGCCTTTAATAATTCGTATGCAAGCGCCATAGCAATTTGACAACCATGTCAAATGTCAAACCGTTTGAGCGGCGTGTCAGTGTGCCAAGGTTCCATCACGGTCCGGCGACTGTAGGCTGTATGGGGGTACAGTCCACTCCGAGAATATGTGTTTGTGTGCGGTTATGTACGATTGTACCTTTCCAAAAGCACACTTCACTAGCCAATGAAGTTTCTGACTTTACACTTTGACAAGGTGCAAAAGTCTAAATAAATATATTGATGGACTGACGACCTTAGGCGGGTGGCGGGTAGTGGTTGGATGAGGAAGGCTGAGGACCGAGTGTAGTGGCGCTCCTTGGGAGAGGCCTATGTCTAGCAGTGGATGATTATTGGCCGATGATGATGATTATTATTTTACATGTAGGGTTCACTGTACCAGTTGAATTATTTTTTTTTAACATTGAATAATTATTTCTGAATTGAATTTAAAACATAATATAATACAGTGCAAGACAGATAAATTGAGGCGCGTTGTATAATACAGGATGTTCCAAAAAGTAGGTATGTAAGTAATAGTGATGTAACGAATGTGTGTTTTTGAACATTCGCGAATGCGAATGCGAATATCTGATATCGATATTCGCGAATGCGAATGCGAATATTCAGTCTGTGTTCAAATTTCGCGACATTTGTATGGTTTGCTGTTCTAGGCGCATTTCAAATCAGACTAGCCAATACTAGACGCAGTTTTTTTTATGAAGTAGTAACACTTTTAGAAGAAGAAGAACACTTTTCGAAGCGTCCATGGTCGAGCTAGCTTCAGTGATCGTAACTGTTGATCACTGAGGTTAAGCAACACATGGCACGGTGATTGGATGGGTGACCGATTTTAAGTGTTTTTTTTTTTTCCACAACTGCTAAAAAGGTACATAAAATAAGTTAAAAGTACGTAATCTATTTTTTTTGACGCAAAAAATCATAAAAAATCTACATTTAAGTACTTGAATTACTTTGAAAATATCCCCTTTTTGATGATATTATTTTTTTTTAATGTATTTGAAATAAGCTAAACAATGATACCAAAATCGTATCTCTACGTCGAGGTAGTCGAGAATGGACAACATTTCAAAAAACTAAAGCTGCTATAAATCGAAAACCATTTCGAGATTTAGCTCTAAAGGCCACAAAAAAAATGTTTTTGTATTTTTTGGATGTATCATTTTCGAGAAAATCATAAAATAGTAAAAAAGTGCTGATGACGTCATGCATCAGGTGCGATGCATTTTGATGATCAAAGCCTATAGATTTAAAAACAAAGTAACTGTCACTTTCATTTTTGATTGACGTTGACGTTTTATCGTAACGTTGTTGTTTATTTGGGTCATTTTCATCAATTCTGTTCTGACACTTTCTGACTATTTTTTTTTATTTATTATTAAGAGATGACCTCTATATAATATGTCCCAGAGCATGCCACCGCCTACACATCTGAAAAAATGCTTCTGCTTATTTTTTACATGATAAGTAGGTACCTACTTTCCATCATTAGAAATATCAAGGTCATTTGAAAATGACCCATTTGTTGGTTGGCATGTAAACAAAGTTTAAATGTCACTTGTCAGTGTCATTTATGTTTTTTTTCAAGACTCAGGCAAAAGACAAAAATAAAAATTGAGCCTAATATGTGACGTCACTTCCGGTTTTAAAATAATTAACTTTAAAGTTAAAAATAACATGCAAAAATTTATGTATATACAAAATAAAAAAATACGGGTCCACTAATTTTCTATAAACTTTCCGAATAACTAATAAAAATATAGGGTAAAGAAAATGAAATGTTGTCCATTATTGCAAGTTCAAAACACACAGTATAGGAACGCAGTCTCAATTTTGTTCCGAGATTTGCCGAGCGGATATAAACTCATCCGACAGATTTATCATTATAAATAATACCAAATGATAAAGTAAAGACTGAAAATGTGATTAAGTTTCTTAAAAAAGGTTATAAACGAATGGATTTTGGTTTTTTAACGTATTATTATTTTTAAAGAGTTTTTTTTTCTAATTAATACTGACTTACTGACATTCGCAAAACATTCGCACAAATTTTTGCGAATGCGAATGCGAATATCCAAAAAAATGCGAATATTTGCGAATGCGAATGCGAATGCGAATATTCGTTACATCACTAGTAAGTAAATATGTTTAGTGGCTATTACAATTAAGCAGGATAAAGTTTACCGCACTGTACATCGGTAAAAAATAATTGTTTGATTATAATTGCCAATTTTATGACAGTGGCCAGATATTAGCTAATATATAGTTTTAATGGATATTATTAAAAGCTTGTACATTTCGTGACATGTCCGTAAATATTTTATATTTACTAGCTGTTTTATTGAACCCATGTTGTGTATTTTATGAAATAATATTGATGTTAATTTCAAAATTAAGATATCAAATGTGCTATAAGATTTAAGATTTATGAAAAAGTTCCAATAACATAGAACCAAATTACTCCTAAAAGGCAAAATACTAGCTTAATGTCCCCGTTTGCAATATTAAAGTATATTTACCAACTAAAAAATCTACATATCTTTTTCAAATTTTAAATTAAAAGTTGAAATAATAGGGGGCAGCTTTGTATCGGCATTTTGTGAGTGGAACTTTTTCATTGCTCCTTAGTTGATTTTATTTATGAATTTTTACCCGACTGCCGAAGGAGGAGGGTATTTTTTTTATTTGTCGTCTTCGAGTGAGTTAGAAAAGGGGTCTTGTTAGCCGAATGGCTATGACTCAAATTCAAAGAGTCAAATAAAAACCCTTTTATTAAAAAAAATAAAAATAAAAAAAAGGTTTTTATATGTATAAAACCATATTGCTTAAGTTACTAATTATATGGGTACTTGTGGCAATCATCTGACGGATATCTAGCCGGTAGAGGCTAGATGAGGAAGGCCGAGGACAGAGTGTTGTGGTGCTCCTTGGAAGAGGCCTATGTCCAGCAGTGGAAGATTATTGACTATGGTGATAATAACGAAAAAAATCTAGGTAAGGGAAATTTTAGAAGGACTGTCGCCTACACTGATAACTCTGGCCCTTGATATACAGGGTGTATCATTTAGAATGGAGAGCTGTTATGGGAAGGTACCTTTTCAGCAAGGTTCAGACGAATATTTCAGTATCTTAAGCATACTTATTGGTGCGTCTTGCTATACTCATAAAACTTAGAATAACGTAGTTATTATTACTTATTATCCTTATACAGCACATAGTTAAGTAAAGCAAATAGCGATAATCGTGAAACACCTGAAAGCGTGTGATGTCATCTCTTTCTTTCACTACTCTGACTCACTAACTTAACCAGCACACATTTTTCAGCCGTGGATAATTCAAAGTAATTACCTACATTTAAAAATGGAACCATCTATGTACATACTACCCAACTCAAAACGGATAGACACAAACCTCCTTGCACAAAAAACCAGCCAGTAAAAAAAAGTAAAAACTCCAAATAAGAACTCACCCAAAGAGGTCGGTCATCCCGAAGACAAACGTTCTATTTGAACAAACACTACCAAAATTCAAAAATCGAATAGTTTCTTTTTAGGGGCGACCGCGCGCTTTGCCCCCTTGCTTGACACTGCCTCCGCCAGTGACGCCTGAGTCGCCTCTTCGGTGACACACGCACACACGTGCACGAGAATAAACGCGTTGTTTGAACGCACACATGTGTGGAAAGCTGGTAGGAAAGCCTTTATGAAAATACGCTTCGTGCAGTGAAATAGGGTGCGGGATGCCAATGGTAAAGATTTTGAGCAACGAATGGAATAGAGGGTGGTTGATGTTGTGTCTTTCTTGCTGTGGAATGGATGAGCGCGTTTGCATGTGGTTTTAAAATGTTTATACAATTTTTTTTTTTCATATAGACTACTAGGTATCTGTAAAAAAATCTGATAGAGGTATACTGCCAAAGAAAAATAGCGATAGATTTAAATTTTATTAATAATTGGTGCAAATAATACTCTCTAATTTATATTATCTCTCAAACTTTTTAATTTTATACACTTCAAATAAGAAATACAAATAAGTATTATTTAACACTGTACGAAATGTTGTACTAGAATCTCTCGTCAATATTAATATGGTATTTTTTTAATGCCTTCCACGTTTTCATGATACCGAATGACGTTTTAACGAAAAAAACGCACCATAATTCATCAAATGTACAATATACAAATACGTAAAATACACACACTGATATACCTTACATGCATAGGTTACAAGCCAACATGCATATACTTAAGAAATGTATCGAATATTTAAAACACTAACTAAGTTTGGCACGGTTGAATAACTTATTCATACTTCAGTATATATATTATTTTCTGTAAGTTTTTCGAACCGAAACCGATGTGCCCTTGACATGAAAACATTTTTTTTACTTTATATACGCGTAATTTGCAACAGCCTGTAAAGTTATTTACTCACGAGCCGAGCAATGAAAAAGTTCCAGTGACAATAGCACCAAATTACTCACAAACGGATAAAGAATTAGCTCAATGACGCCGTTTGCAATAATGCAGTTAGGCCCGGGTCTCCTATTTACGCCGCAGGTCGCGTCCAGCGTCACGCCGCCGTAGGCCGCGTCACGATGCTCACTATAGAAATGTACTGATGCGGTCTCGCTCACACGCCGACGTTGGCGCGTAGACGCCGTAGGTAGGCCGTAGGACGTTGATCGAAACGTTTACGTCAAAGTCGGACGCCGCATATAGCATAAAATAGGAGACCTAGGCCTAAGTACATTTAACAGCGCATCAGAATATTGCCAACCACTATTTTATCAAACTCTAAATTTTATGTTTTGAAAATTTTGTGTCGTCTTGGTGTCCATATAAAATTTTTGTAAATAGGATATTTTCATTGCTCGTGAATGTAATAATGATACCTTAAATGCCTTAGTAACAAAGTCTACTTTGTCGTTACTTATTAGTTATTATTCTGTGCTTTATCCGCGAATTACTACGGGAAAATATTGTGAAAAACAAAGCAAAGCAGAAAATGGGGAATATTTCTAATTTTATTTATTTGTTGCATTACATAATGTAGCATTTTGAAGAGGTTGTGTTTGACACGTTGTTTAAAACACTAGGAACAATCTCCGAATTAAATGTACTAAGTACCTAATTGAATGTAAACGAAAATATATTCTTTTATTGAAAAATATTTTGTAAAAAGAGGAATTTAATTACTTGAAATTTTTTAACAGACTATCATAAAATTTGGTTTTTACACAAACGTGCACGTTAAACCTTTCTAAAATCTTTGCTTCTATTTTTTTACCGCTGCTGTTTCTGTTCAATTGTGAAAAAAAAGTCGTAATCAAAACCTTTGTAATTGAAACATATTATAGCCCTCCTTTGCTGCAAGGAATTCGGAGTTAAATAGGAAAAGTAATGGTACAATCCGCTTCATTATTATGTATAATCGAAATAAAATCGAAAGACTAAGGTGAAAAGAATACACATTATATCATGTATGTATGGTAAGCCAAAAAGAGGTGTACACTTGTCCAAAATTAATGCACATGCAGATCTTCACACCCGAATCATTAAATCGTAAGAGCCTTAATAAAAACACTTGCATTTTGCACCTTGTTCGAAAGAAATAGGAGTCAATATCATGTGTCACATAATCGAAAACAACCGATCTGTCAAAGATTTCTATGCGCATTATCAATTTTGAAGGACTGTACTGTATAATATTATTATTTGTGTAGTTTTTCATTTGGTCGGTTTAAACAACATAGTAGTTCTGAAGTTAGCAGCAAATGCACTTTTGTGCCTTGTCAAACTAACAAACCGCCTATTAATTCCTTCAAAGATTGACGGTTGGTTAGTTTGAAAAAGCACAAACGTCCAAACGCAGCCTACTTCAGCAACTATCAAGTTGTTTGGACCGAACTGTACCTATATTGGCTCAAATAAAAAAAAAACACGCACTCACGCCTTGTACTAATGTACTCCCTTGCGGGGTAGGCAGAGGTGCATTGCTGCACCCACTTTTCGCCAGAGTGTTATGTTAGTCCCAATGTAATAGGGGGCGGGCCTATTGCCATTTAACGGGCACATCCAAGACCCGAGAACAAATATCTGTGTTTAAACAAATATCTGCCCCAGCCGGGAATCGAACCCGGGACCATCGGCTCAGTAGTCAGGGTCACTAACCACTACGCCATTCGGCTGGCTCAAATAGTGTTGCTATTAATATGGCACGTACTGTAGCTACATCACAGCTATACTCATCAATGGGCCCGCCTGTACATCTGTTCCTATTTGGCCTGTTTGTTCAATTATTGACTCAACTGTACTCAGGTCAGGTATGTTACATTTGTGTCGCTTGGCTGGTAATAAGTATTTTTTTGTATATTAAAAATAACCATAAAAGCTTTCATCTTCTATTGAAATTCTGTACAAAATGTACCAAGACGTCATCAAAGTTTATGTAAGTTTTTTTTTTATTATAAGGAATTGACTATTTTATGTAGGAGCAGAAAAATTTACGCATACTTACAAAAAATATATTAAGTAAGTACTTATTATCTAAGTCAGTTATCAAGTACCTAACACGTACCTACATTCATAAAAATCTGAAATAAATATACAGACGAATCGATAAACACCTCCTTCCTTTGAAGTCTTTAAAACGACAACCGAACAATGCATACAGGATAGTGCAAGCTAAAGATACCTAAATTAAAAATACCTTCTGTATTACTTAGTATTATAGGTATACTTACTTACAAGTATACAAAATAGGGAACAATATAGCTCGAGAGGTCACAAGTCGCATACATAATAATCAAAGGAAATTACCATTTAAACTGTATCGCGGCAAGAACTCAACATTATTGTCATATTAATCTTTTCTTTTTCATACAAATGTGCGTTTTAAATATTAAATACAGGATGTCCCGCTTTTACCGTTGTTACCGAAGGTTTGTTTAAAAAATATTTAAACACTCATCGATACACAAAAAAAATAATAGAATTTTGTGTTGTGTGGGAATTTTAGATTAGAAAAATACTCGATGCAATGGTATAATATCAAATACATCCAGGGCAATGCTATCATCATAAGCCCCTAATCATCTACTGCTGGACACAGACCTCTCCCAAGGAGCGCCACAACATTCTGTCCTCGGCCTTCCTCATCCAACCACTACCGGCAACTTCTCTGTGGTCCAGCGGGCCGGAGGGCGTCCCACGTTATGCTTGCAACAACAGTGTTAATAATATACTGAAAAGGACTTACCGATAAGCCGCCCCAACACAAAAGCACTCAGGACAAACAGACTTGAATAATCACAATCGCTGGTTTTTATACAATATGGCTTATCATCCACACCCTCACTTTACATATCTGCGATCAATACATTTATCTCACTGTACTTTCAGCGTTAGACGATATACAGGGTGTTTTGATTAGATATAATATATTTTGACGTGGAGCAGTGACTTCGGCCTAAGAGTCAATCCGACTAAAACCCAGGTGATCATTCTTGGCAGCCCTAGATTTATTTCCATGATTGACTTCGATTCCCTTCCACCAGTTATTTTTGATGGTGTACATATAGAGTGGAGTAAAGAAGTTAAAAACTTAGGGGTGTATCTGGACAGATCCATGACATGGAAAAAGCAGCTGGAAGTAGTTAGTAGAAAGATGTTTGCTTCAGCAGGTTCACTTCGCAGATTGCGGAATTTCTTGCCCACTTCCACCAAAATTGAGCTTTCTCAGTCTTTACTTCTACCTATTTTAGATTATGCCGATTCTTGCTATCCAGATTTAACTGAGGAGCAGTTAAATAAGCTTGAGCGACTCCAAAATTTTTCTATACGGTTTATATTTGGCCTACGCAAATATGACCATATTTCCGACTTTCGCGCTAAACTCAAGTGGCTCCCTATTCGTCTTCGTCGCAATGCCCACATTCTTTCACTTTTATATTCCATACTCTTTAACCCAACATACCCCGCTTACTTAAAAGAACGCTTTCAGCTTCGTTGTGAATCTCACAACCTGACACTGCGCTCTACCCACAATCTCCGCCTTAATATCCCCCCTAATACCACTAAATTCTTCAGTGCCTCTTACACAGTTCGCGCTATCACTTTGTGGAATGATCTTCCTTCAAAAATCCGACAAGCACCAACTCTAGAAACCTTTAAGAGAATGGTGAAGGAACACTACCTTAAATCAACTGCTAAGCTGTTATCAGATCATTAAATAAATCATGTACTTATGTAGATATAATATGTATGATATGTATGTGTATGTATATGATGTATGTATGTATGTATATGTATATATGTGTTTGTATATATTTATATATGTATTATATTGTATATAATTGTGTATTATAATACATGTAGTAGGCGTATGTACTTGTGTGTATATTTTTATTTATTTTTTGCTTATATTTAGTGTGTAGTTACATAATAATAACTTAAATTATACTATATTCCTTGAGTAAGTACACTGTACCCCTTTTATATCTCTAGTCCATCCATCCAAAGGTTGTCTGGAAGAGATCGCTATAAGCGATAAGACCGCCTTTTGTACCCTAGTTAAGTGTCTATGTAAAATTGTTAATCATTTCTTGGTGTACAAATAAAGAGTACTCTATCTATCTATCTATAATAACTTTTTTACAATTCTATTCCTGTCATTTCGAAACCGTATTAAAGCCGATGGGCAACTTCTGTTTCTTCTGTTCTTTCGGTTAACCAAATTTGATGAATTATGGTTTGAAGGAGGAGATCGTTTCGCCACTTCTTCTTCTCAGTGACCGATCCTTTGTGAAAAGGTGGTAGACTAATATTTTGACATTCGAAAACCTATCATGAAAATGTATCAATTAATCTAGCCCCAGTGTTTGTCACCATAACGCAAAGAAGAATACTTTCCGAACAGAGATTCTAAAATTGATGACCATTATAACAATATATAGATATAGATACCTATGATTAATTGATTAATAAAAAAATATACTTTGAATAACCAATATTTTTGACTTTGGAACATCACCCTGTACACAATTCCATCGTGATATTGATTAGTTTGATGAGCAGGCAGGGGTGAGAATTAAGATACGAGTATTATTTACACTGTACAGTATACTATATTTAAATACACAACGAATGTTGTAGTAGATGTAACGAACTCATAAAAGTATCAATATAAATGTAGGTAGGTATATTTGCCTACTCCTCAAAGAAACCAAAAATGTTTATTATTCATGCATTTTCTCTCCAGCAGGTAATGTCTTTACATATACATACATATTCACAGCCAAACTTATAACACCTATAAATAAATACCACGGTAAAATTATGCCAAAGAACTGATAATGATCAGTGGATGGTATCCGGTATATATGTCGCAGGCAACTGGTTTAATCTCCTGTTTGATTGAACCACTAGCCCGTTCATTGGATGGCGCTATTCAGTTGTATGACTAAAGGACAACTCGTCAAGTCGTTGATTGTAACCTTCGACGTCTTGACTGAACGTCATTCAGCGAAGTCGTTAAATGGGAAATAGTATAGCAACTTTGTAATGTCTGGTTAGGGTGAACATCACCAGACAAGAGTCAACAAAAATACTATTTTACAAAGCTCTTATCTCACAAATTAACTAAACAATAACAATAAACGTACCTTCATATTGTTGTTCATAATTATCCAGTTTCGCCACTTTTTTTCTTTGAAACTATCCATAACTATCGCCCACGGCGTAATAATCGGTAAATCCATGTTGTCACACTATTTTAACACAAATAACGCACTTTAAAGCTAATTTATTTGCAAAAAACTAACAATATAGGTGCTTTTGGTGTCAGCTGTTAGCTGTTAGACGCCATATTTGTTTTATTCACCACCTGACTGATTTTAAGTCAGCTAACTAGTTGGACGTTTTGTGACGCTTGTACAATCAACGTTCGGCCTAGTCATACAACTGAACAGCGCCATCCAATGAACGGGCTAGTGGTTCAATCAAACAGGAGATTAAACCAGTTGCCTGCGACATATATATATCGATTCTATTTTAAAGAAATCAATTCCAAATCAAGCCCTTATAAATATTTAGCAGGTCTCATTAATAATGTTCGACCTAAGGCCAGATTTGTTTTTACACTCGCGAGCAATCAAAACGTTCCACCCGTAAAATGCCGAGACGTTACGGCTTTAGTTGGTAATGTTCTGACGGTTAAAATAATGTACTTACTTCAATATTGCAGACGGCGTCAATAAGCTAGCTCCGTTTAGGATATCGATATATTATAATATCTAACCTATCTAAGCCCCAATTTCTCCATAGTCGGTTATCTAACCGACCAGGGATTGGTCAATTATACGTCATCTCCACATAAAATTCTTGACAGATGTGTCAAAAGTCAACCACTAATATTTACCGGGTAACGCTCCAACCGTATATGAAGAAATTGGCACTAAAGGTTGTTTGGCACCAATCGCTTTAAGTAATAAGACCGCCTTTTGTACCCTAATTATGTTACAACTTGTTAATTTTATACTGCCTACGGATAGTTTCCTGATAATTTTCCACCCTGTATATAATAAGTTAAAAATACTCACGTCATTTTGTTGAACTAGAAACTCTTCTTTTTTCCTCAGTTCTTGAATCTGTAACAAAATGAATAACATTTAGATATATGTATAAAAAGCAATAGGCCCGCCCCCTATTACATTGGGACTAACATAACACTCTGGCGAAAAGTGGGTGCAGCAATGCACCTCTGCCTACCCCGCAAGGGAGTACATTAGTACAAGGCGTGAGTGCGTGTTTTTTTGTTTTTTTTTTGTATAAAAACATTCTAGGGGTGAAAATAACTATATTGACGAGGGATGGATCAAGTAAATTGTCCCTCCAATACAACGATACGTCACTTAATCGTGGGACAATCGACTCGACTGTTGATGAAGTTCTGAATCTGTCATTTTCATGTCTATGAGATTTAAAAAAACTGACTTTATTAACACTAAACTTTCATTCTGACATATCTATATCTGTATAGTGCCACAAACTTATCTGTTCCGGTGAGAGCGAACTAAATTGGTCCATACCTCATTACTTACTAAATGAATTTCATATTGACATAGATTATATGGACCAATTTAGTTCGCTCTCACCGGGACAGATAAGTTTGTGGCACTATAATTATCATGACTGTACCTAACCTATCCAACGGAAAAAAGCTGAAGTCATTCACCGCCTTTTAAAAAAAGAACATCGAACAGCACCGAAGTAAAGGATACGCATTAAAATGCGTCCGCCAGTGGGTCAGAGTGGAGTCGATTCGAATTTCAAATTCTTACGTTAGCACCGGCCAGTACCTATGTAGGTATAGGTTCTATACTTACTTATTTACTAGCTGCACCCGAGAACTTCGCGTCGCCTTTAAAAAAAATCCGTAGGAATTCCGGGATACAAAGTAGCCTATGTGTTATACCGGGTGTCACGTAACTCCATACCAAATTTCATTAAAATTGGTTTAGCCGTTTTGACATGAAGAAGTAACAAACATACACACAAACTTTGGGATTTATAATATTATAGTAGGATAAATTGCATATATATACGGTCAACAATAGATATAATGTTTGCCACCTAAACAGAAACAGTCTGATCAGACTCAAAGGTGCAAGATAGATGAATTTATGAACAACGAGAATCTAGTCACCAATATAACCTTTCAACACTATAAGTAGCATAAGTTATGAACGGGTAATCTGATCATGATAAAACACGACTACGAACACTCGTGGTAACATCCTAACTAATATTATAAATGCGAAAGTAACTGTGTCTGTCTGTCTGTCTGTCTGTCTGTCTGTTACTCTTTCACGCCAAAACTACTGAACGGATTTGAATGAAATTTGGTATACATACGGTCTAGATCCTGGGAAAGAACATAGGCTACTTTTTATCCCGGAATTCCCGCGGGAAAACTTTTTAAGGCGAAGCGAAGCGCGCGGGAACAGCTAGTTATTTATAATCAGAAAAAAACTAAACGTAAATCGTTTCAGCCGTTTGGGAGCTATGGTACCACAAACAGATACATAAACACACAGACACGTAAAACTTACAACATCCCTCTTTTTGCGTCAGTGGGGTTTAACTATACCTTCGGAGTCTACTAACTACTAACATTGCATATGTGGTGTATACGATAAACCAGGTTTACCTGCCGCCCATAAGTACGTAGGGTAGATAAACTATATCGTTGAACAAACTCCGCTATCGGCAGATAAGCGAGCTTCGGCTAAAACGTTATATTCCCCTGGTTATGTCGGTTTGGACCTTAGATTAACAATATACGACATAGATGGAGTGTCAGTGCAAAAGCGTCTCGAGAAATAACAGGCAACTTCTACCACTGAGCTCTAGTTTGTGACTATTTATTGGTACAATGGTTGTTATTAGGTTGAACTTAAAGCGGTTTGACAGTAAACAAAATGCGGACAGTTATTTGCTATGTTTTAGTATGTGACACACCATCGTGTTCGTATATCGTTAATCTAAGGTTAAAACGTCATATTCCCCTGGTTATGTCGGTCGGTTGGACGCTTGCTTGTGGATCATGGGTGTTGAATAATAACGAATACAATGTTAATAACCTAACTAACGTAAAAAACGATATTCAATACTGAAACACACGTAATTTTGGAACTGCTGAACCGATTTTTATAAAATATGGCTAAGAACACTCAATGTGACATTATCTACCTACCTATGATCCAAAAAATCGATGTACCGTTCGGGACCTATGCTATGCTACCACAGACAGATACAACAGGGGATTAAAAACACATTTCTCTAGGTAGGTATTATAATGTAAGTAGGTACAAAGAGTTTGTAAAATAAATAGTCATAAAATAAATAAATAGTCATTTATTGTGTAAAAGGTCTTCGATTTCTGCTTGACTAACGACCTTAGACAGGTAGCCGGTAGTGGCTGGATGAGAAAGGCCGAGGACAGAGTGTGGTGGCGCTCCTTGGGATAAGCCTGTGTCCACCGGTGGACAATTACGGTCTGATGATGATAGTGATGAATCATTTTGAATATAGATCTCGGTTTTCGTTTTTTTTTCAATCACGGATCTTTTACGGAGCGGTGGTGGCGTAATGGATAAGGGCTCGTCCTCTCAATCGAGAGGCCGTGGGTTCAAATCCTGGACTGTACCAATGAATTATTTCAATTGTTTTTACAATCAAGGAGTTAAAGTACAATAATACCACGTGCTCTTACGGTGATAGAAAACATCGTGAGGAAACCTGTACATCTAGATTCTAGATGTGTATCCTAATTGCATTGTACTTATCCCAAAACGGCGATATGGTTCGCAACCTATCACCTGAGTACCTACAAATATGCTGCGAAAAGTGGGTGGCTCGCTTTGTGAGCCTTTAAAAACTTTATATATATAAAGTTTTAGACTCTTTAAAAGTAAAGTTAGAGACTCTTTCGTAAGAAACATCGTATTTCCCACTGAGCTACCTGCCCCTGTATATTTTTAAAAGTGTTTCTAATATTTTTTTCGACGGTCATACATGTAGCGCCATCTAGTTGGATCTGTATTGAACTTATTAGAGATCGTATCTAACTCTACCTAATCTAATATACATAAAAAGTACCTACCGTGTGATAAATCAATATGACTAATTATTTAATAATAGTCTTATCACAAAATGAAGTATAATATAAACTAATCATAATATAATTAATTTCTTGGAAATCTTGGTACAGAATACATTTCAATCCTTGGTCTGGCATTCGATAATTTCAGTTAAAGTTAAAGATTTCATATTTGATGATAGTTAAGCTCATGGGGTAGTGAACCTTTTTCTGGAGCATGGGGTTGAGGGTTTGAGTCACAATGCCAAAGTCATTATATTCTATTCTGTTCTCTGTGGGGGTGTAAGTAGCTGCACCTGGCTCTCTCAAATGGCAAATGGAACCTTTGTGCATATCCCCAAGGTTTAAACTGCCTTCCTAAGCTTGGACCATTTCCCACCACGCTGGTCCACTGCGGGTTGGTGGGTTCACATATCTAGATAAAATGCTACATCTAGATATGCAGGTTTCCTTCGCAGTAAGAGTGACAGTAAAAAATTAACTTAACTTAAAAGGACTCATTGGTATAAGAATGTGGATGCTTACCCTACTGAGCTACAACCGCTTCCAAAAATATTTGCTTTGCCTTAATTTATCCATGCCAATTTCAGTTTGTCTATCTTTATAACCATATTCATCCTGTGATTGTAGTATTTGGCAGGGTGGTAGGAGATAACACATAACACAAATTACTAACACCCAAGAACAACTATAAATATCTGCCCTGCCCAGGGATCTTACCCCAGGGCCCCAAGTCTGCTAAAGAATGGCGGCACAGTTGTGTGTCGGCAGCATGGGTTTCGCACTGTCGTGTGGTATGTCATATCTATCTTTTAAAATAAAATTGAAAAAAATATTATTAGAAAAACAATTATCTGCGTCTAAGGAAATTTACAAGCATAAACATAAAAATAAGTCTGCATAATATAATATATTATTACATATAATCATACCAAAGCACACATTCTCACAACACACACGCATACATACATACATACATTCACACTGACACACACCACTCACATATAATGTTATATTTATTTAGTTAACACAACACCCAGGGACGTGCTGAAAAACAGCGCTGTCACAAAACATCTGTTTACGGCAGCAAATGCTGAGCATGGCACCTTTTGCCGAAAGTCTGTATTTACATATAGGAATAATTATGTTTTGAAATAGGATTAGTACTAGTGTTTCTTTCCGCATGTTTGCAAATGTTTCGGCAATAAATATTATTTTCTTTCTTTCTTTCTTTCTTTCTTTCACTGTAGGTATTCATTATCTGCGTTTTAGGAAACATTTATTGCATCTTTTTTAAAGAACTAACTTTTATAAACAGTAACAAGTGTTAAGTGTTTCATATTTCACTACTGGGACTCCCTAACCTAGAGAAAACAGATACCTAAAGTCGGAAAACCATTCAGACGACACAGCATTGAGCCGACATTCATTAGCAGACTTGAAAGAAAGAAAGAAAGAAAGAAAATACATTTATTTCACACACACACGGAAACAACACAAAAAATAAATAATAAAACAAATAATAAAAAAAAGCCAAAGGAAAATGAGCAAGGGTGTTGCTTCCCGGTGCAGAAACGGGTTCTAGCTCAGCTTGGTGCTATGGTAAACCATAGCGCTGGTTTTCAGCTAGAACCCTGGGTGAAGTCACGGACTGACTTGACATGACACACTTGAGGCCCAGATCATTGGCACTACAGTCAGAGTCACTGACCACTATGCCATGCAGTTGTCAGTAGTATGTAGTTAGGTAGGTTCTATTGGTGCATTATTTACCTCTTTTTGTAACTTAAAATTTTCTACTCATTATGGTTGTCTGGAAAAAATACTATTGGTAATTAGTAAATGCATATGTAAATGCAGTTGTGTGCAGTAGAACAGGATATTATGTTTACTATCACCGTGATTTCATTGCGCAGTTACCAGTGATAACACGTCCACAAGTGCATGATATCTTAATAATCTTAAATTGATATTAAAGAACAGTCATAGATCTATAGATGCATTTTTTCATAAACCTCATCTACGATTCGCCTCACGAACACATGAAAGCATTACACAATAGTAAAAACGAAAGTGGAATGCAAGAATTAAGCCGCAATCGGCAATACGTGTAAATATTCTGCGAAATACCTTGAACGAAAATGAAAACATAACCTCGAAAGTGACTGTCAAACTGGTGAAAAAAACACGTAAATAGTACCTCTAACTCCTGCTGCCGGCACCTTTCTTCTAGTTCTTTGTACCTCTCATCAGAACCGATGGCATTGTCACCAGACTCTTCGGAAACTCCTTCAGATAAAACTTCAGTAGCAAAGTTCGTGATTTGTCCTTTCAAACTGTTCAAACTCTGGTTCAAATTGAGCCACGACATTCTAGTTATGATATTTCACCGTCGCATATCACACAGAAGTTAATTTGAACTAATTGTTTGTATAAAATTCGATGTAAACAAGAAATTTTTGCATTATTTTGCAACAGTGAGTGACAGGACTTTGACCAGTTGGCAAGTTCGTGGTATTTGACATTTGACTTATAACTGACATTTGACTTTGAGTTATGGGTTTTTTGGTCTGTGGGCCGTCACTACGCAATGAGAAAATACCAAATTAAACACACGCACTCACAACTTGTACTCCCTTGAGAGCTTTTTGAGAGGTATCTACTCAGAGGTGCATTTCTACCAAATTTCTACACACACTCACTTTTTAACAGTGTAGTGTTGAAAGCAAGGAACATAACATACTTCTCTGAGTTGAAAGTGCGTGAAAGTTGATATATTATTCTGAGGACATTGCCATGTCATTCAAAGGTCACAGAACAAAATTTAGCGTCGCTTTTTTTGTGAAGTTTTGAAACTGTGTGAATTTTGGATTTTTCGTACACTTTTTCATTTGTGTTTTTTGTCATTCTTTCCCTATTTTTACAGACTTTTACACATAAAATGTATCGACTATTTCAATAATTGATATCCAGATATCACTCAGGTGCTCACTGTTAGATCCGTTACTGTTTGACTGCACAATTCTAACCTAAAATCGTAAGCTAGCCAATGAACCCTATAACTCTTAATTTCCTTCTCGACGACGGTGCTTCGGCCATTGCCACTGCAACATGTGAACCGAAGAAGGCTGCCAAGCCAGTGATCCACCGGGAGCCTTTGACTACGAAGAAAGCTGTTGAATACCTTCTGAATGGTACTCTTCAGGGTAAAGTTTGTCGCTTCTGTCTGAATGTGACTACGGGGCTGTCGGAAGTGGGCCAGTACCTCCAAGTGGCCAATTCTGGAACGCTCTATAATGTTACTGTCAAGGATATGTTCAGTGTGGTGTATCCCTTTCAGGTTTGTGTTTTATTTGATAAATCTTTATTGATGCAACCATCGCGTTTGTGTAATTAACATGTGTGTATAATTTAAACATCTGGACTTATTCATTGCTCTGCCTATATCAACTTTTCTTGTTTAGCATTTATTTGGAATTACAACTTGAATCAGCCTATGTGAATGATGTGAATGTTTAATTATTGATATTTTAAATTTCTGCCTCTCACTTATGTATGTTCAATGGCAATTTCAGGTCACACAAGACAAGAGTTTACCTGACAAAATATGTAAAAAGTGCTTAGACCATACCATCGGAGCGTATTTGTTTGCACAGCAATGTGAGAGATCTGAACGGGCTCTGCAGAACTGTTTGGAAGAAGTTTACGAAAAACTAGACAAACTCGACCCTATTGGTAACAATATAAAGAAAAGGGGACGAAAAAAGATCCGTGTCAATCATGACACTTTATTCATTGCCCACAAAAAAGTCATAGACTATGCAGAACCGATGTATCACCTGATAAACAGAGGGTCAGCCTTCCTGAACGAAGAAGAAAACAAGAACGCAACAACCAATAATTTTGAGTGCCCTAAGTGTTGGCAAGTGCTGCCCAACACCGATTCATTATTAAATCACGAGAAAACACACCCAGCCACAATGTGGTTCCATTGCCGTTTTTGTGGCAGCTCATTCTCTAGACTTTTGCATTTGAAAAAGCATAAGAAAACATGCTACAGCAAAAATATATTGGCTAAAGGTGACCTTACTTCAAAGTTTCAATGTAAAGAATGCGGTTTTGACAGTGAAACCTACTTGGGCCATCTGCAGCATGTAGAAAAGCACAAATTCAAGAAAGTTCTAGATAACATTTTGGTTAAGAAAGTGGATCTGTGTGCTGTTTGCCTGGATAAAGACAAGGATATGTCTGATTTGGACAAGGTTGTGTCTTTGCATGGTGCATGCCCAGAGCTGACTGGAAACAGGAATCTCTACGATATTCTGGGATCAACATTGCCTCATGTAAGTATTTTTTTATTTGATTCAACATCAATTTCTTACTCTGCTGGGCATAGGCCCAAGCAAAGTCCCAAGACAACACAACACTCTGTCCTCAGCCATCCTTATCCAGCCACTACAGGCCACCACAATTTGTTTCTCTACACTAAGTTTTCATTTATTTATAGGTAAATCATTGTTGTGTGATCATTAAATGCTCATTGAATAGAATGGAACTAAACAGGAGTTAGAAAAAATATTAAAATAGAAATCACTGATATGAATATAATTTTTAGCCATTTACATGACCGTCATTTTAGCACTATTTTTAACAATTTCAGTAACAAAAATGAATATGTGTGCTTAATTTTTTGCTCTGCGAATTGATTTATTCCAGTGTTAGAAATGTATTTGTTATATTTTCTGAACATGATGAGATAGTCAATATTGTCTTATGAACATCATTTCATGTGTATCCCTTAATAATAATAAAACATGTATGAAGTATCTAGCTATCTACATGTTACTTATTTCACAGTTTTGCAGCTTTGATGTCTGAGATAATAATAAATATGTTCATTTCCATTATCATCATAATCCTTTCGCATGTTCTAGCCCAAGCAATCGTACAAGCATCAACCATTGATCATCCCATACACTGCCAACATTCTGAGCATAACGCGAAAGAGAAGAGCGAGCATCGACCAAGAGAATGAAAAAACATTTACCTTTTCTATTCCTCCCAAAGTTAATTTAAATCGCAATCATATTGATAAAAAACAGGGTGGTTACACATTCGTTTTCGCTGAACCTTTACTATTGAATGAAAATACCAAAGGAGCTGTAATTATTGAGCTTACTGAAGAGACATTGAGTGGTGATGGTGATATTGTTGAAGCTGATACTGCGGAGACAGTAAAAGAATCTAACAACGGTTATAACTTTAGGGAATTTGAAAATATGAATAAACCCCTTGATGATTGTGTGTCACATGCAGATGCAGATACTAATATTGATGAGGAAAATACAGAAAATAGAGATTTGAATGATGACAACGTCAAAAGTTATGATGAACTTCCTGTTTCTAATACATCTCCAATGGAAACTGATCAAAAGTTAACAAAAGAGCCAGATTCCGTAGGAGAATCATGCAAGAATTGCTGGATTTTCAAAAAACAATGCAGCACAAACTGTATTGTTACTGATCAGAATGATTCTATAACAGATGCAACAAAACAAAAATGCAAAATGTGTTGGCTTTTTGAAAAGACTGAAGGGTGCAAATTTTGCTTAAAATGTAACGAAGATAACAAAGATGTTATTCAAAATGATACATTTGATGACGCAAATAGAAATACAAGAAAAAGGAAAATAAACGAAAAATCTGAGAACAATGGAGCTGTTAAAAAAATTAAATGGGAATGCAAAATCTGCTTTACCATGAATGAAAATGACAGATTTAAATGTTTTTGTTGTGACTCGAACAAGTATAACAATGATTCAAATTTTGTATTCGGAAAGACAAGCACAGAATTCAATTTTAGATTCAGTTACTACAAAAATATGACTGCAGAAGAACCTGACTGGCAAAGCGAACCAAATACAGATAATAATGATGAAAACACAGTAAATGTAACATCAAATATTGAAAATATCCCTTTCATAGGCACAGAGCTTCAACTAGGTTTTGAATCGAACTATATGCCTGAACATACTAAACATAATCCCAAAGAAGAGAAGGTTGTCAATGAATGTAACACTGCCATAATCTATAATGAAATGATTAGTAATATTTACATGGATGATACTGACACTACTGATGGATTAAATACAGACCTCCAACACATTAATTTTGAAAGTCAATCACCAAAACCCAATGAAGAGACAATGGATATTGATGATGACGAACAAACAAATACAACAGCACTGACATTTGTTAATAACACATTTACCAATGAAGCTTATAATCCTTTCATTATTTTGTCATCACCAGCTTGTAATGAACCAATGCTAGACATAGGATTCTGGCAAGCAGCGCCACAACACTCTGTCTTTAACCTTCCTTCTACTGATGGCCAATCAAATGTTATTATTGCCGATAAAAAATCTTTTAAGTTTAATATGGGCTTAGCGAATGTTGAAAAGACAGGAGGAACGAATAGAAGATTTAAAAAGCCTTTGAGGCGCATTAATTCTCACAAGTAATTTGAAATTACTTTAGAAATATATTGCATGATATTCGTTAGTGTTTTACGTATTTATCAATGGCTTGTATTATTTGTATGTGATATGTGTTGATGTTACTGTGTTATATTATACATGTTAAGATTAAGAAAGTTCTGGGTCGTTGTCATTAAATGTTTTATCTATAAGAAATGGCTATGCGAATTAAATACGTATAATTATGTTTAATTTAGTATCGATAGCGGTATGTTTCAAGTTTTCTTACTCAATATAGTAAGCGAAAGAACCCATTACCCTTTCCCGCTTTTTTCACTTTTATTTTTAACCCTTTCTTATGTTTTGTTGCAGATGATCCCCCACTGTAACATAATGGGAACAAAAATATGTAAGAAATGTCTTGATACGGCTATAGCTTCTTATGTATTTATCTATCAATCCCTCCATACTAGAAATAGACTCAATAAGTGTATAACGGCTATGCTTGACACAGTATCTAAAGTCAAAGAGGCGAAAAACAATGTTTTCATCGAAGTATCTGATAATTTAGTCATGAATATACATGATATAGAAGTGTTAGATAATGATGTGATAGTAGGTGATGACGTCGATGAGTCATCGTTGAAATGTGATGTGCTAGAAGACGAATTTAGAATAGAAAGCAGCAGTGATACAGATGACGAAATATTTAGTAGCGCGAAAGTAGGTAAAGCTGTTACAACACAGAAACCAAATACTGTTGTGAGTAAAGTAGCCAACGATAAAAATGAAAAAATGGATTTGAAAAGAGGAACTAAAGTGTATACAAACAAAGCTATTTACAACGGTTTTAAGCCTAATCGGTCATCTAAAAAGTACGATTCAATAGACGACGTTTGTCGCGAGTTTCTAACCTTCAAAAAGAAACGGAAACCGGCAAAAAAACGTTGCAACACCAAATTTACCTGTCCCATTTGCGACAAACGATTCATATCTGAATATTTCCTGAAAACCCACGCGTTGAAACATGTGAACAAAAAAGTTTCTTGCAAAGTCTGCCCCAAAACGTTCAAGAATAAATTCAATCTCCGTGAACACGTAAAAGTCGGCCATTTAATTAAAGATGGCGGATATTTTTGTAACGTTTGCGGTAGGTCGTTTACGGTTGAGGACAAAATGGCGGCTCACAGAAAGACCCATGAGAGGAAACTTTGTCAGTTGTGCGACAAAACATTTAGGTCGCAAATGTGCTACAACAATCATTTGCAAAGACACGTGTTGAGATTCAAAATATACAACAGACACCATTTGCAGAGTTGCAGCTTTTGCGAAATGGAGTTTTGGAGCGAAAACCAACTCTTGTTACACGTAAACAAGTCTCATTTGCAAATTAAACCCTATCATTGCGATATGTGTGATAGCCAGTTCTATACAGATAAGAACTTGGTGGAACACAAGAAAGTTCATAGTTTAGTTTCGAAGGAAAAATGTGAGTTTTGCGATGAAGTTCTAAAATGTCGTCGCGATTTGGTGTTGCACATCAAAAAACATATTTGCTAACATTATAATGTCTACATTTATAACTAAAAAAAACACGCACTCACGCCTTGTACTAATGTACTCCCTTGCGGGGTAGGCAGAGGTGCATTGCTGCACCCACTTTTCGCCAGAGTGTTATGTTAGTCCCAATGTAATAGGGGGCGGGCCTATTGCCATTTTACGGGCACATCCAAGACCTGAGAACAAATATTCGTGTTTTAAACAAATATCTGCCCCAGCCGGGAATCGAACCCGGGACCTTCGGCTCAGTAGTCAGGGTCACTAACCACTACGCCATTCGGTCGTCTATATAACTCAATGTTAGGTAGGTAACCTTTGTTTAAATGTTGTGAAATCGTTGGTAATATGTTCATTATATAGGCTTCTTCAGGCTTATAAAAAGACGCTTAAAATATGTAGGTAGATCATTGACTTATAATTATATTTTGAGGTAGATAGTATAATCATTGTGTATTCGATGGAACTTAGAATCTTTAAGAATGCTTATAAATAGTATTTTTTGTATAATAAATTACGTCATTTTTTCTTATTTCTCTTCTAATTTCATAGCTAGGTAGGTATCTAATAAGTTACTTGTCTACCTATATCAAATGATCAAAGTATATGTAACTAAAGGTGTACTATAAAATACCCATATTTTATGAACTATATAGCTGCAAAATTATTCTTATACAAAATTCATAATTTTTGCGCAAGAGGTAAGTAGGTATAAATAATTCTTACAATCCTCTTTGCAGCTTGTTAATTTCTGTTCCTATCTGTTCTTTATCGGTAGGTAAGTAGGTATTTAAGTTAAGTATATTATGTATCAAGCACAGTATGAATAAATGGAAGTTATCAATCAGTATATACTTTGTTTTTATTATACCCAGCTGTGGAATCAGCCGAGTGCGAGTTTTTTCTACGTTAGAAAAGCGGTAAGTAACTCTGTGGCTGTGGTAAGTAAACGTGAATTTGTATGGCATGGCAGACACGCCACCTAGCGGTAAGTAACTAGCTCCACGCTATACAATTTTTTACCTATGTATATTTTCGATTTCACTTTTTGATAGGGAGTTGAGTTCCACTCCACTTGAGCTAGAGTGAAAATGAAAAGTTCCAACGTCTGGTGTTGCAAAGGGCCTTTCATCTAGAACGGAATTTATCAGACTAGTTAGTAACTAGTCTAGGTCTTATTCTCCATAGACATGACCAGGCCCTGTAGCACGGGGCGCTATTAAGACGTGACAAAAGCTCTCCGTCGCGCTTGCTCTTGAAGCTGGATGATGTGAGTGAGCGCGATGCAAAACTTTTGACACATCTTAAATGCGCCGCGTATAGTGCCACAAACTTATCTGTTCCGGTGAGAGCTCACGAAAAAGTCTAATATTGATTGATTCTGTAAGATTTTAAGTTTGCCTGTAGAGGTAATTCACCCTTACGGTTTTAATAAACCCATCTAATCTATATGAATATATAATTCATAGGTAAGTTATGAGATATGGATCAATTTAGTTCGGTCTCACCGGAACAGATAAGTTTGTCGCACTATACTAGCCCTTCAGATGGCCTAGCACGGGGACAAACGTGACAAAAGTTTTGCGTTGCGCTCACTCACATCGCGCGGCTTCGAGAGCGAGTGCGTCAAAATACTTTTGTCAAGTCTTGACGAGCGCGTCTTGCGTCCCGTGCTAGGCCTCTAGAAGGAGATTCTAAGCGGTAAGAGGCTGATGATGATGAGTACAACTGAGTTGGGTACTGTTGGAGGCAGGACAGTACTCTGGACGGTGAGAGTCTCGGCGTCTATAGCCTTAGTCAGCTAGGCTACTGCCAATCCCTGCTAAGCCCGGTACCTAAGCCCGGGTTAGAAAAACGGGAAGGTTGGCGTCTGGTCGGCGGCCGGCTGTAAAAACCCCTGCCAAATCTGTATGCATGTCACGTCAAATAAATAATGTAAATGTTAGGGCGTCCCCTGCAGGCGACGCGCAGGTGCAGCACCCGGCGCCTGTGAGAAGTGGACTAGGGTTGTCGCACCACCCTGGGCGGGGGCGACGTAAGAAGCGAGTCCAGGTCAGGAGGCTACGAATAGGGAGCTGGAATGTAGGCACGATGACAGGAAGAGGAGCAGAGCTTGCAAACATACTACAGAAGAGGAGAATTAACATCGCGTGCCTACAGGAGACGAAATGGAAAGGAACGAAGGCGAGAGAGTTGTCGGATGGATACAAGTTCTTCTACTGCGGGAAAGACGGGAAGAGAAACGGGGTGGGGATTGTGTTGGATAAGGATTTAAAGAATAATATAATAGAAATTAATAGAGTCAGTGATAGAATAATTTACATAAGGATTTTACTGGGCGACCTGGCGTTGACTATTATGAGCGTATATGCACCCCAAGCTGGATGTGATGAAAGGATAAAGGAAAAGTTCTGGGAAGAATTTGATACCACCTTAATGAATGTACCCTCTGATGATCAGCTGGTTATAGGAGGCGACTTCAATGGGCATGTTGGCAAGAATAACCATGACTACGAACGCGTACATGGAGGTAAAGGATTTGGCAGTAGAAATTTTGAAGGGGAGTGCATATTAGAAATGGCTACAGCATTTGACTTGGCTCTGGTTAACACATACTTTCAAAAGAAATATGAACACCTTATAACTTATAAAAGTGGTCAACATGCAACACAGATAGACTAACTACATGTTAACCAGAAGAACTGATATTAAAAAAGTCAAGGATTGTAAAGTTATACCCGGGGAGCCTCTAACTAGTCAACATAGATTATTAGTCGTAGAATTAGATATTGATCTCAATAGAATTAATTATAGACAAAAACATGTACCAAAGACCAAATGGTGGCTACTGCAAAATGAAAATTTTGCAGCAGATTTTAAAGATAGAATAGTAAGAAAAATTAGAGAAGTAGAATTTAATGAAAACATAACTGTGGATGATGATTGGAATGTCATCGCCAATACCATAAGAGAATCGGCAAGGACTGTACTGGGAGAGACAAAAGGAGTCAAGAAGATAGAAAAGGAAACATGGTGGTGGAATGCAGAAGTACAGAGGGCCTTGAAAGACAAAAAGAATGCATTTAAAAATTGGCAAGAAGAACTAACAGATGACCAATTAAGAGCAGAGAAAAGGCAAATATATCAGCTTATGAAGAAGAAGTCTAAAACATCTGTGGCGATTGCAAGGTCTCAAGTACAAGAAGAACTGTATAAACAACTTGAAAAGCCGGAAGGACAGAAAGCGCTATTTAGATTAGCGCGTAATAGGGAAAGAAATGCAAAAGATATGATTCAGATACGATGTATGAAACATGAGAATGGAAGAGTATTAACAAAAGATGAAGAAATAAAGGTGAGATGGAAGAATTACTTTGAACAATTGCTGAATGTAGAGAATGATAGAGTTGGTTTACCGGAACCGCAGGGCCTTAATTTAGGAATGTTAGATAAGATTAATGAATGGGAAGTCAAGCTTGCATTACGAAAAATGGGTAATGGGAAGGCTGTTGGCCCAGATAACATACCTGTAGAAGTTTGGAAATTATTGGGAGATGATGGTATTTATTGGTTGACCTATCTTTTCAATAAAATCTTCGCAGAGAAGTCAATACCAACTGATTGGAGAGGGAGTTATCTGGTGCCAATTTATAAAGAGAAAGGAGATATTCAAGATTGCGGAAATTACAGAGGAATTAAGTTGATGGCACACACGATGAAATTGTATGAGAAGGTTATCGAAAGTAGGATTAGGAGGGAGTCGACAGTATCGGCAAACCAGTTTGGCTTCATGCCTGGAAGGAGTACAACGGACGCCATATTCGCAGTGAGACAATTGATGGAAAAGTTTCGAGCTGTACAAAGAAACCTGCATATGGTGTTCATTGACCTTGAGAAGGCTTACGATCGAGTCCCGAGAGACCTGTTGTGGCGGTGCTTGCAGAACAAGGGTGTACCCGTAAAGTACATAAGTATTGTTCAGGACATGTACGCAGGTGCCAACACACAGGTCCGCCCCGCAGTCGGGGTCACCGACAGGTTCAAGGTCAGAGTAGGCGTGCACCAGGGTTCATCCCTGAGCCCATACCTATTTTTATTGGTAATGGATGCATTAACATCTGCAATTCAGAAGGAGGCGCCCTGGTGCATGCTCTTTGCAGACGACATCGTGCTTGTCGATGAGAGTGGGGATGAATTACAGGTGCAACTGAACCAGTGGCGAGATACCCTAGAGAGTGTGGGATTGAGACTGAGTAGGACCAAAACAGAATATATGTTCTGTCAATTCGGAGGGCCTACTTCAGCTGCGTCGATATCTCTGGGTACCTCGCCACTGGCAGTAGGTGAGGATTTCCGATACCTCGGCTCCCTTCTACAGAGTGATGGAAGTATTGACAGGGATGTGACGAGACGAATGAATGCAGGATGGATGAAATGGAAACAACTCACCGGCACGACGTGTGATCGCAAGATGCCAATTAAGATCAAAGGCAAAATATATAAAAGCGTCATAAGGCCGGTGATGTTGTATGGGGCTGAGTGCTGGGCAACCAAAGTATGCGATGAGAAAAGGATGCATGTGACAGAGATGCGAATGTTGAGATGGATGTGTGGTGTTACAAGAAAAGATAGAATACGAAATGAGTATATAAGGGGAAGTATGAAAGTGGCTCCTATAGTGGAGAAGATGAAAAGCCATCGTCTTTCTTGGTTTGGGCATGTCATGAGAAGAGAAGATGATTATGTGACAAAGAAAGTGTTGGAAATGAGACCCGAAGGAAGGCGCAAGAGAGGAAGACCAAGAAAGACATGGCTTGATTGCGTGAAAGAAAATATGAGAGAGTGTGGAGTGAATGAGGATATGACAGAGGATAGGGTAAAATGGCGTGACATGACCAACAAAGCCGACCCTAAATAAGGATAAGGCAAGGAAGAAGAAGATGATGAGTAGAAGTGTTGAATCCACGAAGACGAGTGGCATAAGATTAGAACTAGAGGACATGTTGTCTTTCCTCGCAAAATCATCTGATTCAGATCCCCTTTCCCTTGTTTATCCCTGTAAGCCCAGACTGTAATATGGTATATGGGAAAGATAAGTAATTACTTACCTAAAAGGTAGGAATAGAAACAATTTTAGAAAGAAGATATTCGCCAGATCGCGATAGCCACCGCTGTCGGTCAGTGTACCCAAGAGCCATGATGATGGAGTGAAAAAGAAGTAAGAGTCTTGAAGTACCTACCTACAGTAAATAATTTGAAATTTTGCTTATTATTATTATTCCGAGCGTGATTTATTCTGACCGCCCAAACACATTCAACACACAGACTATATATTTGGATGTTTTGACGTATCAGCGTACCTATCTGTCATATCAATATTTTCTGTTTATTTCGTGGTTTAGTCCGTTATTTGTCGTATTTATTTTAGTATAGGATAACATCCTAGCTTTATTTTAATTTAAAATGCCGCCCTTAGTCACGCTAGAAAGCGGGGAACTAAAGTCAATATTAAAGGAAGAATATTTAAAAGTGAAATCTAACCTCAAAAATGTTATACATTCTTTGAATTACTGCGGCATTTGTTTAAGAACTGCTGAAAACCTGCACCATTTAGATGCATTTGATAATAATGAGGACCACGAATCATCTCACTGCCTTATGGAGGAAAATACAAGTGAAATATTCGAAAAACTGGTAAGTTTTGTGAGTTTTTTTTTAAACAAGTTCTTATTTAAACCTCAGTTTCTAAAAAAAAGGATACTCTGCTACACTAGTAGTGCTATATTAGTAATACCTACTAAATAAATTACGACTTAAATATAGAAATGGTAACTATCAATACCAGCTAGGCCACTTGTAAATTATCACTTGTTATCAATTTCAGATAATCAACAATATCTCAAGCCAATACATCTGCCAGCCTTGCAATGACGACATAAAAAACATCTACATCTTCTTCAATAGGCTGAAGAATTCCACAGAAATCTTGTCCAGCTATCTAGAACAGATGACTTCTCAGATAGACTCTGTGGAAGAAATGCTCAACACATCGACAAAAGGAGATTTTGAAAACACCATCATAGTACTACAAGACCTTGTTAGTAAGGACACCGGAGTTAAAGATAAGGGCATGAAGAAAGAGGCAGATTTAGAATCGGATGATGATGAATCTAAAAGTTCTGATGATGGAGACTGGTCTTCAGAAGAAGGATTCGGTAAACTGTTCACATGCGAATATTGCTGTAAAGATTTTACAAGCAAGGCATCCATTGCACAGCATATTAGAAAGACACACAACTACAAAAGTTCTTTGTGTCAAAAGAAAGTAGATTTGTGTTCCGACTGCACAGAGTTCCCTTGCGCTCACGAGAAGTATTTGCTTTCAATAAAAACGCAGAGACAAAAGGGATGCAAACAGCTCAAGTGCCTTGACTGCAATTACATCAGTGTGAAGAAAGTAAACCTTCTAGCGCATATCAATAAGGAGCATTTAAATATGTATCCGTATTTGTGTGAGGTATGCGCTCAGAAGTTTTACTCCAAAGTAAAACATGACTACCACATGAAACATTATCACAAAAGCAAGTTTGTTTGCTCGTACTGTGATGAAGAGCTTGAAAATCCCACAAGCCTCGCTCTACATACAGAAATGTGTAAGCAAGAGCAACGCAAATACCGATGCAAAGAATGCCCTGCATCGTTCGATGTCAGTGAAAAACTTCTCTCACACCGCTCAAAGCATATCCTCAAGGTATCTTGTGCACTGTGCTCGAAAAGAGTCAAGAATGAACATTTTTTGCAACGCCATATGTATTACGCTCACCAACAATCCACAACAAAGAAGGTTAAGACCAAGATCCCGAAGGCACGGCCTTGTTCAATATGTCCAGTAGTGTTACACTCATTGACTGAGCTAAAGGAACATCTGAATTCACATGAACCAGGCGAAAAACACAAGTGTCATCCGTGTAATAAGCTATTTGACACTCGCAAACACTATAATATCCATGTGTCCTCTTGGACACATTTGCGTAAAGTCCAACCAGATATCCAGTTCAACTTTAAATGTCCCGACTGCGATTTCACTTGCAAAAGCAATCTCGTCATGGAAAACCATAAGAACACAGTCCATTTGCAAATCAAGCCGTACTCGTGTGAAATATGCGGAAAAAGATTCACGACGAATATCAATTTGAAATACCACATGGACCGCCATGAAGGCGTTAAGAGGTTTCAGTGTAGTATGTGCAGTAATCTGTTTACAACTGCTTCGGGGTTGAAAAAGCACGTTTTGCGTCACCATTCGGACAAGCGGCCATACGCGTGTGATAAGTGCGATAAAACATTTGTGTGTCCCAGTGAATGTAATCTTCACAAGTTGAGAAATCATTCTGAGAAATCGGTGGCTTGCCCGCTGTGCGAGGCTAAGTTTAGCTCTATGGCAAACCTGAGAGGGCATACCAAAAAGGTCCATTTCAAGACTAAACATGGATTTGAGGACTTCATGAGGTCGGATGAGGTTTCGCGAGAGTTTTATGAAATGTTTAGAGATCACAGGTTTACGTTCTAGCTAGATGGTATAACGTGCGTAGATAAAGATAATGTGAAAATGGCGGCCATTCCATAAGTGGCAGTAAGAAGTGGTTATGGGTTGCTAATACCATAAAACAGGTTTTGCAATTCACGAAAACGAAAAAATCTGTAAAAAGTTTCATGATAGTTTACGCTTAAGGCAAGGTATGCAAGAAAACGTATAAAGTTAAAGTTTTAGACAAACTATCAAACCTGTATGTCTAGTCTCGGCGCCCGCCTCTTGCGGAAACTATCATGAAAATTTTGACAGATAATGTATGGAGATGACAGAAGAAAACCAAAACTTTATTCGTTTTCATAAATTGCAAAACCCGTACTAGAGGCTCTGTACTGCCGTCATTTTCATACTTTATTAGTTCTATAATCTATGTCATGTCTGTATTAGATCAGTGTGCGTTCCCCCAGCAAAAAAGTATCATTTTATTGAAAATTATACATACCCAGAATCAGAGTATCATCTAACAGCAAAGTGCACGAAATTTTGAATTTGTGTATGAATAGATATGGACACTATCGAGGAAAATTAGATTTTAGTGTGAAAACGTTCCTCCAGCAAAAAAAGTTGTCGTAGCGATATAAATGATACACGTCGAGATAGGTGGGAATTTGTGTACAATGAGTGTACAAAAGCCGAATTTGTGTATCTTACGGATGCTGAGTTATCTCATTTTTTGCTGGGGGAACGTTTTCTAATTTCTGAACGCGTGGACGCACATGGATGAAACTTTGTGTAAATGTTCTTCTTGGCTTTAAATTATATCGAGCAATGTTAGTTTTTAATTTTTTTTATAGATTTACAAAATATTTCAAGATTACTGAAAAACTAAAAAAGCTTATTACGGCCAAACCAATTGTCATATCGCTTTGGGATTTGAACTGCACCTAACTAATACACGTAATTGACACCACGCGAAATCTCAAAGCTAAATGTCTAAAATGTAATAAACCTTAATAATAATTATGATGTCCTGTGCATATATATAAGTAATATGACTGTTCGTAGGCTAAAACTTACTATCTACCTAATGCATATTGTTTTGAGAGCTTACTGCCAACAAACTACTAAGTAGTTTGGCAGGGTCTATGAAATGTAAAAATGTGTATATGTTTTTTTTTAATGAATAAATAAATAATAATAAAAAGAACACTACGTTTAGGGTTAATTTTCATTTAGATAATAATTATTTACGTGTTATTTAACTACATAACATTTAAATTATAATAGGTACTTACATTTTTTCCAGCCATCTCTGCCAACGGTACTTTTCTGTACGTATAATAACGGTTGTATGAATGGTAGCGCTGCCATTTTAAAATGGTCACGTCGAAGTACCACAGAGCCGCTTTTTAATGTACATCTTAATTTAGTCGAGTTACCGATTATCAGATTATTTTTACTATTATAGGAGAAATAATTATCTTGGATGGCTACTTCTTGGAATATAGATACTAGATTAAGCACTCTAATTGCTGATACTGTTTGCACTACTAAATATGTTGCGCTAAAGTCTTATTTTGACCTTGTAAAATTTCGATTCAATTATTGTAGCATTACTTGCTCAATTTTAAATGTTGAGCTTTGAGATTTCGCGTGGTGTCAATTACGTGTATTAGTTAGGTGCAGTTCAAATCCCAAAGCGATATGACAATTGGTTTGGCCGTAATAAGCTTTTTTAGTTTTTCAGTAATCTTGAAATATTTTGTAAATCTATAAAAAAAATTAAAAACTAACATTGCTCGATATAATTTAAAGCCAAGAAGAACATTTACACAAAGTTTCATCCATGTGCGTCCACGCGTTCAGAAATTAGAAAACGTTCCCCCAGCAAAAAATGAGATAACTCAGCATCCGTAAGATACACAAATTCGGCTTTTGTACACTCATTGTACACAAATTCCCACCTATCTCGACGTGTATCATTTATATCGCTACGACAACTTTTTTTGCTGGAGGAACGTTTTCACACTAAAATCTAATTTTCCTCGATAGTGTCCATATCTATTCATACACAAATTCAAAATTTCGTGCACTTTGCTGTTAGATGATACTCTGATTCTGGGTATGTATAATTTTCAATAAAATGATACTTTTTTGCTGGGGGAACGCACACATTAGATCAAGTTATTATTTTTATGTACAGCACTATGTATAAGGCTCTTTATTTAACGACTGTATGTGTGTTTGATTTTAAATTTTCGTCACAACTCTCTGGACATAAAACCGTAAATAAAGGAACATTACGAAAATGGCGTCCATTACATAATTTGTGGGAGCAGGATTGAGATAGCATGAGCCTGTCCACCATTTTTAATTTTTTTCTTTATGCACGTTATAGGTACCAATTTTACTATTGTAATCTGACTTTTTACAACGTATCTTGGAATATTAATTTATTTATATTTTTTGTTTAATGTGAATGTGAGCATGAATTATTCAGACCATTTAGTTAATTTAATCATTGTGACATGTATCATCGGGGAAATACATGAAGTCCTGTCCTGAGAACAAAATCTAGGGTAGATGTTTTAAGGTAGGTGACCTGACGATTCCCTCATATTATTCCCTTTTTTATAAAACTGCTTGCTTTAATCCTAATGGTAGTAGTAATATACAATAATATTTAAGTAGTACTATGTTTTTAGCTAGGTATTAAAATATAATTTTAAAATGCATACCTACTGTAGTTTTTTTTCTCCCTAGCCCCTTATTATTAACCTCGCAGACAAAGTTCTAGGGTATACGAGACGAATAAAAAAGCAACTGACAACTAATCTGACTGGCTAACCCCTTTTTCCTGGTTGACAAATAATGCTACCTACAATGCCACAAACTTATATGTTCCGGTGAGAGCGAACTAAATTGATCCATATCTCATAACTTACCAATGAATTAAAACCGCAAGGGTGAATTATCACTGCAGGCTAACTTAAAATCTTATAGAATCAAGAAATATTACACATTTACGTGAGCTCTCACCTGAACAGATAAGTTTGTGGCACTATACTTACTTTCCTATGGATATATTTTGCGTTGGGATTTTTTTATGTAGCCTGGGTTGTGTCCAGAGATATGTCAACCACAAACGTGGTTTACTTGTCTAAGGTTGTTCCCCACTCCTGGGCAAAGACCTCCTTATGAATTGACCACCGTTCCCGATCCGTGTGCTTCCTTCGGCCATTGAGGCAAGAACCTATGTTTCTTTCTTTCTTTATCTCCGTCTGGGTCTTCCGCGACGCCGACGTCCATCACTGGGCACCCACTTCGGTAACAATGGAAGATTTTCAACCATAGATTATAGATGACTTCATACTCAACAGCACTGCATTTTTTTTAAGCCGAAGACACACCGGCCCAACGAACGTTTTTCGTTGACCTTCGTTGCTGCAATTTGCCCTGTATTATGTATGATAAATATCCATCGTTGGGATAACCGTTGGCGTTGGTTGGGCGTTCGTTGGCCCGGTCTGTACGCAGCTTTAGCCGGCATCTAAAAAAAAATGCAGTGCTGTTGAGTATGAAGTCATCTATAATCTATGGTTGTTTGTCTATGGTTGAAAATCTCCCATTCAACACTGTACCTAAACTATTTAAGTCAGGGGCCTGCTTCTCATTAATACAGGCTATTCTATAGCCTAGCTATGAGAGCTGACGCTACGGCAACAGTCTACAAATTATGTATTTTCATCCAAATCCTAGCCATAACAACTTTACTGTAATCACCTTATTTCGATTTTGTTTATTTTTTTATGGTGTATAAATAAAGATTATTGTATTGTATTATTATAATTTATTATTATTATAAATTTTGGCCAACCGGTCCGGGTGCATGCGACAGACGTGGCCTGCCCAGGCCCACTTCAGCTTCGCAGTCTGTGCGCCCACATCAGCGTTGGGATAAGGAAATAAAATGAAAATATGTTTTCGAAAATACTATTTATTAGAAATCAGATACTTTACACTACTTATAATATTATACCTTGATTGGACCACACTTTTTCAGTAGATTTACTTACTTTCTTTAAGTTTATGATGAATAAATCGATTGTCTGTGAACAAATAATAATGTTCAGGCGTCAGACCAACCACTTTTCTATGGTCAAACTGTTTCCCACTTTTCTTATCCCAATGGAAATTCTTTATATGGCTTCTAAGTTGAGGTATAATAGAGCCAGCGAAATCACAAAGAGGGCAGAAAATATCCCTGTCTTTGTGTGTCGTATCTATATGCACCTTCCGTCGACTGGCAGTCACAAATCTATCGCCGCATATTTCACACTGAAACGGCTTCTCACCCGTATGTTGTCTCATATGCACTTTCACATTCACGCCTGAAACGAATCTCTTGCCACAGATTTCACACGGAAAACGATTTCTTAGTTCATCTGGCTTCTCCTTGTGAGTTTCCTCATGTTTTTCCAGCAGATATGAACTGAGGAATTTCTTTCGGCATTTGGTACAGGAGTACGGGGTTATTTTCAGGTGATGCCTGTTTATGTGCGCCTCTAGATGCACCCTTCTAGTCGTAGAATAATTGTTACAATATTCGCACTTGTGCTTGTGAGTTTTGCCGGGGTTCACTCTGCGTAAATGTGTGAATTTATTCATATGAAGGCCAAACTCTTTAAACGTTTTTAATTCGACATTGCACACAAAGCATTTGTAAGGCTCATCCGGGCCATGATCGTTCATGTGATTGTCTCTTTCTTTTCTGGTCTTGAATACCTTCCCGCAGCATGGGCAAGCGAATGTGCATTTTCGGGCTAAACCGCCTTGCTTGTGCCACGTCAGGTGCTGAGCTAGCAAGGTCCGCATGGAGAAAACCCTCTCGCAGAGGTCACAAGGGAACTGCTGTACATGTCTTATCTTGTGATATTTGAGTTTTTTCTCAGTTTGGAACGCAGCGGGACACTCGTCACATTTAAACTCCCATTTCAATTTCTCTCTCTCACACTCCCTCTCGTGGCTGATCTTTCGGTGTTCCAGTTTGAATTTTTTGTCACACATTTTACACGAGAACAGCTTGGTGTGAAAATATGAGATGTGGTTGTCGTAAGCGTCTTTAGAATGCAATAGCATGTTGCAAAACTCACAGGTGAATGATACATGTTTAAGGTGTTTCTTGTTAGCATGCCCAACAAGGGTGGACATCTTGATGCAACGAAAGTCGCAATCAGGGCATTCAATTGTTTTTTTGTCAGCAAGAACCTGAGAATGGTATGCTTTTATATACTTTTCGTGTCTGCACGGTTCTTCATCACATTCGCAGCATGTGTACTTGGTTCTCAGTTTAGGTTTACTGATATCGTGATTCTGTTTTAGATGTAATATGATGTTATGTCTGCTGTTGAATCTTTTTCCACAATAGTCACAAAAGTATACCCCCTTACTGTTTTCACTTGGTTCAGTTTTGATTTCTACATTATTTTTCCTTAATTTTCCCTTAACTACACCGAGAGGTTTCTGTCCTACTGTTAAATTGGAACTTTTTATCTTTTTCTTACTTTTGCTATTCTCATGTATATCAATTTCAATTTTTACATCATCCTTTAATTTTTTTTGGTGTGTTTTAACAGTTATCTCATCTTTTATTTCTGTATTTGTTTTATTATTATCTTCTTTGAAAAGATCCTCATCAAGATATTCTATTTCAGTGTAGAAATCGTAGTCAGAATCCTTTGTAGGTATTTTTCCTTTCTTCTTTGGCTTCTTAAGTTTTTTTGTTCTTTTCTTTTTACTCAATATTTTTTCATCTTTTGGTAAAATTTCAAATATAGTAAACACTTCTTCATGTTCTTCCAACATTTCATCATTTCCCTTTTGAACTTCAGTCTCATTATGCCTTTCATGATCAATATTGTTATCAATCAATACATCATACTGATGTAGATTTTCTTCTACTTTAACTTCTGTAAGTTTGTGATAATTGGGCTCTTTCAAAATCAGACATGTGTTAGGGCATCCGTCCAGATCTGCATCTTTGATATTGTTTATCTGGGAGTTTATCTGCTGGACAAAATCTTCCAGGCAACTCATTGATTTCTGTGTGCTGATTATTAAACTGTATGCTGAGTAAGATTTATCTTTGCATGTGCTACACAAGTAGTTAGACATGAAGTTCATATTCTGAAATAAATAAATAAATAAATAAATAAATATGTGGGGACATCTCACACACGGCCATCTATCGACAATTGAACTGGATAGATAGATAGATAATTCTTTATAGCACACAAACACAGAAATAACAATAGAATATGCACAGCATAGACGGTACAAATGGTGGCCTTATTACTATGAGTAATTTCTTCCAGACTACCTCGGAAGATATGAATATTGACACTTGGTATACAATGAGAGTAATACCCTAGGAGTCTCTATTCCAAATTTCAGGTTTAGGAGGCAAATATTTTCCTAGATATTCATGTTTAAAATCTAAGAAATTATATGGAAAATGACAGATTAGGTTATAAATGTAACTTTTTTTTTGATTGCCAAAAATAGGCAATGGCGTTTTTCTATACAGCCAGGTGACCATTATAATATTTATTACAAATATGTATGTAAACCCCTGGGATCAAAACCTTAAGATATGTGCGATGAAGGACAGATCTCACACATAAGTCTTGGAAGACGCCCATCTTCTACAATAAGGGCTAGTTTCACAATGTCTGGATAATGGTAACCTGTGGGATAAAGGACATGCTACAACTCAATTTAATTCTTGTTTTGTATGGTACTAGTACTCTGAAATTGTGTTTTAGACAGTGACAACATGTCTTTACAGGTAGGCATTATCCAGACTTGTGAAACAGAGCCTAAATAGTTCAAGGGCTGTGAGTTTTGTTTCCATAGTATGAGTATACTGACCGGAACGAAAATTGCACTCCAAATATACCGCCAAGTAGGTAGGAACGCAGAGTCCCAGTCCGTGGTTACGTAGTCGTCTATTGACAACAGTTCCGCATCAGAATCGAAGCAAAGGCAGCAGAATGGCTTGGAAGATATAAGGATATTACAAAATCGACGTTTAATCGCTCTATACTGAGACTTTGTGTTCGAACTTTCCGTTTTCCGAACGCTTTCCTCCATTGTAACTGTTCATGAAGTCACTAGCGGTCCGAACTACTAATTTTCAGTATTTTTAGCAATTTTAAGGAACAGAAATAATTTTTGTAACCTAAAAATTAAGCTATTTTTCAACTTTGGTTCTAATCTGTGCTTCGGCCTTCGGCTGGGCAAACAATACTTCACAGAACAAAAATATTTTTCTTATACCTCAGAATAATAACTCTAAATCCACCCACTGAGGTTTCGCACATATACTTAAATAGGGTAAAGTGAGTCCGTTCTCGTTATAGTTTTATTATTTAGACATTCTGAGATATTTAATGAATTTTACAATGTGATTCGAATGCTATGCGACTGCTTTTTGCTATTTAAGTTCGTTCTGAAGAACACGTGGTAATGTGACATTAGCGAAATTATTGCATCTCATAGCAATCGTCATGTCTGTCACTTCACTTCTTGTCAAAATCAACAAAACCACATCAAAACGTAAACAAATTGTAATTATTTTATATTTTTTACATTAACTACCTACATAATTATTAAAATACTTCTCTCACACAACAAAATGGAAGAGAACATCGACATAAATACAATGAACAAGCGAGAGTTGGGCGAATGGCTGTTAAAACAGTCTTACACTAGCGTTAAACGTAACCTACAAAGTATTTTGCACAGCACACAATTTTGCGGCGTTTGCCATGCAAGCTCTAGGGAATCCTTCTATGAGTTGAATTTCTCTGGTTTCGACAAAGAGGACGATTCTATTGAGGACATGATCAGAAACGTGTTTGGTGATGAAGTAAGTTTATTTCTTTGTAATGTAATGTTCATCCTCAGATACTTACCGCCTTTGGTAGCAAATTTGCACTCAAATGTTAGGTATGATGTGGGTATGACCTGCTCGCCTACAGCTTTTTATAATACTTATAGTAAATTATTTTGTAACTTTCATTACTGTTGCTGGGATTATGTTATGTTCAACATTATACAGGTCCGCCTAGTACGGAATTTGCAGATGAAACCACTTTAAACATGTTTTATGGAAATAAATGCTTTTTACTTTTACTACTTTGGATTTCTTTTGTCACACCTTATAAGTAATATAAATTTTCCTGCACCTCTGGGTTGACTGGCTGAAAATGCATTAAGTCCACACCTTGTATATTTGTTTTTTTTTTGTGCAATAAAGAATTAAATTATTAATAAACTGTTGATATTTCTATCTGTTTTTGAGGGACCAAATAGTCTAAAATAGTAATTTCCTTAATTTCAGGTCATTTCCAGTCTCTCCACCAACCTAATATGTGATATTTGTCAGAAACAGTTGAAGGAATCTTATCTCTTCATCAGCCAAGTCAAGAATACTACAATGATACTAATTAACTACTTAGATCAAATGGCTGAACAGATTGATGGGATTGATGAGTTTGTGAACCAGGACAGGTCCGGCTATGCTAATACCGTCATTGTTTTACAGGACTTTCTGAATACAAAACCTAAAGAAAGTGATTTGCAGAGTGTAGAGAAAGATATAGTTTCTGATGTGTGTTATGCAGATCAAAATATCTATACATGTGATGTTTGTCACAAGAGTTTTGATTCAAAAGTGAAAATAACTCACCACATTAAGCAGTTGCACATGAAGAAGCAATTTAACAAAAGGTTTTCCTGCCCTGAGTGTGATACAACACCCTGTATTCATGAGAGATATTTGAGTTCTGTAAAAAATAATGAAATCCATGGCAAAAGCACTTTTAAGTGTATTGATTGCGAATATGTGACTGCAAGCAAAACATACCTTATTGCTCATATCAACAAAGACCATTTGAACTTGTTTCCGCATCTCTGTGATATTTGCGGTCAGTCTTTCGCATGTAAATACAATCACAAACAGCACATAAGACGGTACCATGAAGATATTATAAAGTGCAAGTACTGTGAAAAGATTTTCAGCAATGTTTGCAGACTTGATACGCATATGGAAAGCTGTAGAACCATCTCAAGGGAATTTAAATGTAGTTACTGTCCAGCATCCTTTGACAATACAGAGCAGTTGGAATACCACAAACTCAGACACGAGAGCCAAATACCTTGTCCGATGTGCACTAAAATATTCCCTAGCAACATCAGCCTAAATAGACACATAAGACAAGCTCACGACAGACCGTTATACAACCCAAGCCGTGGGGTTCGTCTCCGCGAATGCTCACTATGTCCAGCTACATTCAAAACTCTGACTGAACTACGAAGACATTTGGAAGACCACAGCTTAGACGATCAACACCACTGCAAAGCATGTAACAAGACATTTGCCTCACGAAGAAAATACAAAGCGCACTGTAGATCCTGGCCGCACATACGAAGAGTGAACCCGGATGCAGAATTCCGGTTCAAATGTGATTGTGGTGTTTCATTTCCTTCGGAGAGGCTTTTGGAGAACCACAAAAATGTGTACCACTTCAACATCAAACCTTACGTATGCACTGAATGCTCTAAAGCTTTCACAACCGAAATCCATTTGAAATACCACATGGAGAGACATGAAGGTGTGAAGAAATATCTCTGCACCGAATGTAACAAGCCTTTATCAACATTATCCAGCCTGAAAAAGCATATATTAAGGCAGCATGCACCAGAAAAGCCGTTTCCATGTGAATATTGTGACAAAACGTTTGTAAATATGAGTGAACGGGACACACACAAAATTAGGAATCATTTTGAAAAGTCTTTTGTGTGCCCTATTTGTGAATGCAAGTTTCACACCAGATGCAATGTTAGGGCGCATATTAAGAACGTCCATCTTAAAGGCACGAATTTGAATGATTTCTTAAGAGAAAATGAACATAATGAAAGACTGGTGGACATATTTAGGGACCGCAGAAAACCTTTTGTAGAAAATTAAGATTGAATTCCAAAAATCAAATAATGTTGAGAACAGGTGTTTATAACTGAATTTTATGTTTATTATAAATAATTTTACAGTGCCACACTTCTAATACTTTTTATGATAATGCCTAAAGCCTACTACACACACGCCGAGCGGCTATGCATTGTATGTAGGAGCCTTTAGGCCGTGTCCGCACCGCGAATATTTTTCCGCGCGGAATTAATTCGCTATTCTGTAACACATCGAATACTCTAGGAGTATCCGCACTTGCGGAAAAAAATCAACAGGCGAACATCGATCGCGGAATATAATTCGCGCGAATTAATTCCGCGCGGAAAAATATTCGCGGTGCGGACACGGCCTTAGAGATTGAAATAAAATAAACAATTTAACCAACACATTGTACACAAAAATAATTTAATAACAACCCCCGTTCAAGTCTCAATAACATTCAGCCTCCTATCCCTCATAACCTCAAACAGTTCCTTCTCACAGTCGACGCCATCTTGTTCTATCATCTCTCTGAGTGTCCGTCCTTTGGCGTGAACTGCCATCACGTGACTACGCACGTTGGATAATGCGTGGAACTTTCCATGGCATAGCGGGCAGGGGATGGTCCTGGAAAAAGAGAATAAAGGTCTTAATGCATCGCATCGCACGCAATCGCATTTAGTATTCTTCGTATAGAAATTCACGCAAGTCATTGGCATTGCCGACGCCGTTTCTCCATACGTTTTCGACAATCCAACACACGCACTCACGCCTTGTACTAATGTACTCCCTTGCGGGGTAGGCAGAGGTGCATTGCTGCACCCACTTTTCGCCAGAGCGTTGTGTTAGTCCCAATGTAATAGGGGGCGGGCCTATTGCCATTAAACGGGCACATCCAAGACCTGAGAACAAATATCTGTGTTTAAACAAATATCTGCCCCAGCCGGGAATCGAACCCGGGACCATCGGCTCAGTAGTCAGGGTCACTAACCACTACGCCATTCGGTCGTCTTTTCGACAATCCGTTCGGGCCGATAAGTACGATAGGTACAGATAGGTGGACCCTTAGGTACTACTAGATTGTGTTAGAGCCAACATTAAGGCATTGGTTTGTATTAACACACATCGACATACTAGACTTCTTAGCACTAATGTTCCTACATAATTTATCGTTAATCACAATTACTCAAGGTCTCGGCTCTCATTCGTGAGGCAGTGGGTTCGGATCCTGCCACGTACCAATGAATTCTTTAGAAATAAAAAAAATAGTTCAATTTTATTATACCACATGAGGAAACCTGCTCATCTAGATTCTATCTCATTCAAAAACGGCGATACGGCTTGCGACACGTGAATATGGTGATACAGTCTAAAATATCGAACATAAATTAACAAAAGCAACCTGTTTTATTAATAGGTAAGTAAGTAGTAGGTACTTCTTTACAGTTTAGCTAAATAAAGTAGGTACCTATCATGTTTGTACATGTAAAAAGTTAGTAGGTAAGTACTTAATTAAACTTAACTGTCACATATTACCTTTCGCTGTGTCTTCTCAACTTATGCAGATCCAGCTCGCTTTGGTAGACAAATGCTTTTTCGCACATATCACACGCGTTTGGCATTTTCCCTGAATGCTGTCTGTAAACATGCTTTTTCAGTCCAGTGGCCGAACTATACTTTGCCTCGCATATTTCACACTGATGCCGCTTCACGCCTGTATGTATCCCGAGATGTGCAGTCAGAGTGTTTTGAGTTGTAAATGCTTTGCTGCAAACATCGCACACGTAGGGTTTACTCTTAAAATGAGTAATATTTACATGGTGTTCCATGTCTCTGTTGGTTTGGCTAGTAAAGTCGCACTCTTGACATTGAAAATTGAACCGTACATTCGGATCTGCTTTACGTAAGTGCGTGTACGACTTGATATGCTTAGCAAATTGTTTATGGGTATCAAAAGTCTTGTCACAAATGTGACAAACATGCTTTTCGTCTGGGCCGTGTTGTGTTATATGCTGTTTTAATTCTGGTAAGGTATAGAATTTCTTAGAGCAAATAGAACACATTCTTTCAGGTTTCTGTCGAATGTGGTGTATGCTGTTGATGGTACCTTGTGGTTTTGCGTTTGCATGGGCCATTCGGTGCTTCTTGAATATGGTCTCATTTGTAAAAGTCTTTGAGCAGATTTTACATGTGAACTGTTTTGAGTGATTATCTATGTGTTTGGCACATTTATCTAAGTCATCAAAAGATGCTGGGCATGTATTACACTTGTAGAGTCGTTCAATACTTCGGCATATATTTACATGTTCAGCGTAACTGTCTTTGTCTACAATTTTTACGTCACAATACTGGCATGTATTGACTTGTTGTGGATGCTTTCTCATATGTAAATAGTGGGTAATCTTGGAGTGGAATGATTCTCCGCAGATGTCACACAAATACGGAGAATGATTCAAGTGGATTTTGTTCACATGAGCTAATAATCCAACTTTGGTGTTGCACACATAATCACAGTCACCGCACTTTACAAACGTACTGCGGATGTTATCAAACTGGTTTTTCACTTTGAGTTTGTACAAATACTTCTCATGGATGCAAGGTTGCGACACACATTCTGTGCAAGTAATTTCTGTTTTCATTCTATGAGATTTCTTGTCTGTATGCTGTATTAATGGGGCATCTAAAACTTCACTGTCGCTTTCTAATTCTATCCAGCTAGGTTTGGTTGAGTAGTTTTCTTCATCTACATACCCTTGATCATCAATATTTTCTGTAGTGTTTTCAGTTAGTTGGTTGTCTAATAGCATTGAGCATTTATCATCAGTGTTTGTACAAACCTCTTTAGAACTCTCACTGTCTATGTTTGCTTCTGAATAATCTTGTAATACTATAACAGTATTAGCAAAATTAAGATTATCTTTGATCAAACCGAAAACTTCTGTCAAATGTTGGTCAATCTGGTCCAAATAGTCTTTCAGTACTTTTGATGTGTTTTTAGCTTTTCTTATGAACATGTAAGACTGTTCAATGTTTTCTTTACAGCATGCACACACATATTTACTTGGTAGATCATCAGTCATCTGGAAATGAGAAAATCGTGTGTACATAAACACATCAAAAAAGTTATGTACTTATAAAAAACACGCACTCACGCCTTGTACTAATGTACTCCCTTGCGGGGTAGGCAGAGGTGCATTGCTGCACCCACTTTTCGCCAGAGTGTATGTTAGTCCCAATGTAATAGGGGGCGGGCCTATTGCCATTTTACGGGCACATCCAAGACCCGAGAACAAATATCTGTGTTTAAACAAATATCTGCCCCGGCCGGGAATCGAACCCGGGACCTTCGGCTCAGTAGTCAGGTCACTAACCACTACGCCATTCGGTCGTACTTATAATATGCATCAACCCACTCTAGGTCACCTACACTCGAATTGTTTTCCTTTGATATTGGTCCTAATAATGACCCATCTCACTCTATCAATATCGGAAATGTGCAATAGACATATTCAGTAAGTGTCTGTAAAAAGAATTACTGTAGGCCTAAAACTATTCCTGCATTAGAAGGATAAAAAACTACTAGAAAAACTAGATAAAGTAGGTATATGCTTAAAATATAATAACAACACAATAACATAAAAGTACATCAACACACTTATTATCATCACTTTAATGAATTTTGGCGGGCTAGAGTTATGAATGTTAGAGAGAAGTATGAAAGTGAGTGCTATATGTTAAATTAATATTGTAACGATTTGGGTTTTGTGTTCCTGTTATGTTACAATGTATGTGTGTAAATAAATAAATAAAATAAATAAATGAACTAAGTAAATAAAAATTAAAACTAACCTGTATCCCGAAAATATCTAAAACCATCTGCTCCAACTTGCAAAACCTGATGTCCTTATCGAATCGCGAATAGTCACTCAACTCAAACAATAGATTTGAGTTTTCTAAACAAAAAGCGCAAAACTTCGTGCAATGAAGAACGTTTTTGAGGTTAGACTTGACTTGAAATTGTTCCCGTTTCAAGCCACTGAACTCTATGAACTTGGCCATTTTTCAGTAACTGCAGAGAGTTTACATCTATGTTATAGAAAAGAAGAAACATTAATAAATAATCTCTCAGCAAAAACAACTCACAAAAATCAACAAATAAATCGTCGCCTCGTCTTGTCAGTGTAACGTCAAATTAAAATTTTCAATTTGACATTTAACCCGTTGATACTCTGTGAACATTAAAGTTATTGTTCTGAGATTTTGAAATCTCATGTCTGCCTATGCCTCGAGGGGTCAGGTTTTTGTGGCTCAGACTATACTCCTAGTTTCAGTCTTCGCTGTGGACTTTTATAGCCATGAAGGTACTATTGGGGAATCAGCCTGTGGCTTACCTATAAAAAAGCTTAGAAGCCTGCCCACGCACGCACAAGTTGCGCACGGGATATTGTTTTGAAATCAGATCAGTAGTTACCCCTACTCTTGAAAGGCAATGTGTTGCGTCTATATTGCGTTCTCAACATTAAAAAATCATAACTTTATTCAAGAGTGGAGTGTCACTCCTATCGACGAACGATAATAAAATTGTAAAATTGTCACTCAATCGGCAAAGAGATAAGAGTCGTGGTTATCGCTGCAGAGTTGATTTCCCAGAGCGCTGCGTAAAGTACCTATATACGGCTCTATCTCGTTGTATTAGCGTGATGATTGCGTGAAAATTCTTGTTCATCGATTTAGAGTGACCTCCCAGCATAGATTTTCCGATATCTATCCATAGGTCGCTGGTTCAGATCCGGCTCGAAGGATCAATGTTTGTTCCGTGGACTGTAGGTTTGGCTGGCTGGTCTTCTTCATTAAAACCAAGGTTTCACAGTGAGACAGTATTTATTTTATCACAACACAAGAGCACCGTACAGCAGCTTTATTGTAACAGAATAGGATACGGAAGTGACCGTTAACAATAATTAAAAATAAACTTGTGTTGCCATCAACATCATATACCTACCTAGGTATTTTATGTACATGCCATAGCTAGCTACGTCTCTACTACTTACCTAGGTCTGCCCTTATTATAGTCATTAGATATGCATAGTGGAATGCGAACTGCGTTGGTACAATAATCATTCGATCACATTTTGATATATCTTGTAAGGCTGTTCACACTTAAAACATCCGTTAACCTAGATCTATTCTGTGGGGCTATTCTACTCAGAATCCCAGGCTGGTTTTCTGTTTTCTACTATACAAAGGAAAAGAGATTATTATAGGTATATTTTTATCGTTTGAGTGTAAGTTCAGTAGGCATACGCGTTTTTTAAAGAATGTATAATTTTCCTACCATGTCATCCAAAAATATTTCACTTTCTTCAGTTTGGCCAAACGAACACTCTCACCCCACTTTTAAAAAACTATTACCTAAGTACTTAATTTAGAATTTGATCATAATATTTCCATTTTTAATTAGTAATAAGTATTCTGATGCGCAGTTAAAATCTACTTACTTACATCAATATTGCAGCTTCGTCATTAAGCTAGCCGTAATTTCGTGATTTTTCTCTCTGGAACTTTTCATTACTCGCTTTTGTTTTCGCAGAATAGCGCTGCCATTAAGCAAGATGTGCCCCGTCACCTTGGTAGGCAAAACTTAGAATATACTCTCTAAGTGTCGGCGGGATTCCTCGCGATTCACCCACGACACCCACTGCCTTCGCACTGAGATTTATAAGTAGGTGCAGCAATGACATACCTATATACTTACTTACTTATAGTCCTGTTACTCCCCTGTGGAGCTTAGGGCTACAGACATTCTTCGCCACGCTTCCCTATCTTGAGCCGCCTCCTTCACTTGGGCCCACGATAGACCTGCCCTCTTCATTTTCGCCTATATACTTACCCGTAAATACCTATACCCTTTTCAGCATCGGGAAGCAATATAAAACTTGCTCATCTAACGTTCTTTAGTGATATCTTTGTCGTGTGCAAAATAAAATTATTTTCTTTCTTTCTTCTTGATATATTACCTACTTATTATTCTTAAATTATCATGCTAAGTAGTTGAGATCGATCTCCTGAGTAAAGTAATGGGGTGACTAAGTATAACATACGACCAAATGGCGTAGTGGTTAGTGACCCTGACTACTGAGCCGATGGTCCCGGGTTCGATTCCCGGCTGGGGCAGATATTTGTTTAAACACAGATATTTGTTCTCGGGTCTTGGATGTGCCCGTAAAATGGCAATAGGCCCGCCCCCTATTACATTGGGACTAACATAACACTCTGGCGAAAAGTGGGTGCAGCAATGCACCTCTGCCTACCCCGCAAGGGAGTACATTAGTACAAGGCGTGAGTGTGTGTTGTGATATTACCTACTTATTATACATTATTATTTTTAAATTATCATGTTAAGTCGTTGAGATCGATCTCCTGAGTAATGGGGTGACAAGTATAATATACTTACCACTTTTGAAGTATCCAATAAAGTCTACATTTGCGCGCCAGCTTTGCAAATAATATTTTGACCATCAACAAAGTACACCTAGTACCTTTTTTACTTAATGTACCTACTTACTTATATCTACTTATACACCAACCTAGCTCAAATATACACACATTCCACACATACACACACACACACAACACAACACAACCTATCCTAATTAATATACCTCGCGTTCGTGACTGAGGTCACAACTCTAAGGGCCAGCTGAAAACCAGCGCTGTGGCCTCTCTCGGCACAGCACACGCTGAGCTGGTGCCTTTTTGACGCTCTGGACAGCAACCGTGTTTGTTTGTATTATTTTCTGTTTTTTTTCTATTATTTTTCTTTTTGTTTCTGTTTTTTATTGTTCAGTGTGTCAAATAAATGTTTCTTTCTTTCTTTCTTTCTTTCTAGTACTTATACAAAAAAAAAACGCTTTATCCAACCGGAAGTGGCTTTTACATTTCACAAAATGAAGTTTTCCTTACTTCCTACTTATAAACTACAGTTCCTATACACTACGACTGTTAAAACAAAAATGCCTAAATAACATTTTAATTGGTCTTCAGTTAGTTAATTATTAAATAACATGTTAGGTAATAGTTTTAACTTTGTACACTGTACAGTTAGCAAAAGAGATATGTATGCCACCCAAGTGCAAATGAATTGAATAACTCATGACTGAATTAAAAGTAACTTGTACGAATGATGGCAAAAATAAGTTCAGTACGCACGTTGATGTCTTTTGTATGATAAAGTTTTTACTGCATAATTTTATAGGAGTTTTCTGACATTTTCCTAATAAACAAATATTTTTTAAATTGTGCTATAGAGCCCTTTTATTCTTTTTACAAACCATAATATATTTTGTGTATAAGTACTAAATTGTATCAATTTTACGAAGAATAAAATAAGAGTCGTGTTTTTTTTATGATAAGATTCATGGGTAGAAGATAGATGAATCAAATTTCTCCGATTTAAGAAACATACAAAGAATGCCTTAAGGTCAAATATTATTAATACCAACCGGGGTGGCATACTAATATCTTTTGCTGTATGTACTTGCGTCTGTCTATCAAAGCCTTGACTAGCCGATTGTTTTACAATACACTTTTAAGCTTAATATTGACCTTAGTTAGATAATAGAAACACCAATCATAATTATTATCACGGTAATTATTGCTTGATAAGAATATTGTAGGTATAAAGAGGATGAGTCAACCCGTCATTCTGAACATCTTTCGTTGATAAAAATTCTGGGAATAACGAGTCATAAGTCCCTTTAGAATAACATTACCGTTTTTGTAACGTCTTGTAAGTACGTCCCTTAAAAAATAAGAAGTGATACATTGCTATTTTGTTATGGTCCACAGTGCATCTTATGGCCTTGTCGGGTAAGCAAACAATACATTTAATAGAACCTATCTTCACCATTATTGTTGATAGTAAATAAACCAAGTACTTACCCATTATCTATGTGAATTAGTTCTGCCCCTCTCAACCTGGTACCTACTTATTAAATGTTAACTGTGAAGCCTAAATCGGCATTTAATGGATTGGCTTTTAAGGATACCAATAACGTGCTGCCTTATAGGTAAATACCTGGAACGAGAAATATAGTTTGGCTTGACTCCACCTATGAAGAAATTACTCGTTAAATTATTAGCCCGCTGGACTGACGACCTAAGGGTAGCCGGTAGTGGTTGGATAAGGAAGGCCGAGGACCGTGTGTTGTGACGCTCCTTGGGAGAAGCATATGTCCAGCTGTGGATGATTATTGGCTGATGATGAAGTTATGTTACCTTTGATGAATCTTTAAGGTCCACTTGCGCAGACCTGGGTTAGTGAATAAACTCGGAGATATTTGACATATTAAGGAGGGTTAGATTATTAATTTGTCTTGCACCGCTGAAATATAAGCGCTAACCTTGAGATAAACTGTTAAATATTTAACCCCTCTATATTGGAGGGTTAAGACGCTAACCCGGCTTACATCAAAAGAAAAGGTTTTTATCAATATTCTTGTATTTGTTGGAAATGTTTGATTATGATGATTCACTCATCATTCTTATATTTTTCCACTATCTCGCAAAGTAGCAAATGGTCCCCACTTGTGAAAATGAGTGCACGATGGTGTGGTTACATACATATGCTCACGACAACGACTGTAATCCCCGAAGGGATATTCAGAGGTGACTCACCCACTTTTCGCTGTAAATTTGTACTCACGTGATAGGTCGCGAGCCGTATCGCCGTTTTTGAAAGAGTACAATGCACTTTAGGGTACACATCTAGATCACGATGTTTTCTTCACCGTAAGAGCTATGGTATACTTTTTTGGAGATATTGGGTAGATTAGGTAGAAAATTATACGCAGAGTGGACAGAATAATAATAATTTATTTACAGAAAATAAGCCAGCTTATACGCGCGCGGTTGTAACTCAAATACTCGTGGCGCGGGGAATGCGCGGGGACTCGTTCTTTTTCGGCGCTGTCGGAGGCTCTCCTCCCCGAGCTGCCGCAGTGACGGTGGTTGTCGCTGCTGCTGCTTGCTTGAGCTAGCTGAACAGTTATTTTCAGAACTCCCTCTTTCTTTCTAGAAACAGCTCTTTTCAGGGCTATCTTTGCTGTTATCTAAAGCACAACTTGCAACCGCGATGTGTTCAATAAAATCAATACTTGCTGTTGTTATTGGTTGCGTATTGCTTGCTTGTACGGTTAGGTTGAAGGTAAGTAGCTGCTTATGATAAGGTTCTTGAAGGTTTTGTGGTAATAGAATGTGTGGTAGTAAGTTGCCACACATTGTACTTAAATTCCAAAGAACTCATTGGTATATGTCAGCGCTAGGATTCAAACACGCATCTCTTGTGTGAGAAGCGGGCGCTTACCCGACTGAGCTACCACCGCTTCTTTTCCATTTTTCATAATTTTCGTAATGTATTCCTACAAGGTTCGTCATTGACAAAGACGTGAGGTGAAAACGAGATAGAAGACATGTTTCGTTCATCATTCAATTATATTTTTTTACGGCAATAGAACCTTGGTCCCTTTCAGCCTGTAACGGGGCAAAGATTCACAGAGTACAAAAAGAAACGTCAGGTTAGCTAATTCAGGGTTATTTTCCATTGGCGCAATCAAATGTCCGGGTTAAAATTTTACAATGTTAACCCTGAGTTAGTTACCTCTGAGTTTATATTTTTAACTCTGTCTTCCACGCAAGTGGGCCTAAAAGAATGAAAAGGTGGTCGGTAGTTATGTTAGTTAAGAGCGCAAAACAATTTTGTTTTAAATAAGTAGCCATATTATAGTTATTCTTAAAGTAGCATCACATAGTAGCTACAGAACGCGCCATACATCAATACTCAATAGCCGACTTGAAAGAGCACAAAAGAAGCCGATTGAATAATAAATTGGACGTGCAAAGATCATGATTGTAAAACGTGGGAGGGTCCGATGATTATCAGTCAATTTCGGCTCATCATGACTTTAATATGGTGCGATCGTGGCACTGGCAGCCTTGACAGTTGAACCGATTTTCGATTGAGTGGTTCATACACTCACAAACAATGAAAATGTTCCACGTACAAAATTCCAACACCAAATACCTAACATTTTTTTCAAACAAGTGTTTCGTTTGATACAACAAAATATTGACGTTTTAGTTAGTAGATGCTTTGTTAAATGTACTTCAATATTGCAGACGGCGTCATTAAGCTACACTTTTCCGTTTAGGAGTAATTTGGTGCTATTGTCACTGGAGCTTTTTCATTGCTCGTGATGTCGTGAGTGCATATTATGTACACACACACACACACACACACACACACGCACTCACGCCTTGTACTAATGTACTCCCTTGCGGGGTAGGCAGAGTTGCATTGCTGCGCCCACTTTTCGCCAGAGTGTTATGTTAGTCCCAATGTAATAGGGGGCGGGCCTATTGCCATTTTACGGGCACATCCAAGACCCGAGAACAAATATCTGTGTTTAAACAAATATCTACCTCAGCCGGGAATCGAACCCGGGACCATCGGCTCAGTAGTCAGGGTCACTAACCACTACGCCATTCGGTCGCCATATTATGTACCCATGCATAATAAATATATGAAGTTATATACCTCACACCTTAAATCGTGATAGGGCATATTTCATCAACTGAACTTGGCAAATTCAGAGCATGGATGAAACATAGTCTCACATCACATTCACAATCGTCAGTGCGATAAAGATTAATAAAAACACATTTTAGCACCCAAGAACAAAAATAATCCAGCAGTCGGCTAAGAGTTCTCTATCAGTATCCACTCTGCCAAAGCATAAGTAAAATTCTTTTCTGTCTTAGAGTATGCCTCACCAGAATTGGTCGAACAAACAATGTACTTATAAATATAGCCCGGAGCATACGTGCATCCAAACATTCACAAACATTCGTAGGTCAAGAGCACAGAAAAAAATATATAACAAGGTTGAGCTAGTAACTGCCAATTCGGTTATGAATAGATCAAATTATACCGAAGTGGAACTGTTATGGATGGATGATAAATGTCTGTTCAATAAGTAACTACTTGAGTCAATTATTATCATAATAATCTAACAAACGCTTAAAAAAACTCGACTTTCAACTCTTAAAGTCGCATAACTTTTGAACGGCTAAGCCGATTTTGATAAAATTTTATATTCTTAGCTCCCCGCTGTTCTTAGAGAACACGGGGGTAAGATTATCTACTTAGGACTAAAAAAACAAAAACAAAATCGCTACAGTCGTTTGGAAGCTACGCTTCCACAGAGAAAACACAGACTCGTTTGAACCAATAATACCCCTTTTTTGGCGGGGGTTAAAACATGCGTTTCAGTGTCCTATAAAATTATTTTACAAAGTAAGTACCTACTAACCTAGATCCGTGATGGCTTAAAGAATTTAATAAGATCCCTTTTACTTTCATAGGTCGTGAGTTCAAATCCTGGCATGTACCAATTAATTCTTTTCGAATAAGGAAATTAAGTTGGTACTTAATACAATAAAGGTAACACGTGATTGATCGGTGAAGGAAAAAGTCATGAGGAAATTTGCATAAATATCTTCAACCCACCAACCCGCAGTGGACCAGCGTGGTTGAAAATGGTCCAAGCTTAGGATTAAGCGGATACGCACAAAGGTTCCATTCGAGAGAGCCTGGTGCAGGTACTAACAGCCTTACAGATAATAGAATTCTACATACAGCCATCTAACTGCATCCAAGACGAAATAATGGGGGTATTATACGTTCGTGGTATGTGTGTGTTGTTTGCTCATTAGCGGAGGATACACTTCGCAATAAATCCACTAAAATGGCTTCATAAACTGCGTAGGTAAGCGCCTTGCAACGCATTCTGAGATGACTAATGCATAGAAGTAATGTCTCACAGTCGTTGTAGGTTCAATGGCAATCGAATGCTTGTTTAGTGGGTGGATTTTGTGTTACCTACGCCAAGTTAGCAAGGACTTTATCATTGGGTGCGTAAATCAATAATATTATAATATAGAAAGAAGAATATAATTAATAATTATACAACAACAACAAGCAAACACTCACACCTTGTACTAATGTACTCCCTTGCGGGGTAGGCAGAGGTGAATTGCTGCACCCACTTTTCGCCAGTGTTTATGTTAGTCCCAATGTAATAGGGGGCGGGCCTATTGCCATAATTATTAATTATTATAATATAACCCTCCCAAAGTTTAATGCTGCAATAAAAGCAATATCTATCTTAAACTTAATGCTAGAAATATTGCTGTGAAACCTGTGTATGTGTTGTGTTAAGTAAATAAATAACTTATCTATCTAAACAGTCTCTATTCTATTCTATTCTATTCTGGTAGGGGGTGAAGTTCCTGTACGTGGCTCTCTCGGGTGGAACCTTTGTACATATCCCCTTGATTTCAGCTCAGCCAGCCTAGCTCCCGAGTAAACTGGAGTAGCAAGCCTGGGTGTTCCAATCTAAACAGTCTCATCATCATGACGACCCATCACGTCCTCACTATGGGAGCACGGGTCTCATTCCAATGAAGGGAGGTCCTTTAGGCTATTATTATTCTATTTACTACTAAGCTATGTAGTACTAGCTGTTCCCGCGAGCTTCGCTTCAACTTAAAAAGTATTCCCGTGGGAATTCCGGGATAAAAAGTAGCCTATGTTCTTTCTCAGGGTCTAGACCATATGTGTACCAATTCTATTCTATTCTCTGTGGGGGTGTAAGTACCTGCACCTGGCTCTCTCGAGTGGAACCTTTGTGCATATCCCCAAGGTCTAAACTGCCTTCCTAAGCTTGGACCATTTCCCACCACGCTGGTCCACTGCGGGTTGGTGGGTTCACATATCTAGATGTGCTAAATCTAGATATGCAGGTTTCCTCACGATGTTTTCCTTCACCGTAAGAGCGATGGTATACATTGTACTTAAGTTAAAAGAACTCATTGGTACATGTCAGCGCCGGGATCAAACCCGCATCTCTTGCGTGAGAAGCGGGCGCTTACCCGATTGAGCTACCACCGCTCCAACGCCGCTATGTATACCAAATTTCATTCAATTCCGTTCAGTAGTTTTGGCGTGAAAGAGTAACAAACAGACAGACACAGTTACTTTCATAGTCAGAGAGAAAAATTGTGATAGGTGCTAAGGCATTTTTGTGTCTATGCCCAGATAAGTACCTACTTTCTTTCACCATTTCAGTTTAAAAATGAAACTTAATTGAATTTGTTTTGTAAGCATACAAATCAATACGCATTAAATCTAAATTCAAAATTGCTACCATTGTCCTTTACTTTACGGGCTTTATTAAGCAAACATGTAAGTACAAACATAAAATGTGGGTTTACGGCTAAATGTGATTTAAATGACTGGTTCAGAGCATCATTTGATTAATGTCTATGATCATGTAACGATTGTGAAACGTGTGGTAATTATTTTGAATTACTCTCTGTAAGTTGGTTTAGTTTGATTCTATGGAATCATTCGGTTCACTGGTGGATGCGTAAAATTTAAAAAGGTGGCTTTTGTCAGTGTTCGGTGTGTACTGTACTGAACAATGTAAGATTTATAATCATCATCATCGGCCTATAGCAGTCCACTGCTGGACGTAGGCCTCTCCCAAAGCACGCCACTGGATGCGATCTTTAGCTTTCCGCATCCAATCATAACCAGCCACCTTTCGCAAATCGTCACCCCATCTAGCCGGAGGGCGTAAGATTTATAAAAGGTCTATGGTCATTGAAATTTTCCTAATCAGTCTAAAGCAGTCCACTACTGGACGTTAGGTCTCTCCCAAAACTCGCCAAGTAAAAAGTCACGTGACCAACAAAAATATATGCAAAATGAATTCTATTTTTTTCGCGAATTTTGACATTCTGATTTTATTTCAGCTCTTGGATATATCATGTTGCACACGCAGGTTTCGGTTTATACCATTTTTGTAACACCCTGTATACTTAGTGCATTTAATTACCAACACATACCTACCTACTTTCATATTATTGGATACTTATAACTGAGAACACAAATTAATCTTAATATAATAGCCGTTTGCATGTTTTTATACATCTAATTGTAAAATTTAATGAAAAGATGTGCACATAAGTAGTCAAATTCCAAATTCAAATTCAAATTCAAAAGGTTTAATCGACGTAAAATTTTACAATTATTTGTCGATAGTCATCTACCACCATTTCACAAAAAGTCAGAGTCGGGTTTATGCAATTTGTAATTAAAGTTGTAGTTTTAATTAGATATTACAGTTTACGTTGATACCTAAACATAAAACTAATTTAAAAATTAAACCAAATGTTGGTTGAATACCTACCCGTCCAATCATTAAGTAAGTAATTATGCATAATATAAGTATTTAGTTTTTTTCTCAAACGGTTTCTCAAATTTTTGGCCCCTGAGTGGAATAGAGGGTGTTATAAGTTTAGCGTGTCTGTGGTAGCCTAGGCCTCAAAAGGCTGAACCGATGTTTGATTTGTATATTTCGGCTCATGTCATAAGTAATGTTACCAAGAGTGTTCTCATATTTTATCAAAATCGGCTTAGCCATTCAAAAGTTACGCGACTTTGATGTAATGTTAATTTTTTTTTAGTTGGTTATTATAGTTTATTATAGTAAGTGCCAATTTCTCCATAGTCGTTTATCTAACGGACAGGGATTGATTTATAAATTAAACGTCATCTCCATATAAAATTCATGACAGATGTGTCATAATTCAACACTACTCCCTGGTTATGCTCTAACCGACTATGGAGAAATTGACACTAAGTCGACGGTGTTTTTTTTAATTATAAACATTTAAAAAAAGCTATGTGTGTTTTCCGAAACTGTCGTCTTACGTCTTGCTCTTCTTCATTAAAGGAAAATATACCCTCTTTTGCCCATTCCAAAGTTAGCGTTGTCGGATTTTACTCGTTGCATAACTGTCATTACGAATTATGATGATACTGGCAGAAATGATTGTATGTTTTCACTAGAATTGAGATGCATGAGGTAATGCTATCAGTGGCGGTCACGTTAAGAATGATTTATTGTAATAAGGTTGTTGTAGGTACATTCACATCTAATATACATTGAGTTGCATAATTAAATATGTGGGGACATCTCACACACGGTCATCCGACCCCAAGCTAGGCAGAACCTGTGATGGGTTTCGGACCACTGATATATCTACACAAATACATAGATAGATAGATACTAAATATAAATATCAACAACCAAGACCCGAGTACAAATATCTGTCTTTAAACAAATATCTGGCCCAGCCGGGAATCGAACCCGGGACCATCGGCTCAGTAGTCAGGGTCACTAACCACTACGCCATTCGGTCGTCGTTCTACGTACATTCACATCTAATATACATTGAGTTGCATAATTGGTATAGTACCTAAGCCGAAAGGGGGTGGCTTAAGGCAAGGAGACCTTTCGGCATCGTACGCAACGGACGAATCGCATTCAGTATTCTTTGTATAGAAATTCACACAAGTGCGTCCACTTCATCGGCATTGCCAACGCCGTCTCTCCTTACATTTTTATGACAATCCGTTTGGTCCGATACGTACGATACCAACTTAATTCTCTTTACCTACTGTACAAATGATACTGTTAACAGATCCTCTCAATATGTAAAGTTACTAGTGAAGGGACTATATAAATTGTCCTCAGTAAATAACCATTCAAACGGCTTTCAGAATTTAATCTATGCCTGTAGACCTTTGGTCGCCATTAGTGCTTTGTCAAACAGATCTAGGTGCGATCGTTTTATAGACAACCCGTTTAATTATAGACGTCGTTAGCAGAAAGTATAGACCTCAACTATACAGGGTGAGAAAATATCATTGACTTTGAATTTTGGAATTTTGGAACCCTCTACGATAGAAGTGATTGGAGAACTTAACTGAACTAAATTCTTTTCTCTCTTAGCTCGTAGGGTTGCCTGGAAGAGATAGCTTTTAGCGATAAGGCCCCTCTTATTGTATTATAGATTTTAAGTCTTAAATGTAATTTTAAGTGTTTTATGTACAATAAAGTTATACTACTACTACTACTAAATTCATTATTTTCATTATATTGCTGGGCCATCAACGTTTACGTCTAAGTTGCTGATTATGATGATGATGCTGACATAAAACTGAGTTAGATGTCTTGTAATGCCACTAGCTGACAAAATGATTTCAACCTCTCAGCTCACTTACCCCAATAGCTCTCAAGTATTACTCTATCTTGTTGCATTGAACATACTAATAGCATGAAAGTACTCCAAAACTTCGAATGTAGGAGAGCTATAGTAAACACCCCTGCTAGCCTTGCACGGGGCTTAAGACGTGCACGTCAAGATGTGACAAAAGTTCTCTGCAGCTCGCTTTCGAGGCCGCGCTATGTGAGACAAAACTTTTGTCACGTCTTGTTGTGTGCGTCTTGCGCCCCGTGCTAGGCCTAGGTAGGCAGTAAAATGACCTAGGCACCTTCACTGTGGCAAATGGATCGTTGTATTGCTCAACTGTAATGGCCAGTGGGTGACCGGGGTTAAATATATCTTCGCGATCAACATGTACTGTTGGGGAATCGGCCGATCGTCGGCTTACCTTTAGCTAGCGAAGATTAGCGTTAATGTCCTCTTCTCCCAACCTAACAAGGGTTGGCTGGAAGAAATTGCTTTTTGGCAATAAGCCCGCCTTTGTACATTGTTAGTTTTCTTTAATGTTCTTCACCTTTTATTAATTGTAACTTTATAATGTAAAATAAAGTGTTTATAAATAAATAAATAAATTAGCTGACGGCTTTATTTTGTGTGTTGTTTCATAAGAAAAAGCTGACAGAAGTTTCATCAACATTGAAAGAGGATAACAGGGGTAACGGGACAAAAGAATGAAATAAAAAGTTAGCAGCCTAAATGGTAATTTTGTATGGCGTCACCTGGAAGTCATCCAGATGCCAGCATCTCACCAAGTTTATTTTGTGTATATTTCTATAAACAAAGGCTGACAGAAGTTTCATCAACATTGAAAGAGGATAGCAGGGGTAGCCGGGCCACTTTATAACTGATTTTGGTGGAAAATCGTCATTTTGTATGGAGACACCTGGAAGTTGTCCAGATGCCAGCATCTCACCTAGTTTATTTTGTGTGTTGTTGCATAAGAAAAGGCAGACAGAAGTTTCATCAACATTGAAAGAGGATAACAGGGGTAACGGGACGAAAGAATGAAATAAAAAGTTAGCAGCCTAAATGGTAATTTTGTATGGGGGCACCTGGAAGTCGTCCAGATGCCAGCATCTCACCCGGTTTATTTTGTGTATATTCCCAAAAACAAAGGCTGTCAGAAGTTTCATCAACATTGAAAGAGGATAGCAGGGGTAGCCGGGCCACTTTATAACTGATTTTGGTGGAAAATCGTCATTTTGTATGAAGACACCTGGAAGTTGTCCAGATGCCAGCATGTCACCTAGTTTATTTTGTGTGTTGTTGCATAAGAAAAGGCAGACAGAAGTTTCATCAACATTGAAAGAGGATAACAGGGGTAACGGGACGAAAGAATGAAATAAAAAGTTAGCAGCCTAAATGGTAATTTTGTATGGGGGCACCTGGAAGTCGTCCAGATGCCAGCATCTCACCCGGTTTATTTTGTGTATATTTCCAGAAACAAAGGCTGTCAGAAGTTTCATCAACATTGAAAGAGGATAACAGGGGTAACGGGACGAAAGAATGAAATAAAAAGTTAGCAGCCTAAATGGTAATTTTGTATGGGGGCACCTGGAAGTCGTCTAGATGCCAGCATCTCACCTAGTTTATTTTGTGTTTATTCCCAGAAACAAAGGCTGTCAGAAGTTTCATCAACATTGAAAGAGGATAGCAGGGGTAGCCGGGCCACTTTATAACTGATTTTGGTGGAAAATCGACATTTTGTATGGAGACACCTGGAAGTTGTCCAGATGCCAGCATCTCACCTAGTTTATTTTGTGTGTTGTTTCATAAGAAAAGGCTGACAGAAGTTTCATCAACATTGAAAATGGACAACAGGGGTAACGGGACAAAAGAATGAAATAAAAAGTTAGCAGCCTAAATGGTAATTTTGTATGGGGTCACCTGGAAGTCGTCCAGATGCCAGCATCTCACCAAGTTTATTTTGTGTTTATTTCTATAAAAAAAGGCTGACAGAAGTTTCATCAACATTGAAAGAGGATAGCAGGGGTAACGGGACGAAAGAATGAAATAAAAAGTTAGCAGCCTAAATGGTAATTTTGTATGGGGGCACCTGGAAGTCGTCCAGATGCCAGCATCTCACCCGGTTTATTTTGTGTATATTCCCAGAAACAAAGGCTGTCAGAAGTTTCATCAACATTGAAAGAGGATAGCAGGGGTAGCCGGGCCACTTTATAACTGATTTTGGTGGAAAATCGTCATTTTGTATGGAGACACCTGGAAGTTGTCCAGATGCCAGCATCTCACCTAGTTTATTTTGTGTGTTGTTGCATAAGAAAAGGCAGACAGAAGTTTCATCAACATTGAAAGAGGATAACAGGGGTAACGGGACGAAAGAATGAAGTAAAAAGTTGGCAGCCTAAATGGTAATTTTGTATGGGGGCACCTGGAAGTCGTCCAGATGCCAGCATCTCACCCGGTTTATTTTGTGTATATTCCCAGAAACAAAGGCTGTCAGAAGTTTCATCAACATTGAAAGAGGATAGCAGGGGTAGCCGGGCCACTTTATAACTGATTTTGGTGGAAAATCGTCATTTTGTATGGAGACACCTGGAAGTTGTCCAGATGCCAGCATCTCACCTAGTTTATTTTGTGTGTTGTTGCATAAGAAAAGGCAGACAGAAGTTTCATCAACATTGAAAGAGGATAACAGGGGTAACGGGACGAAAGAATGAAATAAAAAGTTAGCAGCCTAAATGGTAATTTTGTATGGGGGCACCTGGAAGTCGTCCAGATGCCAGCATCTCAACCGGTTTATTTTTTGTATATTCCCAGAAACAAAGGCTGTCAGAAGTTTCATCAACATTGAAAGAGGATAGCAGGGGTAGCCGGGCCACTTTATAACTGATTTTGGTGGAAAATCGTCATTTTGTATGGAGACACCTGGAAGTTGTCCAGATGCCAGCATCTCACCTAGTTTATTTTGTGTGTTGTTGCATAAGAAAAGGCAGACAGAAGTTTCATCAACATTGAAAGAGGATAACAGGGGTAACGGGACGAAAGAATGAAATAAAAAGTTAGCAGCCTAAATGGTAATTTTGTATGGGGGCACCTGGAAGTCGTCCAGATGCCAGCATCTCAACCGGTTTATTTTTTGTATATTCCCAGAAACAAAGGCTGTCAGAAGTTTCATCAACATTGAAAGAGGATAGCAGGGGTAGCTGGGCCACTTTATAACTGATTTTGGTGGAAAATCGTCATTTTGTATGTTGTCCCGTTACCCCTGTTTTCCTCTTTCAATGTTGATGAAACTTCTGTCTGCCTTTTCTTATGCAACAACACACAAAATAAACTAGGTGAGATGCTGGCATCTGGACAACTTCCAGGTGTCTCCATGCAAAATGACGATTTTCCACCAAAATCAGTTATAAAGTGGCCCGGCTACCCCTGCTATCCTCTTTCAATGTTGATGAAACTTCTGACAGCCTTTGTTTCTGGGAAAAAACACAAAATAAACTAGGTGAGATGCTGGCATCTGGACGAATTCCAGGTGCCCCCATACAAATTCACCATTTAGGCTGCTAACTTTTTATTTCATTCTTTCTTCCCGTTACCCCTGTTATCCTCTTTCAATGTTGATGAAACTTCTGTCTGCCTTTTTTTATGCAACAACACACAAAATAAACTAGGTGAGATGCTGGCATCTGGACAACTACCAGGTGTCTCCATACAAAATGACGATTTTCCACCAAAATCAGTTATAAAGTGGCCCGGCTACCCCTGCTATCCTCTTTCAATGTTGATGAAACTTCTGACAGCCTTTGTTTCTGGGAATATACAAAAAATAAACCGGTTGAGATGCTGGCATCTGGACGACTTCCAGGTGCCCCCATACAAAATTACCATTTAGGCTGCTAACTTTTTATTTCATTCTTTCGTCCCGTTACTCCTGTTATCTTCTTTCAATGTTGATGAAACTTCTGTCTGCTTTTTCTTATGCAACAGCACACAAAATAAACTAGGTGAGATGCTGGCATCTGGACAACTTCCAGGTGTCTCCATACAAAATGACGATTTTCCACCAAAATCAATTATAAAGTGGCCCGGCTACCCCTGCTATCCTCTTTCAATGTTGATGAAACTTCTGACAGCCTTTGTTTCTGGGAATATACACAAAATAAACCGGGTGAGATGCTGGCATCTGGACGACTTCCAGGTGCCCCCATACAAAATTACCATTTAGGCTGCTAACTTTTTATTTCATTCTTTCGTCCCGTTACCCCTGTTATCCTCTTTCAATGTTGATGAAACTTCTGTCTGCCTTTTCTTATGCAACAACACACAAAATAAACTAGGTGAGATGCTGGCATCTGGACAACTTCCAGGTGTCTCCATACAAAATGACGATTTTCCACCAAAATCAGTTATAAAGTGGCCCGGCTACCCCTGCTATCCTCTTTCAATGTTGATGAAACTTCTGACAGCCTTTGTTTCTGGGAATATACACAAAATAAACCGGGTGAGATGCTGGTATCTGGACGACTTCCAGGTGCCCCCATACAAAATTACCATTTAGGCTGCTAACTTTTTATTTCATTCTTTCGTCCCGTTACCCCTGCTATCCTCTTTCAATGTTGATGAAACTTCTGTCAGCCTTTGTTTATAGAAATATACACAAAATAAACTTGGTGAGATGCTGGCATCTGGACGACTTCCAGGTGACCCCATACAAAATTACCATTTAGGCTGCTAACTTTTTATTTCATTCTTTTGTCCCGTTACCCCTGTTATCCTCTTTCAATGTTGATGAAACTTCTGTCAGCCTTTTCTTATGAAACAACACACAAAATAAACTAGGTGAGATGCTGGCATCTGGACAACTTCCAGGTGTCTCCATAGAAAATGTCGATTTTCCACCAAAATCTGTTATAAAGTGGCCCGGCTACCCCTGCTATCCTCTTTCAATGTTGATGAAACTTCTGACAGCCTTTGTTTCTGGGAATATACACAAAATAAACCGGGTGAGATGCTGGCATCTGGACGACTTCCAGGTGCCCCCATACAAAATTACCATTTAGGCTGCTAACTTTTTATTTCATTCTTTCGTCCCGTTACCCCTGTTATCCTCTTTCAATGTTGATGAAACTTCTGTCTGCCTTTTCTTATGCAACAACACACAAAATAAACTAGGTGAGATGCTGGCATCTGGACAACTTCCAGGTGTCTCCATACAAAATGACGATTTTCCACCAAAATCAGTTATAAAGTGGCCCGGCTACCCCTGCTATCCTCTTTCAATGTTGATGAAACTTCGGACAGCCTTTGTTTCTGGGAATATACACAAAATAATCCGGGTGAGATGCTGGTATCTGGACGACTTCCAGGTGCCCCCATACAAAATTACCATTTAGGCTGCTAACTTTTTATTTCATTCTTTCGTCCCGTTACCCCTGCTATCCTCTTTCAATGTTGATGAAACTTCTGTCAGCCTTTGTTTATAGAAATATACACAAAATAAACTTGGTGAGATGCTGGCATCTGGACGACTTCCAGGTGACCCCATACAAAATTACCATTCAGGCTGCTAACTTTTTATTTCATTCTTTTGTCCCGTTACCCCTGTTATCCTCTTTCAATGTTGATGAAACTTCTGTCAGCCTTTTCTTATGAAACAACACACAAAATAAACTAGGTGAGATGCTGGCATCTGGACAACTTCCAGGTGTCTCCATACAAAATGTCGATTTTCCACCAAAATCAGTTATAAAGTGGCCCGGCTACCCCTGCTATCCTCTTTCAATGTTGATGAAACTTCTGACAGCCTTTGTTTCTGGGAATAAACACAAAATAAACTAGGTGAGATGCTGGCATCTGGACGACTTCCAGGTGCCCCCATACAAAATTACCATTTAGGCTGCTAACATTTTATTTCATTCTTTCGTCCCGTTACCCCTGTTATCCTCTTTCAATGTTGATGAAACTTCTGTCAGCCTTTTCTTATGAAACAACACACAAAATAAACTTGGTGAGATGCTGGCATCTGGACAACTTCCAGGTGTCTCCATACAAAATGACGATTTTTCACCAAAATCAGTTATAAAGTGGCCCGGCTACCCCTGCTATCCTCTTTCAATGTTGATGAAGCTTCTGTCAGCCTTTGCTTATGAGTCAACACACAAAGTAAACTAGGTGAGATGCTGGCATCTGGACAACTACCAGGTGCTCCCATACAAATTCACCATTTAGGCTGCTAACTTTATATTTCATTCTTTCGTCCCGTTACCCCTGTTATCCTCTTTCAATGTTGATGAAACTTCTGTCAGCCTTTTCTTATGAAACAACACACAAAATAAACTAGGTGAGATGCTGGCATCTGGAAAACTTACAGGTGCCTCCATACAAATGGACCATTTAGGCTGCTGCCTTTAATTTAAATAAGTTAGAATTATGGTAATTTTGACAATATTGGTTTGTATTAAATTTTTATTAGCATATAGTACTACTACTATACACAACGTAAGCCTTTGCATACGTTTTAATTGAATAAGAACAGGATGAGTGAAGTGACCATCTTAATTTGGTCGCATATTCATAGGCTGCTAACTTTAGGCTGCTAACTTCACGCAGGTGAGAAAGTTATAGGTAGTGCGTAAGTAAGTGTTATGTACTTCTACTTACACTGTAACATTTTGGCTTCTCTGAGTATTCTGAAAAAAAAACAATCCTCCGTTAAGTAGTACCTAGAACAGTTTGCTGTCCAAACAATTTGATAGGAATGTATAGGTTTAGGTACCTGATGTCATCCATGAATCAAACCTCGGACATCTAGGCAAATAGTAGTTTTTACCACGTTGGTAAGGAGTATTGTCTGACGACGTTAACTGCAACAAACAAATTTAAAACACCAAAAATTAAGCTTTGTTAAAAAAAAACCCTCTTCTCTCTTTTAACTTTTGCAAAGTTAGTGATATGGGATTCTAGTGTCTTCATCTACATCCTAGTTGACACAATAAAGTCAATACACAAACACAGATTATATCTATAAATATATAAGCATTCAAGAATGTAATAGCTAATCCTAGGTGACCTAGCTATCTTTTCTAGACTGGATCAGGCCATCCTATTAATGAATACCAAACGTACACAAAATTTAACTTTATTATGCAGTTAGTAGGGTTTATTATTTGTGTAGCAAATTAGAATCACTGGACAGTAAGCTCCACAATTCATTCACCAAGGTCTCTAGTACAGGTTTTGCAATTGACGTAAACGAAAAAAGTTTTGGTTTTCTTCTGTCATCTGAGAGTTTAGTACAGGTTTGATAGTTTGCCCAAAACTATAAAAGCTTACGTTTTCTCACATACAAAGTGGCGCCTCTAACGGAAACTATCATGAAACTTTTGACAGATAATGTATGCAGATGACCGGAGAAAACGTAAACTTTATAAGTTTTCTTTATAAGTTAAATAGCAAAACCCGTACTAGAGGCTAGCTCTGTATAGGTATATACATTATCTATTAAAAGTATCATGAAAGTTTACACTCGAGGCGCCACTTTTTACCAACTTGAGACAATGTAAACTTTTTCAGTTTTCGACTAACTATGAAACTTGTACTAGACGCCAAGGTTTTCGAAATAAACAGCCGAACAGCGCAGTGGTTGCTCCTAATATTGGTTTACGTCGAGTGTCTTAAGTTCGATAGTCAAACACGTAACTTGTATTGCTCTGACAGATGTTTAACATGCTTGCGATGCTGTTTAAGGATTGTTAATTGCTAATGTGTCGGTGGCAGTGCTGTAGCAGGGCAAATAATATTTACGTTATATTCTGGCACCTTCATGTCTGTCAAAAGTTTAACCTAGAAGAGCCACTTTGTAAGACGGATCTCAGACGGCCACGGCCATCTGAACCTACTGCTAAACCGATACACACATACATATACACATACACAGTCAAGTAAAAATTATAACACCCCTATTTTCCGTCGAGGGTTAAAAGTTGAGTTAAAAGTTAAAAGACTCATCTTGTTTAATTAAATTAAAATAAACCTCAGCCTGTACTTACAAATACAAACAAAACGATCTTTCAACGCATCCTGTACTTATATGGCCTGGTATTCCATTTATACATACTTTATTACATGAATATTTATGTATTTGTGTCGTCTAGTGATTTATGTCTATATAGCGATGTAAATAGCGGCTCGTTACATGTGTCGTTATTGCGGAAGGTTGAATCAAATAGTATAAAAAACAAATAGAGAGTGGTATTTTATTAGTGAACTTATACTCTCTCTCTCTCTCTCAGCCTTCCGTAGTCCACTGTTGGACATAGGCCTCTCCTAACGATCGCCACCCCAAACGGTCACCCGCCATCTGCATCCAGCGGCTTCCCGCTACCTTCCGCAGATCATCAGACCAACGGGTTGGGGGGCGACCGACACGCCGTTTGCCGACACGGGGTCTCCACTCCAGAACCTTTCTACTCCAGCGGTCGTCGGCTCTGCGGGCTACGTGGCCAGCCCATTGCCACTTCAGCGTGCTAATCCTTTTGGCTATGTCGGTAACTTTAGTTCTCCTGCGGATTTCTTCATTACGAATCCTATCTCGCAGGGACACGCCTAACATAGCCCTTTCCATAGCACGCTGAGCAACTCTGAGCTTGTGGATAAGCCCTTTGGTGAAGCACCACGTCTCGGCTCCGTAAGTCATCACTGGCAACACGCACTGATTGAAAACTTTTGTTTTCAGACACTGAGGTATGTTTTCAGTGAAGATGTGTCGTAATTTCCCGAACGCTGCCCATCCGAGTTGGATTCTACGAGCTACCTCTTTATCGAAGTTGGATTTTCCTAATCGGATCACTTGTCCTAGGTAGGGATACTGATCAACAACTTCGATGGTGACACCTCCTACAGTTACGGGCGATGATGAAACATGTTCGTTCGACATGACCTTTGTCTTGTCCATGTTCATTTTCAGCCCAACTTGTTTAGAGGCATCATTGAGGTCTGTGAGCATTTCGCCTAACTCCTCCAGCGTTTCCGCCATAATAACTATGTCATCAGCGTGAACTTATACACTCACGGGCAATGAAAAGTTTCCACTGAGAATAGCACCAAATTACTCCTTAACAGAAAAAACTAACTTAATGATGCCTTTTGAAATATTTAATAAGTAACTATATTTAAATACGCATCAGAATATTATCAACTAAAAACGTAAATATTTTGTTCAAATTTCTTATAAAATGTTTAAAAAAAATAATTTTCAGGAAAACATCGTGAGGAAACCTGCATATCTAGATTTAGCACATCTAAATATGTGAACCCACCAACCCGCAGTGGACCAGCGTGGTGGGAAATGGCCCAAGCTTAGGAAGGCAGTTTAGACCTTGGGGATATGCACAAAGGTTCCACTCGAGAGAGCCAGATGCAGGTACTTACACCCCCACAGAGAATAGAATAGAATAGAATGGGGCCATTTGGTTTCTGCATTTTGTAAGTGTAACTGTTTCTTTGCCCGTGAGTGTATTAGCACGTAACTAAAAATTACGGTCTTGTCGCTTAAAGTGATTTCTTTCAGACAACATTTGGGTGTAATGATTTTTTACATAACATTGTAACTATTAGTTTTATCCGATTGTTTCACTGTCATAGAACAAAAAGCGTTTCATATATACCTCTGTGACTATGTCACCCCACTTACTATATACCTAGTTATTTTTATCACATCTTCTCGCGCGAGCTATGCTAAGATGCCGGCAAGGAATTTATTCATTTTTATACCTATATACCAGACACTTTGAGGATCTTTAAAATAAGTGTAATAACTGTTATTAAATCATTTTTATTACATTGCCTTCATACGACCATCAAGGACCGTCATATTGAATTTGATTTAGGTACTTATTTCGTGTAGCACAAGTGTGAAAACCGTAAGACTGGATTTTCAAAGCAGTCAAGATGAAACGACCAATTATGTGCTAAAAAATAAGTTATTATATTCTATTATGGAGGGTAAATTGATATAATTTTACACTATTAGTTTTATTAAATGCACTTGATGTATGATCGTGAGGTGTTCTTGAAAACCTAGTATGATTAATCGTGTAAGTACAATTTATTTTTGGTATAAGGTTAGTAGTAGAATCATAGTTTTGATTTTTGGTATTGAATTTATAGGAGAACACGAGCAGCTTGACTGGCTATTCCTCTCAAAGAAGCGTTCATCGGACCAAACGGATTTTCATAAAAAAATTATGGAGAATCAGCGTCGGCAATGCCGATGAAGTGGGCGCACTTGTGTGAATTTCTATGCAAAGAATACTGAATGCGAAGCGTCATTTGCGTAGGATGCCGAAAGGTGGACGCTTACCTTAAATGTAATTATTAGAATATAATTAACACACTCACGTGCAATGAAAAAGTTCCAGTGAAAATTGCACAAGATTATCCTAAACGGAAAAGACTAGCTTTGGCGCCGCCGTCTGCAATATATATATATATATATATATCACAAAATATATAAATATATATAAATAAATATAAATAAATATAAATATATTTATATATATAATATAAATATAAATATATAAAATAAAAAAAATATATATATACATTTCACCAATTCGAAATTAATAAAGAAAATGGGTTAAGTACTAGGTGCCATTATGTACCTAAATGGAACTTTTTAATCGTCCGTAAGTGTATAAGGCTTATACACACTGGCGGTATCTAACTACACATACAGATCCCGGCAAGTCCGTGACCTTTACGGTTTAAGCACAAATTGGCTGCCACGACCTCCGGAGTGCCTCAGATTATATGGTAGCTTCCACAATTAAAATACCGACTCTGGAGGGTTACTCTATACTGACGAAAAACGAACGAACGAGAGCTGTCGTGCAATCGGCACGTTTGATAAAACGAGATAGAGTCGTGGATGGCGAAGCGGCACTCCGAAAATTAGTTTTTCGTCATGTAAAGCGACCCCCCTGCTCGCTTGATGAAGTTGGTGAATCGTGTAGTTACTCGTATGTGTGTTTGAAAAAGATACACTTACAAAATTCAGACACTAAATAACTATAAAAATATTAGATAGATAGAATATTCTCTATTTGTACACAAGAAGAGATTTTATATTCGCTGAGTACAAAAATCAGGTGGCATTAAAATTTGACGTTTCATAGTAAACTTAATCTTAAATCTAAGAATTTATCATAAATATTTATTGAATCTATAGAAGCATGCTTTGATGTTATCGATCGATGTAAGAACTCGAATATTATGCGAAGACATCGCCGACTTGTGGGTAAAGGTCTTTCAATTAATAATTACAACACGCACTTCAATTATAATAGGTTTGTGCGTCAAATGTTTAATTGCTTGGATTGGGATTTGGAAAATATTGAAAAGACTTAAAATCATAAAGAAAACATACACACATATGCACTCACGACTGTGATCCCCGAAGGGATAGTCAGAGGTGGCTCACAAGCGAGCCACCCACTTTTCGCAGCACATTTGTACTCACGTGATAAGTTGGGAACCATATCGCCGTTTTGAAATAAGTACAATGCACTCCAAGAAAAGTACCTAATTAATAAGTAACAAAAATACAGAAGCTCTAAGCGCACAAAAATGGGTTTAGTTGTTAGCACAAATACTTTTAAGCTTTTAACAAAAAAAAGAAATGCGTTATTATTGTTCACTGCTGGACATACACTCACGGGCAATGAAAAGGTTCCACTGAGAAAAGCGCAAAATTACTCCTAAACGGAAAAGCCTAACTTAATGACGCCTTAACATTGAAGTAAGTAAATTTAACAGAGCATCAGGATATTAACAACTAAAAAAGTTTGTTACAAATTTAAATTATTTGTTTGAAAAAATGTGGTTGTTTGGTGTCGGCATTTTGCGAGTGGAGCTTTTTCATTGCCCGTGAGTGTAAATATATGCCTTTCCCAAGGAGCGGCTCAACGCTATAAGCCCATCCTTAGGGATTCTACCGGTCAAAATGACGGTCTAGCCGGCTGAAGGGCGTCCCACAATTCTTCCAATGATTGATCTTGATCTGTCAGTTCAACCAATATCTGCCTGCCTGTGATGCAAACCGTCGACAGTATTCTATTCTATTCTATTGTATTCTATTCTCTGTGGGGGTGTAAGTACCTGTACCTGGCTCTCTCGAGTGGAACCTTTGTGCATATCCCCAAGGTCTAAACTGCCTTCCTAAGCTTGGACCATTGCCCACCACGCTGGTCCACCGCGGGTTGGTGGGTTCACATATCTAGATGTGCTAAATCTAGATATCCAGGTTTCCTCACGATGTTTTCCTTCACCGTAAGAGTGATGGTATACATTGTACTTAAGTTAAAAGAACTCATTGGTACATGTCAGCGCCGGGATTCGAACCCGCATCTCTGGCGTGAGAAGCGGGCGCTTACCCGACTGAGCTACCACCGCTCGCTAAACCGACAGTATTAATTAGAGCGTCTTTCTATCAAACGATTACTACACTTCCTTTCTCGAATTTAAATCAGACTAATAAACAATTATAACAATGCAAAGGTTTCGTTTGTGTAGCACAAATGCCATCGTATCATCTATTGTTTCGCTTGGATATGTTCCAACTAGGACTGTTGGGTTGAACCTTTGGTTTCAGTATTGTTTAAAAAAAATGCATGTCATCTTATGACTGGGGTGAATTTGGGAGACTATTAAATTTATACATACATAATATGCTCACGACTGTTATCTCCGAAGGGGTAGTCAGAGGTGACTCGCAAGCGATTCACCCGCTTTTCACTTAAGTGTGATAGGTTGCGACCCGTATCACGGTTATGGAATGCGTACTATGCACTTATAGACTACACATCTAGAAAAGTAGATACAAACTTATACAGACCTGCATAATTATGCAGACCTGCATAATAGGGAATATGCATAATTTTTTTTATATTCTTATTCGATAGATTTACATTTCTTTATTCTAGTATAAATAAATTCAACACCAAAAAAGTAATTTAAGGTATTTTAATGAGAGTTAAAAATTTATTACCGACACGACCACATAAAACACACAAAGCTTGTGTGACGTCATCACCTCGTTATTCAGCTCAGTGTAATGAGTTTCTCCAGTCGCGCGGACGCTCAGTTCTATGGGCATATATTATTCTGAGATTGACATATCAACATTGTTTACGTCACATTCGCTCTATGAAAAGGCATTATGTTTCAAAGATTTAAATTTACGAAAGTTTTTTTGTACTTTTCAACAATTATTTACTCGGTCAAAAATAAATTATACTATCAAAAATATTGATGGAGACATAATTTTGAAATAACCAAGTTTATTATAAATAACATTTGACCTTTATTTGAATCCTTTACATATTCCCTATTATGTTAGGTATATTGTGCAAAGTAATTTGTAGTTGTAGTGAAGTTGTGAGACTATTATTTTATATTTGATTAAAAATACATAACTATACATACTTCATTATTATTATATTTTTATTATATAAGAAAAGAATTGAAAAATCGTTAAATAAACAAAAAACTTTAAACATAATCACATAAAAAAATTAACAAACACCTTTAGAAATCATCAACACTTCAGACAAAAGTTTATCCACTGTTCTACTTCGCGGTATTAAGATTTTTTGGGTTTTTCTTATAAGACTATTGTGGATCTATATTCAAGTTTAGTTCTCCGTGGCCAACTTCGTTTTAATTCTAACCAGGTACAACCCCAAGGTACAAGTGAGTAACAACACATTTCCGAATCCACGTTGACTCAAAAATGATCTGTCTGCTCACTGCCTCATAGCTTTCTCGTGTGAACCGGCCTTGACACACTTATGTGCTTCGATTTAAGGTTTACAATTGTTACGAAATTCACAAATAAAGTGTAAGTACTTGTTTCCGTGACCTATTGTACTGGTGCGGATGTAAATTCTTTAAACTAGGACTAGGACCCTGTTTCTGAATGTCTACATTATAATAATATGTGAGGACATCTCACACACGGCCATCCTACCCAAGCTAGACAGATGCTGTAGTATGGGTATCGGAACAGCTGATATACAGGGTGTCCCAAAAGTCAACGTTATCCCATTAAGGGCTGATAGGCCAGCTCACGAGTGGCCAGAATATCAAAATACGATCTCAATAGAAATTCGATAGTTTTCGAGATATTGATACTTTTATAAATTTGCTATAAATTGACACATTGGGTCAGTTTTTGGCGTGCCACCCGTACAAAATTACATATTCTTAGGTTTTTTTATGTAACGTCACCCTGCTATTGATCACAGTCCAATAAAATAACGAGTAATGCTGTATGTTTAAAAAAACACGGTTTTGTTTAGTCATAAAAGGTAATCATATTTTTTTATAAGCAACTTTGACTCTAAATATTGTAAAAAAAATATACCAAGAAAAACTGGAACCTTATTTAAAATAATTGCTTATTTAATGCAGTTTTCAAAATGGTATATAAACCGCTGCTATGTTTTGATTAAGAAAAAAGTTATTGCCATTTTAGTACAAATGGATCTCGAAGCTGACCGTACCTACTAGTCATAATTATGCGTGTAGTCATTTATTTTTAACCGACATCGCCGTGGTTAATGATAGCACTAATGCGATCTCTTCGTGAGTAGTCAAAGAGTTATTGCAAAATCTATTTATTTCATGTATCTAGTACATAGGTTGGCATAGTACATAGTATGTAATATCTGCGTACCTATTACTTATATAATAAGATTACTGTCTTAAAAGTTTCCCTGTGGGAGTTTCTGGATATAAAGCATTATACAGGGTGTTGCAAAAAGGGTATACTAAGCCGAAACCTACATGTGCAGCATGGTATATCTAAGCCCGAAAATGAAATCAGAATTTCAAAATTCGCGAAAAAAAATATTCATTCTCCATAGTAAAACGTCACGTGACCAACTAAGTTTCTATGGAAAATGATTAATTTTTTTTCGCGAATTTTGAAATTCTGATTTCAGTTTCGGGCTTAGATATACCATGCTGCACATGCTGGTTTCGGCTTAGTATACCCTTTTTGCAACACCCTGTATATTATTTTAATTCAGGGTGTCTGCGTCCTGCCTATCAAATTTCATAATCATATATGGATGTCAGTGAATTAATCTTCTTTAAAAATTAAAAAGGGAAATATCCACTCCCCAAGGATTTTGAAAATATGTAGATTAAAAGTTGTTAAGAAAGACCCTCTGACTCTCAGTGGCCCCGTTAACTTTTGACTTTGTAGCTTTTTATCCCAAATCACATTTTATGTTATAAAGTTTTGTTATCACAGGGTGTCCTGATGTCTGAAGTTCAGTATATTAAATTACCTAACGTAAGCTAAAAACATTTTTTTAAATTCTAAGTAAAACCTAATCAATTAGGTAGTTTTTACAATCAAAGGTTCTAGCTGTAAAGGTCACACCACACCAGCGAAGACATAATGACTATTAAAACGATTAAAACTAACCTTTACTATTGATTGTTATGTACATTTTAACACATTACATGCCATAACTGTACATAACACGGCATAGTTGTAGGTTATGTGATGTTACGTAGTACATAGTTACTTTAATATTCAATACTTTTTTCTTGTTGGGATTGCCGTAGGAATTCCGGGATAAATATAAATATATAGGCTTACCCTGTATACAAGTCTACAGGGTTTTATTAAAAAGATAAAGTAATCCCAAAGTGGTACATAACTCAGGGGTTCATTCGGAAAAACTTAGGGCCTAACCATAAAACTAAACACACGCTTCTAACTAGACACATGCTAAACGCTGTCAGTTGGCTATCAAATGCCTTATAATTCGTTTTTTTTTATAAACACCCTTTAGACAAGGTTTTAATTTTTGAATGGTAATGCACTTAAACTTTTACAACATTTAAATATTGGCGAAAATTCCTTGAAAGAACCTTTTTCATACTGTTTTTTGGTCACCTGATTAGCTGAATCACCACTTTTAAACACCCTGTACAATGTAGATAACATAATAAAGGTAAATAACATCAAGTGTCATAATTAGCATAGTTAGCCGCTGTCTGTTTTATTGATACGATTTATGTAATTTCACTAAAAACGTCGAGTCTGCCTATTGATCTATCACGCAAAGGTCTTAGTAGGTTTAGGGTGCCCGCACACACTGACCATCGGTGACCGACTTTTTGAAGGAGGAAAATACTTACAGACACATACTTACACTTGTCCAAAATTAATAATGCACATGCAGAGCTTCAAACCCGAATCATTAAATCGTAAGAGCCTTAAAAAAACAATTGCATTTTGCACCTTGTTCGAAAGAAATAGGAGTAAATATCATGTGTCACATAATCGAAAACAACCGATCTGTCAAAGATTTCTATGCGCATTATCAATTTAGGAGCACTGTACATAATTTGAGCTCCCAACTGTAATCCCCGAAGGTATAGTCAGAGGTGCTTTTCGCTGTAGGTTTGTACTCACGTGATTGGTCGCGAGCTGTATCGCCGTTATTGAATGAGTACAATGCACTTAGGGTACACATCTAAAATCTAGATGTGCAGGTTGCTCACGATGTTTTCCATCACCGTCAGAGTGATGGTATACGAAAAATATAAATCATTGGTACATGTCAGCGCCGGGATTCGAACCCGCACCGCGCGAAGAGACTTGCTAAGTACTTCTTGACGTTCTATTCTATTATATTCTGAGAGCGGGCGAAGTTCCTGTACGTGGCTCTCTCGAGTTCAACCTTTGTACATATCCCAGCTCAGCCAGCCTAGCTCCCGAGTAAACTGGAGCAGCAAGCCTGGGTGTTGCAATAGCTAAGTACTTCTTGACGTTAGTTTCTGTGGGTTTTCCTGGCTCGCCGTTTCTTGCTTGATAGTCGATGCTTCAGAGGTGGTTTCTTCTGTTCTGGCCTTCTTCACAGAAAGTTGCTAGCAGGTGCTAATAAATTATAATAGTGATCACAAATTAGTATAAATTTGGTAATTATACTTAATGGCTGGTAATTTTTCTATCACGGCACAATAACGTGATTGATTTCTGAATGCATGGATGGGAATCGAGCCTCGAACCTTCCAAGTGTCAATAACTCATAGTTCAACAACAATGGGCCTCCAAAAAAGTCATATACAGGGTGCTACGGTTAGCGAAAAGTTTTATTTTAGTCGACCTATACCTATAATTAATTTTACAGTTAATATGTATTAAAACATATGAAATTAAGATCAGGAGTTCGTATTATAAGTATACTTACAAATAAAATTCTTATACATATAAGTACTCAAATTAACAATGAACATGGTTAAATTGTTAAAATTACAATCATACTGTATACAGCCGATTTAAAACCATTTGTCAAAACGATTGTTAGATATGAATTTATGAGCTAATAATTAATACACTCAAGACTTTTAATAAGTATTCATTTTTGTTTGCTTTTTATAAGCTGTAGGTACCTATGATAAAAAAATTAAGGTAGGTATTGGAGATTAAAATGCCTTCAGAATACAAAATAAGTAAGCAAAATTTCAATTCAATAGGAACTTACAGTGCTCCAAAATTGATAATGCCCATCTTTGACAGATGTGTTGTTTTCGATTATGTGACACATGATATTGACTCAGTCCTATTTCTTTCGAACAAGGTGGAAAATGCAAGTATTTTTGTTAAGGCTCTTACGATTTAATGATTCGGGTGTGAATATCTGCATGTGCATTATTAATTTTGGACAAGTGTACTTAATTCAAGTCAATTTAATTATATGTTTTGAGTCAATTAATTGTCATCAAAGGTGGGTAAACTGATGTCCCGAATTATCGGGAGTTGTACCGATTTCGACTCACAGAATAATCAAGATAATTATTCTGAGTGTAGACGAGCCTTAATATTAATATCGGCGAGTTGAGGGTAGACTAATTTATCCACGTAAACGAGCAGCGCGGGAGCGTTTTTCACTTTTTGTGAGCAGCCGCGGTGAGCAGACGGAGAGTGAGGGAGTTATCAGTGTCGTGGGTGCGAGAGGACCCCGCGGAGCGGAGCCGAGGCGCCCAGGCTCGGGGAGCCGAGGCGGGCGTGATGGCCCGGTTCAGACAACAGCCAGTTACTGCAAGTGCGCAGCTAAGTGACCTTTCTACTTACCTTTTATATCTCGTTTATGATTGATAAGTTATACCTACACTTGATTTCTTGATGTACCTACCAATTGTGTTTATAATGAGTAAGGAAACTAAGGAGCTAATAATGTAAGGTTTAAAGGAGGTACGAGTACATACCGTACCCGTACCGTGTGATAATAGATAGATTAGATATTCAGTGCGCCAGGGGAAACAATCCCATGTGATCAGTGTAAGAAGCTAGGGAATCAATCCCATGTGATCAGTGTAAGAAGCTAGGGAAACAATCCCATGTGATCAGTGTAAGAAGCTAGGGAATCAATCCCATGTGATCAGTGTAAGAAGCTAGGGAAACAATCCCATGTGATCAGTCCCAGGGAACAACCCTGCTAGCGAGGCACGGGGTGGCTATAGGGGAGGTTGGAGGCCACTGGGGTGAAACCCCTAAGAACATCAGGATTATCCTTGACATTCAGACGATCAGGTTATTAGACTGATCGGTCATCACGTGTGCGTGATATTCAGTAACTAATTTGTTTATGATATATCCCATATTCAGTTCGTCACTGTACGGCACTGCCCTACATTTTATTGCTGCGTTAGCAGTTTACGCGCGCCCGGCCGCGCGTGCATCAGTTCACAATCAATCGCCGCCGTGTACTCATTATCATTTACTTTAAGCATTAATATCAGTATAATATAGAACTTTAAACTTATTCAACTCTCGTCATTTCGCTCCTATTTTAGAGTACGATCCCTAGACCGTACATCTTAATGGTCCTTCGAGCAAAACGGACCTCGCGCTTCGGTATATCAATCGTTGTGTGAGTTCGTGAACTGGAACTGTGGATTCAGAGCAATCAATCAATCATACTATCATAAAAAACCTATCAGTGAGTGAGTGTATCTTACCCATCATCAGCAGCAACAACAGGTCTCGTAGAGAACTGTTATCATATCAAGGAGTGAGCGCGTGAGTTTGGATCGACAGGAGTCGATTCTAGCAGCCATCAAGCAGTGCGGCAACCATCAAGTAAGATCTTTCCGTTTTATATCACATCAATCAATCAAGCAATTATATCATCATCATCATGTCAGCAACAATGGAAACCCTCTTGGCAAATCAAGCAGAGCTTGTTGGGGTATTTAATCAATTTATATCATATTTCAAGAAAACAGGAGCTGAGAGGAAAACTGTTGATTATTTCAAAAAGAAGTTAAATCAGTTAGAGCAATACTGGAGCGAATTCCAGAATAATCACTTTCAGTTATGTCAGTATGATAGGGATCACTCTTATTTTACTACTTCGCAATTTGATAAAACAAAGCAAGTTTATGAGAATATCAAAGCAACCATAAAAAATCAGTACGAGGCACTTTTATCGCGTCCGATAAGTCCAAACCCAGCTGCTCGTGAGCAGCAGATGGAGCAAGCGCCCGCCGCCGCCCTGGCCGGCGCTCAGCAGCCGGACAAACGTAGTCCTGGCGTCCGGGACTATGCATCATCTAGCAAGTCGGAGGACATGCTTCGCAAGCAAGCAGCCAATTTCAAGGCATTTTTGAGAACCGTCGGAAACATCGACTTAGAAGAGATTACGGAGAAATGGGAATTAGAGAGCACTATTAAAACCTTGCAAATGAGATGGATGGCAATTGACTCTCTTCATTGGGAGATTGAATCAGAGCTAAATGGAGAAAATGAGGCCTATGATAATACATTTAGTAAGCACGAAGCTACGTTGAATCAGTTAAACAAGCAAATAAACAAGAAATTATGGTCTGTTTCGCATAGAGAATACGCTACTCCGAGAATGGATGTTCCCGAGTTTCATGGCAGCTACAGCGAGTGGGTGTCATTTAAAGATCTGTTTACGGAAGCTATCCACAATAATTCATCAATATCAAGTGCGCAGAAAATGCAATTTTTGAAGAACAAGGTGAAATGAGAAGCTGAACGATTAATACAACATCTACCTATCAGTTCGGATAATTACACTGTTTGTTGGGACATTCTCAACCATCGGTTTAACAACAAAAATGCCATATTTAATTCGCACATTAGCACTCTCCTAAGCTTTCAAACTATGCAGCAGCAGTCGCTGGGGCAAATTAAGAAGCTTCATGACTTATCAAATGAATGTCTGAATGCAATCAAGAATCTCGGAGTGGATATCTCGTCTTGGGATCCACTGTTGGTCTACCTGTTATCAAACAAATTAGATAATCAATCATACAATGACTACATTGAATCAAGAAACAATTCCCGCGAGCTACCCGTGTTGGAAGACTTCTTAAAATTTTTAGAAATAAAATTTAACATTCTCGAATCATCGCAGAGAAAAGAGGGCATCAAAAAGTCACAAGCGACGCATCCGCAAATTTCGTCAAGCAAATCTCAACCTAAATATCAAACTCGTTACGAATCAAACAAATATCATTCATCAAATAATTATGGCCATAAAACTTTACACGTTTCTAGTGCGAACTCAGCAAACTGCCAGCTTTGCAACAAACAACACATGATTTTTCGTTGCAACACATTCCTGAATATGCCAACGGAGGCAAGAATAAAAACAGCACAGAAATTTAATTTATGCAAAAACTGCTTATATGATCATAAAGGCAACACATGTTTTTCGTCGTCGCGATGTCGCAACTGCAACGGAAACCACAACACACTTTTGCATTTACAGGAATTTAAAGCAAAGTCAATTACATCAAATGCAATCCAGACTGAACAAAATAATGAAAACACGTCATCATTGAAGAGCAATTTATCAATCAAGGAAAATAATGAAATCCTTTTAGCAACAGCCTTGGTTAAGGTTAAGTCAGTAGATGGATCAGATCATACCTTGAGGGCTCTGGTGGATCAGGGCTCCCAAATATCACTCATAACCGAAAGAGCAGCTCAGCAATTGGGCATAAAGAGGCAGAAATGTCAAGGAATCATAGTCGGTGTGGGAGATAAACATAATAGTTCTAAGGGTACCATCGGCATCAAATGTACGTCCTTGAACAGTGAGTTTTCCTTCACTACCGGTGTATATATCATGAATCATCTAATCAATCATTTACCAAGCAAGTCGTTCCCGAAGCCATCATGGTCGCATATCAATCACATAAAATTAGCTGATCCTGAATTTTATCAAAGTCGAGAGGTGGACTTACTGCTGGGAGCAGACATATATTCGATGATAATGTTGGATGGAATAATTAAGGGTGAGGTCCAGTCGCAGCCCATAGCACAGCAAACACACCTGGGTTGGATCTTATTTGGGACTGTTAGTAAGTTTCATTGCAACGTCGTAATTAACAACCTTGACGACATCAAGCGGTTCTGGGAGATGGAAGACATCACCGAACAGAGCACATTATCAAAAGATGATCAATTCTGCGTCGAATTATATCAGAAAACAACGACAAGGCAGTCGGATGGCCGTTACGTAGTGAAGTTACCACTAGTACCAGATTTTCAAGAAAAACTTGGTAAATCTAAGCCGCAAGCAATAGCGCAGTTCAGGAACCTGGAAAAGAAGTTTTATCAAAATGAAAAAATAGCAACAGCCTACAAGGAATTTATCAACGAATACCGCTTCCTAGGTCATATGGAACCCGCTAGTTCAAGCAGCTCCGCCCCGCAGTGCTATCTACCGCACCATTGTATATTGCGCGATGAGTCAGCGACTTCGGCTCTCCGTGTGGTATTTAATGCCAGCTGCCGTACTAGTACCGGCTTCAGCTTGAACGACCTTATGCACAGGGGACCGAACCTACAGCAGGACCTGCAATCATTAATAATCAAATGGCGACAGTATCAATATGCTTACACAGCAGACATCGAGAAGATGTATCGGCAGATTCTCGTACATCCAGAAGAAAGGCAACTGCAGAAGATCATATGGAGAGATTCTAATCAACAGCCATTACAAGAATATCAGTTATCAACCCTTACTTATGGGATGAAACCAGCTGGCTTTTTAGCCATGATGACGCTCAGACAGCTTGGAAAAGAAGTCAATCAGAGTGAAAGCGAAGTAGCAAGAGTTCTCGAAGAGAGCTTTTATATGGACGATTTGGTCCACGGGAGCCACTCAATCGAATCAGCATTAGAGCTGCAGGAACAGCTTATTAAATTGTTAAAATCAGCCGGCTTTAACCTCAGAAAATGGGCTTCCAACGAAAAGCAAATATTAGAACAAGTTCAAGGTGAAGCGACTCAATTTTCATTTGATTTTAAACAGGCCGAAACAACAAAAATGCTCGGCCTGAGGTGGAAACCTGAGACAGACATATTTGTGTTCCAATTGAAAATTGAAGAATTATCAAAGTTAACGAAAAGGGCCTTATTATCAGATATTTCAAAGTTATTTGACCCGCTGGGATGGCTGTCACCGTTAACTACTAAATTAAAATTACTCTTCCAAAAGGTGTGGCTGACATCTTTAGACTGGGATGACAAACTACCAGAAAACCTTATCAAGGAATGGTTATCATTCAGAAACGATTTGCAAAGTATCAATCAAATCAAAGTGCCTAGATGGCTAAATACGAAAAATCAAGACAATGTCGAGTTACACGGTTTCTGCGACTCGTCTATAAAGGCATATGCATGTGTTGTATATTGCCGCGTCAGCAAGGACGGTGAATCAACCGTAACAATGATAGCAGGAAAAGCAAGACTGGTGCCCGTGAATAAGAATATATCGCTGCCCAGACTGGAACTCAACGGCGCGGTGTTACTGACAAAGCTAATGAGTAAAATTCGTTCTTGTCTATCAAATCATCTTATCAAAACAATAGGTTGGACGGACTCAACAGCCGTGCTTGGATGGATTCAAGGAGACATTGGCAGGTGGACGCCTTATGTTGCGAATAGAGTGCAACAAATAAGAGAAATCATGCCCCCCGAAAACTGGAATTACGTAAAATCCAGTGAAAATTCAGCAGATTGCGCCAGTCGCGGCCAATCAGCCTCACAGCTTAGTGAGAACAAGTTGTGGTGGGACGGGCCGGAATGGCTAAAATCATATAAATCAGATGAACCGTCACAACAAACGGTATTTATCACAGATTTAGAAACGAGACAGTGTAAACAAACAAACGTCATTACCACCGACGATAACATAATAGGCACTCTGTTAAGCAAGCACAGCAAATTGGTGCGAGTAATACGAGTCATAGCTTGGCTGCTCCGTTTCACAAAGACAAAATCAGTCAAAAAAGAACCTTATATCACTTTATCAGAAATAAAACAAGCAAGAATCATCATCATCAAGTATGTACAGGAAGTAGAATTTTCGGAAGAGATCACCAGACTAAGAAAAGGTAAAAAAATCAGTGCCGATAGCAAACTGTTACAGTTAACGCCATTCTTAGACAAAGATGGACTTTTAAGAGTAGGAGGCAGGTTAAAGCATGCAAATATCACTGAAGACCAGAAGCATCCCATCATCATACCTCATAATGGTAAACTGACCGAGCTGTTAATCGACAATGCGCATACCTTGTCACTTCACGGAGGGCCCCGTTTAACCTTGGCTACCCTAAGGCGACATTATTGGATAATCGGTGGCAACAGAGCCGTCAAAAAGTGTTTAAGAAGGTGCGTAATCTGCAGAAGAAACACGCCAAGCAAACAGATTCAAATAATGGGAGAACTTCCTGAAGAACGGATCACACCATCAAGACCCTTTGAGCATACGGGAGTAGATTTTACTGGATTCATTGATGTTAAATCAAACAAAGGTCGTGGGATCAAATCAAGCAAAGGTTATGTGGCCGTCTTTATATGCATGGTGACTAAGGCGGTCCACCTTGAACTCGTGTCGGACCTATCAACATCCTCCACGATAGCAGCAATGCGTCGCCTAGCTGCCAAAAGAGGTACCCCCTCCCACATCTACAGCGATAATGGGACCAATTTTGTAGGGAGCAGCAGGATAATCAAGCAGGAGCTATCAGAACTGAAAGAAGTATTCAATGAGGAATTCTTCGACGAAATCAATAAGATGGAAATAGAATGGCATTTCATTGCCCCATCGTGGCCGAACGCCGGAGGCCTCTGGGAATCAGCCGTGAAGAGCTTCAAGTATCACTTCAAGCGGGTCATCGGAAATCAGAAGTTAACATACGAGGAGCTATCAACACTACTAGCACAAATAGAAGCATGCCTCAATTCAAGACCGTTGTGTCAATTATCAGAAGATCCCGATGATATCAATTTCCTGACTCCAGCACACTTCTTATCAGGTGGTCCAAATCTTACGCTTGTCGAAACAGAGAGAGATGAGCGTACGCGATGGTGCTTATCACAGAAGCTATTCCAAGATATCTGGAAGCGGTGGAGAGACGAGTACTTAGTACAATTATCAAGCAGAAGCAAGTGGAGGCAATCAAAGGAAAATGTCAGAATAGATGACGTTGTAATCATCAGTGATGCGAACCTACCACCTGGCAAGTGGGCAATGGGAAAAGTTGTAGAAGTACATCCGGGTAGCGACGGATACGTCAGAGTCGTGACGTTAAAAACCAAGAACGGATTATTAAAAAGACCCATAAACAGATTATCACTGTTACCCGTTCATAACTACGACGAGATTGTCAATCAACCACCATCAGAAAAGCAACATCAGCCCTCGGAAAAACCAGCAAGAAAACGATCTCTAAGAACAAACGCAATCAGCTTTATATCATTGGCACTATCATTCCTATTTTTCATGACGTTAGCAACTGTCGGCCAATGCAACACAAATATCAACTATAACTCGTCGAATAAAGGAATTTATTTTGACAGACTATCAGGTATGCAGCTAGTGATGGACGAGTGGAAACTCGTGGTTTTCTACGATATGAACCCCTACTGGCAAGCTACAAAAACACTAAACAAATATAATAAATTACTACAAAGAAGTTGCAACTCAACAGATGGTACGGCATTGTGTGACATAATTCTGCTACAATTACAGCACGGGTTCGCAGAAATAGAGTACAATGACCGAATACTACTGAATCAGCAAGGCTCCGAACCCGGTAGACAGCGTCGTGGCCTTATCAATGGTGTCGGTTACGTCGCGAATAGCCTCTTCGGACTGCTTGACGACAACTTTGCGCAACTATATCAAAAGGACATCAGTGAGATAAAATATAATGAGAAGCATATATTATCATTAATGAAAAATCAAACTTCAGTGGTAGAGGCGGAGTATAACTTTTTAAGAAGAATGACCGAATCTATCGACAAACAGCATAAACACATCAATCAGCAATTATTAACAATGAATCATGCCATAAACACTATCAATACCGATATACAGATCCTTCATAATGAAAATGAATTTGCCCTTTTATCAATTTTAAGCAGTAATCTACTCTCCAGTTTAAAAAGTGTTCAGGAAACCTTGTTGGATATGATTACAAATATCTATCATGGTAAATTCAACCTAAACTTAATACCACCAAGTCAACTGAAAACAGAGTTAAACAAAATATCCGGACATCTCTCGGCCGACCTAAGCTTACCAATCAGTAGCGTGCAAACAGACCTCAAGTACATATATCAGTTTCTTGTTGTGAAGGCAGCCGTCACAAAATCATCCGTGATATTCGAGATCAAGGTCCCATTAGTCAGCAGAGACCACTTTGATACGTATAGGACTTTACCAATACCTAAAATACGAGGCGACATGATGTTATCAGTGCAACCCATATCAGAATATATAGCGATGAACCTAAAAAGAGATACTTACATACCTATCACGAATGAAGAGTTAGGAAAATGTATACAAAATTATGAATCAGTCTTGATTTGCAAGCTAGACAAACCCATTTATCAATTAAACTCGGACCAGAATCTCTGCAAAAAGGATCATAGAACAAATCAATGCAAAGTAGAAGAACAAAAATGTTACAGTAAATGGATGAAATTGAATAAAATCAACACATATATTTTTATTTGCTGCACCGAACAATGCACTTTGAAAATCATATGTGAGAATCAAATTACAATGAAGCAAGTAACGAGTGGGGGACTTATTTCCATTGAAAATGGCTGTGTCATCAAAACAGAAGACTTCACAGTTTATTCGCATAAGGAGAGATCATCTGACATTAGAATAACACCTAACGTTAATATACCAGAAATTGCTCAAATTAATCATATAATAAATATATCAATATCAGAAAATTATACAATACAAGGGGATGAGTCAACTATGGATCTACGCAACTTGAAGGAATCCATCGAAAAGTTGAAGTCGAGTTATCATATCACGACATTCATCACTACACGTTATCATATGTGCTGGTGACCATGATGACGTCAGCAGCAGTAGCAGGAGTGGTGTGGCGCTACCGCCGCCGCCGACGCGCGGCCGCAGCCGCCGCCGCCGCCGCCGCCCGGGCCAGGAGGCCTAGGCTACCCAGGCCACCAGTGGCACCCGCCGCTGGGGTCAGTGAAGATCCGTGTAGTAGTGGACATAAAGTGTTTGTGTCTAAATTCGTGAGTGAATCTATGGGCAATTTGAGTGAAAACGCGAGTGGCTCAATGAGCAATTTTCGTTTGAATGAAAAAGTGAATAGGGCATCATCACCTATCATTTCTAAAATAGTTTTCACGGAAGATACGAATCTTTGGAAGCTTAATTATCATACTAACATAGGTTAACTATTGTAATTATCATCCTTGTTATTAGCATAGCTCATCATCATTTTAGTTTAGTCAGATACTAACAGTAGGCAAATAGTTAGGTAGTAGCATTTTTTTTTTATCAATCAATTTTATTGTCTTAGTTCCTGTCTTTGTTCAGCTGTGTCTGTAATGTTACCAAAATACTATCAGTCTTTTTTTTTCTGTCCCCCGGGAATATGTACGGCACTGCCCTACATTTTATTGCTGCGTTAGCAGTTTACGCGCGCCCGGCCGCGCGTGCATCAGTTCACAATCAATCGCCGCCGTGTACTCATTATCATTTACTTTAAGCATTAATATCAGTATAATATAGAACTTTAAACTTATTCAACTCTCGTCATTTCGCTCCTATTTTAGAGTACGATCCCTAGACCGTACAGTCACCGTGATTAGTATGTTTGTACTAATCACGGTTATTAATTATTAACAGTTCAGATATTCGCGTTTACTCATATAAATAGTTAAATGAACTCGCGACAGCTGATACACACATACACAGAGACTCGTTAAACTTATATCACCTCTCCTTTTCCATCGAAGGTTTAATGAAACTATGTATTATGTTGTTAACAAAAAAGTAAAACTTTTAAGCATGGCGTGCCATACTGACAGCCTTAACACACAAAACACATTCCTTCTAACACATTTGATACGCCATTCTGTAGAATGAGATAATTTTCTCATGGCGCGGGGCGACCGGGTATTGTTGGAACTTCATAATTATTGGGAATTTCATAATTATTGGTCAAATGATTAAATTTGCCTCAATATAATACAATAAGCACGTTAGCCCGTACTTTTATAATTTAGGGTTCAATCGACTGCAAAATTAAGCCTTCCCCTACAATCTCATATTTAAAAGAATACATCGACATAGCAATCAACCTACGTACGGTAAGTCGGAGTCAGTCCGTAAGGTAAGTGGCGTAAATCCCCCCAATCATCATTATCAGCTTATAGCAGTCCACTGCTGGACGTAGGCCTCATCGCATCCAATCATATCCAGCCACCTTTCTAGTAGTCGTCACCCCATCTAGCCGGAGGGCGTCCCACACTACGTTTGCCTAGTCGCGCCCCAACTCCAAAACACCTTTACCCTACGGTCATCGGTTCTTATCCCCCCAATAGTAATTTAAAACTGCGAATTTGGTGCATAAAATTCACACATTACGAAGTCGCGTTTAAGAAAATATTTCTCTGCCAGAACAGAACGCGGCCTCCATACATCACTCTACGAGAGGTACGCACGACGACGGAACAATAGAACTAATGACGTGGCAACTGGGTAAGGGCAAAAATACACGTCCGATTTATTCTCGACTGAATGACGGTGGTTCTGGAGTGGAGGCCGCGACTAGGCAAACGTAGTGTGGGACGCCCTCCGGCTAGATGGGGTGACGACTTGCGAAAGGTGGCTGGTTATGATTGGATGCTGAAAGCTAAAGATCGCATCCAGTGGCGTGCTTTGGGAGAGGCCTACGTCCAGCAGTGGACTGCTATAGGCTGATGATGGATGAATGACGGTACTCGCACAGAACGGGAAGAGATGGCGTGATAGGGAAGAGGCTTATACCCAGCAGTGGGCAGATACGGGCTGAAAATGATGATGATGATGATGAAGAATGATGGTCTGACGGTAGACGAGTCTGTAAAAGGACATCGTAGGTTCATTGATGCCCGACGTATGTCTCTTCCAAAGCACGCCACAGGATACGACCTATAGCTTTCCGCTTCCAATTATTACCAGCCACCTTTCGCAAGTCGTACAATGATTTTTTTTCAAATATAAGTACATACCTAATCTGTTATTTTTTTCAAAAACAATTATTTCAATTTGACAGAGGTAATGAATTAAAAATAATTACTCTTTTTAAATAGGTATGCTGGCAAAACATAATTATCTATCGGAAACCGTACGAATTCTTACCGTGTACAGCGGCCCTAACTTGTGATACATTCCGTTTGTGTAAACGAACAAAAAGTTCACATTCCATGTACTTGGGTGTGCATTTAAGCAGATAATGAATTATATGAAATTAAGAATGTTGATTGAAAAGTTTTCCCGTAGGAAGTAACAAACGTACACACATACTCATAAACTTTCGAAAAATCTGTTGAAACAAAATTTTCATACAAAAGAATTAAACGCGCGCATTGAACTTTCATATAAGTACAATTCCGTCCCAGACATTTTTTTAAAGTTTGTAATGTAAGCAAGTATAATTTTAGTAATCTTATCAATCGAAACATTAAGTACAGTCAGCTAAAATGGCAAACCATCTGATTTTATGATCCACTGACGGGAGATACGTGACATGAAAAATACTTAACCTAAAGAGATTGTTTGAATATGTGTCGATAAAACATTATTTGATTCATATATCTAACACCCACGAGTCCTAAGATCAAACTATTTTCGCTGGATAGCTTACATATATCTTTTTCTGACTGTACATAGTTAAATAGGTACCATTATGACTTACAGAAGCAAAGTTACAAAAACTGAATAGCTCGGAAAAAAAATACATTACTTCATATTTAATCCTTTTTTATTAGTTAATGTAGGCATATGAATTATGCTTGCGTGTATATAAGGTATTACATAACAGTAAATCACATTTTGTCATAACTACTTACATTAAGAAGAAGATGTTATCAGATATAATAATAAGGTAGGATAGTGTTTTAAACCCAGTTTCTCACATGAATAAATCTATTCAGGCATTAAAATAAGTCTTACTTGACGACTATGCATCCAATCAGAGACATGCATTGTATTTACAAGTTCTGCAGAAGGTAAGCGTGTACCTATCGGTATCTTACGTATCGCACTAAACGGATTTTCATAAATGTATGGAGAAACGGCGTCGGCGATGTCGATGAAGTGGACGCACTTGTGTGAATTTCTATACAAAGAATACTGAATGCGATGCGTCCGTTGTGTACGATACCGAAAGGTGGAAGCTAAAACACTATGTTCTCCTGTGTGAAACTGGCAGTTAAGGAGTATGTATTCTCATAAATTCTTTAAACGGTCGTCGGTTCAATTCTCTGTATTCTTGTAACAATACAAAATTATACATAGCCTTTCATAAAATCTCACGCTTTTAGGTACTCCCTTGCGGGGTAGGCAGTAATGCATTGATGCACTCACTTTTACGCAGGTGTTTTGTTAGTATCAATGTTATATCCGTACTTATTATAGGTATATCGATATTAGGAGTCATAAGAACTTACATTGCATACTATTGCAATGTAAAAAATATATAGGTATTCCAAATTGAAAAGACCTACAAACATCTGACTTCCTCATCTCTTTACTATTAATAAAAAAACAGCGATCTAAGGTCGTTTCACACTCACGCGCATCTCAAAATGCCCTGAGAATATCTGTGATAAAGGTCGATGTACACTGAGTATTTTACGTAGCAGAATTTTTAAAAATCCATAAATTACTTAATTTACATAACATGAAACATTATTGTAGCGATTTTGATTACAAAATACTGAAAAATCTCTCGATAATTTTATTTCGCAAACAAAAATATTTAATATGACTCTGGTAACTGGTATTTGAGTTTTAGAGATAGATTAGACGTACTAGACACTTAACCCTTATAACTTTAATTTTACCTCGTTGTTTCGATTGTAGAGGGTTAAGTACTGATATACAATAAATATATAGCGAGAAGGTACCTTAGTCCCAAAATAGTTCTTCCGGTAATAGAACCGATTCAAAATAACATGGACTAACTGCTTGGATAACCTATTTTGCACGTTAATTTGAGACGTACATTCTATCTTTTTAGACTCGAATTAAGTAATAAGTAAGTATTAAGTAGTTCTTACCAATCTTAGGTTTACAGTTAATAATCACTCGTATATTTCGACAGTGCCTAAAACAGACCTTTAAGTATGACCTAAAACCCATAATCACAAAACGACCTGACATTTTCAGTCCAATAAAACACTAAACTAACTAAATACGCCATAAACAAAAAAAACTTTCCCTTTCAACCATCCAGTGTGCTACAGGCCTAACTACCGCGTCACTTATGCATCTAAAGGTACCAATTGGCGGCCGACGACATTACACTGCAGGAAACGACTTGTCGCAACTTCACTACTGATTTTACAATACAGTTCCAGATGGTGTGTGTCACACATAAAGACAAGGCAAGAAAAACCCATTTTGCTCACTGTCAAACCATTTTAAGTTCAACCTAATGACAGCCATTGTATCAATGAATAAAATCACTAATCTTCTAACAAAAGTAATCCAAAATAAGAGCTTGGATCTGCAAGTGGGATGTTATTTGTCGAAACGCACAACACTCTCAACTTTTGCACTGACACTCCATGTTGTTCTAATATTGTTAATCTAACTGAGCTATAGGAAGTACGACTATCATAGGATTCGATACTATTTTCGAATCTACACAAATAAGTATATGAAAAAAAACAAATGTCACTTTTGGAACTGACAAATTTGCCTTACATTTTGACAGTGACAGTTGACGATATTGTTATTTTTCCATGTGTTTGTGTAGTTTCGAAAATAGTATCGAATCCTGTGATCGCTACACTGATGTCATCGGATGCGAGTTGGTACCCTAAACTTACAGTACGCTTTGAAACAAGATCAAGTATAAAAGTGTTTGTCTAAGCTCGACTCTTTCAGTCGTATTCGAACCTCAGTCTTTGAAGGTTGGTTAGATCTAACTGCGGTTTAGTAAACTTTAGTTAAATTGTGTTTAGTGCGACGTTGGACTTGTTCAAGTGTAGTGTTGCGGTGATAAACGAGAAAAGTATGTATTTTTTCTTTTTCTTGCGGTTTTATAAAAGTAGTTTTTAGTAAGGGTTGTTGTTGGTGTATTTTTTCAGTTATGGATAAATATCCATGTTTTCAAATGAAAACAGAGGTGCAAGCGGTGTTTCGATAAATTATAATCATGTCAAGAAAGATAATAAAAAATAATGTCATGAAAAAAATATAATTTGTGGAAAATAATAATAATAACGATAGATACATTCTTAAAATAATGGAAAAAGCATTTAACATAATAAATTGCTATAGTTAGTGCAGGCTGTTGCAAAAATTGTATACTAAGCCAAAAGGGCTGACTCAGGAGGTCATTCTGCACAACTTTTTTTCTAAGACTTTTGTAAATTCAGGAAAAAAAATGATCTTCATAATAAAAAATCATTTGACCAAAAAAAACATGTGAATGTACGGTATACAGACTGTACTCTTTTTTACTATAGTAAGTGTACAACAGGTGAACTTAATGCGAAAAGCCTTTTCTATCAGTCAATCTATATGAGGTAAGTAGGTACTATGCTAAATTATTGAAGAGATCATCAGGTCCAGCTAAAAAACCAATTCTCCTAGAACCTATACGAAAATTCGGCAGTAGCATGCTGCTATAGGTATCTTTAATAATAATAAGTATTAGAAATAAATAAATAAAATAAAATAATTGTTTATTTCAGGTCATCCATAGTTAAATTCAATTCATTTTGTCCACCCTTCACAATGGATAGTTGGATATAGTATTCAAAGTAAAAATTTAATGATTTTCTTCAAAATTGCCACCCAACTAAGTAAATTTTACATACTTAAATCAAAATTAAGCTATAAAAGCATCATAATTATACATAATATTATTATAATTCATAACGACACAAATTGCACTTTGAACAACGACGGGTCTCACGCTCGCATATTTACGACCGCGCATTTCACACTCAAGCCGATGCCCTACATCTAGTGCCTTTTGGGATTCCATTCGTGAAGATATAAATCTAACTCCAAATTAAAGGTTCACGTCTTATAGGCATGCTCTTTCGTCCCTTCACTCTGCACTGTGCCTAGGTCTTGGCCAAAGATTAAAAGTACTACCTCTACAGCAGTGACACTTCTATGATATAAAATCAAGTAGAGTATCACAAAACTATGTCCTCTTCCTCCAGATATATGTATAAAGTTCAATAGTTCCATAGCCTAAAAATATAAAGTCTGCAAAAAAAACAAGTCACACAAAAAATCTACTAAGTACCTACGTCTACATTTCTATCATTTAATGTGAAGTACATTACTTTAAGTTTTTCTCACTGTTAGAGCAGTAAAAACTAATCGTTATATGTATGTATGTGGGGACATCTCACACACGGCCATCCGACCCCAAGCTAGGCAGAACATAGGTTATGGGTGTAGGATAGCTGATATATCTACACAAATACATAGATTACATTGACATTATTAAATAGATAAACGACAACAAGGCAAACACAAGTGCTCATCACACGAATGTTTGCCGTGGGCGGGATTCGAACCCGCGGCCCCAAGCTTCGGAAGCAGCTTCACTACCGCCTTAGCTACGGTGCCGTCAAATGTAGGATATGATGCGACAATTTTATACTGGTTCCAACAGGCATTTTAATTGCAAAACCATTTTCCAACCACGTGCAAGAAAAAATCCAACGTATTTAAATGACAATCATTGACTTTATTAAGCTCTAAGTAATGCCACAAGAATCCTTATAAGAGTTTAATCATCTTCGAAGCTATGTTTAATGACGCAGTTATCATTACGATACCATGTCGCTATGAACTCTCATCACGATCCATCACGTCCCCACTGCTGGACACGGGTCTCCTTCCAATGAAGGAAGGGTTTAGCCTAGTCCACCACGCTGGCCTAGTGCGAGTTGGTGGTCCCCAACACAAGCAAGCTTGTGCTATGAACTATTAACTACTAAAGTCCTAGGGAGTTTTTATATATCTATCTATTTCACAAAATGTAGGTACTTGTAAATAGGGGTAGAAAGCTTGAACTTAATGCTAAAATACATAAGTAATCATAGTTGTAGTTTAGAATGTTTGTTATTTACTTGCATGTATGTTACATATAAATGTGACATCCTAGATATTTATCCTGGAATTCTCAGTGGATAACGTTTTAAGGCGATGCAAAGAAAGAAGCTCTCGGGAAAAGCTAGTAGGTACCTATTTGGTATTTAGGTATGTATTTTTACGACCTTCTAAAATACCTAAGGTTCCTTGTTTAAAACTTTAATAGCCGTATAAGTCTTAGGCCCTGTATCACAATGTCTGGTTAACGGCTACCTGTGGGATAAAATACATGCTGACACTGTCAAAATTATAATAACAGAGAGTGACAGCATGTATTTTATCTCACAGGTAGCCACTAACCAGACATTGTGAAACCGGGCCTTAGTGATGATGTAAGTGAAAAATAAATGCTTAATAGTAACGGGTCATTGAATTAAACTGAATAAAATATATTCTTCAATGTATTGTATTACATAATAAATAACTTTACGAGCTTCACGCCTCATTAAAAGCATTTTCCTGTGATAGACTGTCATAAAGTCATTTTATACCTTTCCGAATAACTATCTTTACTGTCGTCTGTTCAGGGCCTCTAGTACGGGTTTTGCAATTTACGTAAACGAAAAAAGTTTTGGTTTTCTTCTGTCACCAACGCACATTATCTGTCGAAAGTTTTATGATAGTTTCCATTAGAGGCGCTACTTTGTATGAGAGAAAACGTAAACTTTTATAGTTTTCGTCAATCTATCAAACCTGTACTAGACCTACTGTTATTTTGGTGACAAATATGTAAATATAAGTAATAATATATTATATTATAAACATACATACATATGCTCACGAATATAATCCCCGAAGCGGTAGTCAGAGTTGACTCGCAAGTGAATCACCCGCTTTTCGCTGTACATTTGTACTCACGTGATAGGTCGCGAGCCGTATCGCCCTTTTTGAATGAGTACAATGCACTTAGGGTACACATCTACCCCCTTATTCATAGAGAAGTTACAGAACGTTTTAACTAATAATCTGTTTTGTCCCTCTCCGACAAAGAACAATTTGTTCTTTGACAGAGAGGGACAAAACAGTTTTTTAGTTAAAACGTATTGTAACTTTTCTATGAATAAGGGGGCTAGAATCTAGATGTGCAGGTTTCCTCACGATGATTCCCTCACCTTAAGATGGTATACATTGTACTTAAAGTCCAAAGAACTCATTGGTACATGTCAGCGCCGGGATTCGACCCCGCTACTCTCTAAGAAGCGGGCGCTTACCCGACTGAGCTACCACCGCTCCCAATTTCCTATTATTAATTTCTTTATTAATCATTGCAGTGTTAATTAATGCTAATATTTCCAAAACTAATTTGTTTATTTTTTTATATTTGGAAAACCAACCAGCAAATAGCAAATTTAAGCTACATAGGGGTTATATGACATTTCAAGCAAATAACAGGTTTTCACATTTTTCTAATTTAGGCACATTTGTACACCTAACAGTCGCGTCTGTGTAGCTCACTAATCTTTGCCGTTACCTTAAACTTTGTATTGAGAGGTGACTTCGCAAGCGTCCCACGTCGTCAGGCGCATTGTTCCACACTTTATTGTCTGTTAGGTTGAAGCCTTGACTAGTGGGCGCATAAATGCATTTCTGCCTACCCCGCTAGGGGAGAATAACTAATATTGGGTTAGAAACGTCACTGAGTGCCTATTTGTCCAGTGTCGGTTATCTAACAGACAGGGATTGATCTATAAATTAAACGTCATCTCCATATAAAATTCATGATAGATGTGTCAAAAGTCAACCACTACTCTCTGTTTATGCTATAACGACTTTGGAGAAATTGGCACTAAGTTGATTAATAGGTTCAGAAAGAACATTCGTATATAAATAGTTTAAAGTTTGAGTTGCATATGGCAGAGGTTCCCGAATACTGCCTATTCCCTACGGAACCCACATTTTTTTCGACGTTTTTTTGGCGGAACCATAAAAACAAAATCTTGTCAAATAAAAGCTGAAAATGACCTAGGTGCCCCTTTTTGGTTATATTCTCAACCTTTTTAACATTTACATTTAGATTGATCAAAACTAAACATTACTTATATATTTCTTCGATTTCCCATACAAAAAATGTAGGCAAGGTATGGTATGTACTTAACAGGTACAGTATATCCAATCTCAATCTCTTATAAATTCCATCCATCCGAAATTTATCCGGCAGAGATCTCTTTAAGTGATACAACCGTATTTTGTACCCAAATCAAGTTTATTATTCTTTTTGGCGTAGGTACATGAGCATTCTATCTAGCTATATCGGGTAATATGACGTTTAAACTCATCATCAGCCAATAATCATCCACTGCTGGACATAGGCCTTTCCCAAGGAGCGCCACAACACTCGGTCCTCGGCCTTCCTCATCCAACCACTACCGGCTACTCGCCTAAGGTCGTCAGTCCAGTGGGCAGGAGGGCGTCCCACGTTGCGTTTGCGTAAAACTTAAACTCACTCACTGATAAGTTTCCACCCTGTATAAGAGTAGGAAGATAATCACGGAAGACAGAAGACACATTCTAAACTAATTCCACGCATGTCAGACGTCTTACACGACTTTCAGCTTTAACTCCACAATCGAAGGTCCCATTTCCTTCAAACGACATAATTATACTTACCATTTTGTGATATATCGATCCAATAGTAGTAAAAGTACGACAGCAAGAGTGATTGTGGCAAGAAATGGCATATCTTCTGCTAGGTCTAAGATCAAAGTGTTACCTAACCTGGGTCTGGGGATAATACTAGCCTAGGTAACCTGAATAGGTGACCTAAGATCATTTAATTAGACTCATAACTTTGTATTCGTTAGTGGAGGGTAATTGACGTACTCTTAACTCTAGTGCGTAATAATAATCTATTTGATAATTAATTTATCCAAGTGGTTACATCTAAGTAAGTAGATGACCGTACAAAGTAGTTTAGATAATCGTCATCATCATCAGCCTATAGCAATCCACAGCTGGACGTAGGCTTCTCCCAAAGAACGCCACTGGATGCGATCTATAGCTTTCCGCATCCAATCATAACCAGCCACCTTTCGCAAGTCTTCGTCTAGCTATAGATGCAGTAAACATAGAGGATTGTGTGGCACAATTTCACTCTTGGATACCTAATGATAAATAAATAAATATGTGGAGACATCTCAAACACGGACATCCGACCCCAAGAGGCAGAGCCTGTTTTCCCCAAATTTCTAAACACTGAACTAGAACTTCAGTATGGAATTGTCGTTAATTAGGACTTAAGTTCATGCTTAGGTAGATTTACTCACGTGAGAAAATGAGCAAACTTATACTACACACATCCTTAAAATATTCATAGCAAGCTCTCCACAAGTACTAAGTTATCTTAAGGACGCATATTACATGCTAATGTAAATTTGAATCCTTATTACGAGTATGATATAAGTTACAATGCAATTTTACGAGTTTAGAGCGTGTGTAATAAATTCCTTGCGTATGTTTAGCTACTTAATATTTTGTTGCTAGTTGTAGTAAGTGCATGCACATGGACAGGCTGAAAAACAGCGTTGCGTTGCTGCCCAGCAGCTCGCAGCAGATGCTGAGTCTGCCCCTTTTTGTCTCTAATTTATTATTAGTTTTAGTTTATTTTCATTTTAATATGTATTATGGAGACAAATAAAAATATTTTTCTTTCTTCTTTCTTTCTTTCAGTTGTAGTTACAGTAATATCAAAAGTATCAAAACTGGAAGCGTTCATTACAAGCAATGAAATAAATACTTAGGGCTTGTATTACAAGCCCATAGTTCCACTTACAAAATGCTTACACCATTTAATAAAAAAATGGAACACAATAATAATATTTTGTTAAACGTTTTTAAGTTAGTAATATTCTGATGCACTGTTAAATGTATTTCAATATTGCAGACGGCGTCATTGAGCTAGCCTTTTCCGTTTAAAGAAAGAAAGAAGAAAGAAAAACTTTATTTGGCTTAGACAGCAATATTAATTATCTAATATAAGTACTGGTTATAAATCATCCTAATCCTAACTAATATTATAAATGTGAAAGTAACTGTGTCTGTCTGTCTGTCTGTTACTCTTTCACGCCAAAACTACTGAACGGATTTGAATGAAATTTGGTATACATATGGTCTAGACCCTGAGAAAGAACATAGGCTACTTTTTATCCCGGAATTCCCACGGGAAAACTTTTTAAGGTGAAGCGAAGCTCGCGGGCACAGCTAGTATTAAATATTATGAATTTGCTGTCGTCGTCAAAAAGTTGTCCACTCAGCTACTGCAGCACCTTTGGCGTAATTTGGAGCTATTGTCACTGAAACCGTCTAAGCCTAAAATATCCACATTTTATAACTAAAACTATTTTTCTTTCACAGATAAACGCAACAATGTATTCAGCTAAATCGGTAAGTGGCCATAATCCAACACGCATTCTCTACTAATGTTCCATATACAGGGTGGATCAACTATATTTTAATAAAAACCAGATGCATTATTATATTATTTAGTAAATAAGGTTACTTATCAGATGAATACATAGTCCAGAAAAGTTTTCACAAAAAATGATTTGGTATTTAGGTAGTTACAGACGAAAAGCAAAAATATAAATACACTTTAACATTTATAAGAAATCAAACTTAAATAGGTATCTCAATTTTAACCACACATCATATAAATATTAACAATATATCAGTTATGTTATGACTATGACTTACGAATCTACTCATAATTATTTTGTTTTATACACCTATCAGAAACAAACGTGGCAATTCGATAGCGTTGTCCAACACTACACAAATTAAATTAATTTAATTAAGTTAAGTAACAATGCGATCTTTGCGACACCCTGTAGATGTGGGTGCAGTTAATTAACACATTATTGATACAATACAATGGCCACTACACTCTCAGGACACACAAAAAGACATTGTATAGATTTTAAACTTAGCTACACTATGTATGAAGTTAAAATTCTTGCGAACCTGCCCATTGAATTTTATAGACATGTATTGACGGGGAAGGCCGATGATAATTATATATTTAATTGAGAATTCCCGTGTTTTAACCGGTGATTAAAGTTTTAAGTGCCTGTTACACAATGTTTTGATAAAAGATGGCTGTTAAATAAAAAACTTTTTGTCTCTTTTAAAAACTGAACGTATTTAAATCGGTCAAACTAAAATCTACCATTCAATATTGCTTGAGGCTAATGATCCTACACTTTATAACCTTAAGTAAAATTAATAAAACGCAGAGTTGTAATGTATATTTCGTATTTTGTTAATAACAAAATAAAAATTATAATATTAAATAAGTACCTATTATGATGACAATCGTTATAAAAAACCTTGCATTCACAAAATGTAATGATACTATTAACATGTTTCATCATCGCCCGTAACTGTAGGAGGTGTCACCATCGAAGTTGTCGATCAGTATCCCTACCTAGGACAAGTGATCCGATTAGGTAAATCCAACTTCGATAAAGAGGTAGCTCGTAGAATCCAACTCGGATGGGCAGCGTTCGGGAAATTACGACACATCTTCACTGAAAACATACCTCAGTGTCTGAAAACAAACGTTTTCAATCAGTGCGTGTTGCCAGTGATGACTTACGGAGCCGAGACGTGGTGCTTCACCAAAGGGCTTATCCACAAGCTCAGAGTTGCTCAACGTGCTATGGAAAGGGCTATGTTAGGCGTGTCCCTGCGAGATAGGATTCGTAATGAAGAAATCCGCAGGAGAACTAAAGTTACCGACATAGCCAAAAGGATTAGCACGCTGAAGTGGCAATGGGCTGGCCACGTAGCCCGCAGAGCCGACGACCGCTGGAGTAGAAAGGTTCTGGAGTGGAGACCCCGTGTCGGCAAACGGCGTGTCGGTCGCCCCCCAACCCGTTGGTCTGATGATCTGCGGAAGGTAGCGGGAAGCCGCTGGATGCAGATGGCGGGTGACCGTTTGGGGTGGCGATCGTTAGGAGAGGCCTATGTCCAACAGTGGACTACAGAAGGCTGAGAGAGAGAGAGAGAATGATACTATTTCCAGAGATCTTTATTTCTGTACGTAATAAGTGTAATAATAATAAACCACATTTATATTATTAAGAGCTTTGTTATAATAGTCGAATTCTTATAACTATCCAACAAGAATACCTACATGTGTAATATTTTATTTGGACAATACAAACAACACTTATTCTTATTTTTTTTAATGTGTTACAAGCTATTATATATGTATTTATTTGTTGAGACGTTTCTTTGCATTGACATTCCAAAAAATAAACAAACACTCAACCCTTGTATAATGTACTCCCTTGCGGGGTTGGCAGAGGTGCATTGCTGCACCCACTTTTCGCCAGTGTTATGTTAGTCCACATGCAAGACCCGAGAACAAATATCTGTGTTTTAAACAAATATCTGCCCCAGCCGGGAATCGAACTCGGGACCTTCGGCTCAGTAGTCAGGGTCACTAGCCACTACGCCATTCGGTTGTCACACACTCCAACTTGTTCGTATATTGTTAATCTAAGGTTACACTGCTCGATCGGTTATGGAAAAACCTACACTAGACCCCTTAAGCCTCTGAGTATGAATCTCAGACTGTGTGCAAGTAGAAGCCTCCTACTCAATACAATTAATCTTAGAATTTCATTGCCTGATGTTGCCGATACGGCCTACTGATGTGCCAAATGTGTACCTACCTACACTTTTAATTATAGGTATAGTTTAGATATAATAACTACTCAAACATTGGCATTGCATGTAAATAGGTTATAAACTATTACGTTATTAAAAAAACACACACACGCACTCACGCCTTGTACTAATGTACTCCCTTGCGGGGTAGGCAGAGGTGCATTGCTGCACCCACTTTTCGCCAGAGTGTGTGTGTGTTAGTCCCAAATGTCCCAATGTAATAGGGGGCGGGCCTATTGCCATTTTACGGGCACATCCAAGACCCGAGAGCAAATATCTGTGTTTTAAACAAATATCTGCCCCAGCCGGGAATCGAACCCGGGACCTTCGGCTCAGTAGTCAGGGTCACTAACCACTACGCCATTCGGTCGTCATCACCATGAACTGCCAATGAACTTTAGACCTTGACTGGAAACTAATAGTGGTAAAAACTCTTTGCTTCCGGTTGCAACACAAAACATTACCATTTTTGTTTAAAGTCCCAAAAAAATATTTGTTTACGTAAATTTAAGGGCGCATCAGAGTATTAACAACTAAAAACGTAAACATTTTGTTCATATTTCTTGTTAAATGTTTAAAATAATACGGTCAATTTGGTGTCTGCATTTTGTAAGTGCAACTGTTTCTTTGCTCGTGAGTGTATGTATTAAGTATCCCTTTTTGCTGACTATACTTATGTAGGCATTCGTTGTTATACAAACATCGTGATAGATGGTAAGAGTAGGTATTATACGATGACAGTCAAATTGCAGTTAGATGCATGTTCTGTAGTAACGATCAGAGTTACAGAGAGCTTTGAGTTTGAGTGGTTAGTGTGGAGATGGCTTCTTTGAATACATTTAATCATAATAATCTTTATTTGCACAACATAAAACATAACTTAAAATAAAAAGCGATCTCTTCCAGACATTATTTGTAGATACAGAAAACATTAGAAGAGGACATTAAAAAAAAAAAAAAAAAAAATCAAAAATGTTTATTTCGTTAACAATAATGGTTTACACAATCTATAATCAAGTGCTGAGACCAACCTAGTAGGCTATGTAATAACCTGTGACAGGAGGCCCCGCTCTTCCATATCTCTAGTAGGTACTTAATTATATCAATAATCTAGTGTTTAATAATAATACAGTGAGTAAAAATAACTTTGAGATCATAACTTACTAAGAAATATAAAGAAAAACATGCTTAGGTGAATATTAACATATTGTAATATCATGCTGATGTATGTGTGTGTGTTTGTGTGTGTGTTTGTGTGTGTGTGTGTGTGTGTGTGTGTGTGTGTGTGTGTGTGTGTGGGTGTCGTGTTGTGTATGTAAATAGATGAATGAGTATGTCCAATACTTGAATTTTAGATTTTTATGATATATATTTAAGGATTTTTTCAGTATCTGCATAATTTTGTGTCTTTAGCCAGTCTGTAACTTTTATTTTACATTCACGTGATGTGTTTTGGTAAATGTCCAGTAATGTATTTATTTTATTATAAATGTAACCACTTTGCGTGGAGAACTGTCTCTTGGCAAACTCAGTTCTTCTGAAGGGTTGAGATACTACTTTTCCTTTTCTCCTTCGATTTAATAGTAAAGGGTTAAATGTTAGATTTTTGTGTTGTTTCAAAATTGTAGTTAGTATATATATTTTACGTATAGAAAGTAGTTCACACAGTTTGTAAAGTTCCTCTGTGGAAAAAATACGTTTCTTGAAGTGGATAACTTTGAGCAGATAGCGCTGACCCCTTTCGACTTCAAGAAATTTACTTTGTGTCGCACCACCCCATATTGTTATACAATAACTTATGACGGACTGAGCTAATGTTAGGTAAATCTGTTTAATTAATTTATTTGATGCAACATGCCGTAATGTCTTGAAGATCCAAACCAGTTTCCTTATCCTCTCACGTTTACGTGTACTTGCGAATATTCATATACCTGTATATGTTTCTGAAGGTATAGAGCAAAGGGCTTAGAGGTGAGTCAGCAGCAGGGGCTGTTTCTAAACAACTTTTGCTGCATAACTAAACTTTTAGAAATTCGTAAAAAACACTCTCCATATAAAAAAAGTCACGTGACTAACTAACATGTTTCTTCAACGTTGAAAAACTGTTTTTTTTTAATCCCAAACAGAAGTAGTTTAGAAACTTACAAAGACCACAGGCATCAGCGATATAAAAAGCCTACTCCATACTAGCCCAACTCAAATTACGTGGGCAATTTGCGAAAATAACAAGTGTGTTAGAAATCACACGAGATCAACCATAATGACGGACAGACAGACAGAGCGACCGACCGTGTGATATATTAGATGAATGGATAGTGTAGTGGTTAGTGACCCTGACTGCTATGCCGAAGGTCCCGGGTTCGATCCCCGGATAAATTATAGTCAGTTATTTTGTATTAAGGTCTTGGATGTTAAATGTTAGTGTTGTGTGATATCTCCAACGCACCTGCCTAGCGTGGAGATTGTGGAATTAACCCTCTAGATTTGGAGACTCATGTCCGGCAGTGGATTATTATGTGTGTTTACAATTTTTTTACATGTCCATTTATGTAAATTAAATGACACAATTTAATTTTTTTTATGTAAATAATAACTTATGTCTAATTGGTTTTAATTGTAAATATTTGAGTAAATTGTATTATATTAGTGTAATGTAAAATTTGCATGCAAAAGTTACTTTGCAAAACATGTGAAACCAAGCTTGTGTAACATCTGTATACCATGTTTTTTCGCAAATAAAGATTTATCTTTATCTCTTTATCTTTATCTGTTTTCAGCCATGGGCGGGCAATCTTACTGTAACACTCGCAAGCAGTGATGGCGGGTGGAACTTTTCCATTGCTCGTGGGTGTATTTAAATGCACATTAACTGATTACTGATACAAAAACACCCTCTACGTAACATAAGAAAAAAAAAACACCCACTCACGCCTTGTACTAATGTACTCCCTTGCGGGGTAGGCAGAGGTGCATTGCTGCACCCACTTTTCGCCAGAGTGTTATGTTAGTCCCAATGTAATAGGGGCGGGCCTATTGCCATTTTACGGGCACATCCAAGACCTGAGAACAAATATCTGTGTTTAAACAAATATCTGCTCCAGCCGGGAATCGAACCCGGGACCATCGGCTCAGTAGTCAGGGTCACTAACCACTACGCCATTCGGTCGTCTAACATAAGAAAAGCAAAACAATGACAAAAACAGGCGAAATGACAATTAAATAGCTATTATTTTAAACAACCCGGAATCACTTGCGACAGCCAAATTACAGTTCGAAAATCGAAGTCCAACTTTTAAAACCGTTATGTAAGATGTACACGATCTGACCATTCATGTCAGTTGTCCCTTGAACTACGTGATGGCATGCGGAAATGAACTTTATTTCATTGCAGTAAGGAATAGTGGGTGGAATTGCTAAAGTAAGAGACGGGACTAGGTTTGCTTGTCTAAGGCCTTAGGCCTGTAATTTTCGTCTTCCGACTCTTGGTATTATTTCGTCCTTTCTGGAGGTTATTTAAGTAAGTTTTTTCAAAATCAAAATTATTTGTGAGTCACAGGTTAGGTTAAGATGATTATATTATTAAAAATATTAAATTTTATTATTATTAAGTTTGGTATTTCAAGGATTTCATATTGTGTAGTTGTTGTGTATGCGTGTCTATGGAATAGGAAGTCGATTAACCTTTTTGAGTAATTAAAAGAAGAAGGTCCCTTACGCACTTAAAATGTTTTTATTTTGCTTACGCTGTTAAACTGTAATTAACAGTAGGTATACTGTATATTTTTAATATTTTCATAGAAACTGTGTTCGTATTGTAACGTAAGTACCTATTTTCGTAAAATTCGTAACAGTTTTTTTTGGTAACATGCATGCATGCCCTTTCTGCCCATAAAATTATGTTTATACTGAAAATTGGTCTTTGAAAGTAAGCTCCAATTTCTCCATAGTCGGTTAGATCGCAACCAGGGAAATACGTCATCTTCATATTAAATTCTTGACAGATGTATCAAAAGTCAAGCAATAATCCCTGGTTATGCTCTAACCCACTATGGCGAAATTGGCACTTCAGCTTCTACCTGTTGCGTCGGCATCGTTCGCAACGGACGCATCGCATTCAGTATTCTTTGTACAGAAATTCACACAAGTGCGTCCACTTCATCGGCATTGCCGACGCCGTTTCTGCATACATTTTATGACAATTCATTTGATGCTATAAGTACGATACCGATAGGTGGAACTTTAGTCACCAAATATTGTATTTCTGTTAAAACATTAAACATTAGGGTAGTATATCTAAGCTCGAAACTGAAATCAGAATTTGGAAATTCGCGAAAAAAAAACCATAGTAAAAAGTTATGTGACCAACAAAGTTTCTATGGAAAATAATAAATTTTTTCGCGAATTTTCAAATTATGATTTCAGTTTCGGGCTTAGATATACCATGCTGCACATGTAGGTTTCGGCTTAGTATACCCTTTTTGCAACACCCTGTATTATTAGGTATTTTTTTTCGTAAAATTCAGAGAAGTGTTTCTTATCTATGTAAAATCACCAAGCGAACAAATAAAACTTTCGATAGAAAGTGATAGCTAGAAACCTAATAAGTACCTACCTACGATACAAATAACAAGATAATCATTGGTATTGTTACAGTGACATGTGTAACAAATTTGATATTTTGTTGTTCACATACCTATAATACCTAATGACTTGTTTGTTATAGGAAGGTAAGTGTTAATAACAATACAATAATCACGCAACAATAATTCGTATTCATAGTAAGTAGATAGGTCTGTTTAACTAATCTATTATTCAACATCAAAGTTTTAAAAAAACGACCGTATGGGCACATTGGTTAGTAGCTTTGACTGCAGGCATATATATATACTAATATTAGTGTATTAGTCTATGGTCTCGGGTTCCCAGGTTGTGTTACGGTCAATGGTAAAACCGTACCCTATATATAAAAATAATTTAAGTATATGACCATTAAAAGTGAGCTGAAAATTGCCAAGAAACAAATTAAAAGTTAATTTAATATTCACGCTCTTTTTGCCATACAAAGACCTGGTTCCTGTTCGTTACTGATAAATTAACATCCTGTATAAAATAAGTAGGTAAGTACCTCATAACAAGCATGCCTATTAACAAATGTTTATCCTATTTTCTCTCGACAAAAAGATTCAAATAACAAAACTATCAGATTCAGCTTATCGTGTTAAGATCACTTCCTATGCAGATAGTTTTCTAGCAGGTGGTATTATTGTCTACATACGGCCTAGATCTTATGGGTACAGTGAGCAAAAGATATTATATGTGTGCCACTTTTATTTTAATATCCATGGGTGATAAGTGTCATCAAAAGTACATAGCTTAGAGATTTTGTAATCCTAACTAATATTATAAATGCGAAAGTAACTGTGTCTGTCTGTCTGTCTGTCTGTCTGTCTGTTACTCTTTCACACCAAAACTACTGAACGGATTTGAATGAAATTTGGTATACATACGGTCTAGACCCTGGGAAAGAACATAGGCTACTTTTTATCCCGGAATTCCCACGGGAAAACTTTTTAAGGCGAAGCGAAGTGCGTGGGAACAGCTAGTTTTGTATACATACGATTACGTATCTACAGGTGTTGCAAAAAGGGTATACTAAGCCGAAATCTACATGTGCAGCATGGTATATCTAAGCCCAAAAATGCAATCAGATAAAATATTTCAATAATCTATCTTCCACCCACATTTATAATAATATCATCACGAGTCTTAGGACCAGACAGGTTGCGATGGGGTGGGAGATCTCTTTTGCTTATTGTACTTACATTACATACCTAGGTAGGTATACATGAGTAACTAGGTATGTGAAATTTGCAATTTCCTGTGAACCTCTTTTAATAGCTCACATCGTAAAGTTTATTACTTATCTAAGTTATATCTTACTTATAGTAAAGTTGTTAAGTACCTTAATCCTTCTATGAACTTACGGTAGGTTAGTACATAAGAAATCAAAATAAGGATGTACTTACTGTATTGTACATGTGTAGTGGAAGACGTAGGCATACTTACAATAATTTTGTATGTAAGTACTTAGTTGAGTTTATATTGGGTACCTATATAATATGATAAATACCTAAATAAATTAATATATTTGATAATTACTCATAAAAATAAAATAACTATTTTTGTACCTAGGTATCAGTGTTATAAGCTATGTAACTTCTGTTCTTGTTGTTTACAAAAATATATTTTTTATCTATCTATCTACTCAACAACTCAAAAATCAATTTATTTTAAGTACACACTTAATACTATACCTTCAGATACAGTACACTACGCAAAAATCTTTTAAAAACATCAGCTGACATCCTAAATGGGTAATAAATCAATTCGCTGCCATTTACAAACAATAGTACGAAAACGAAACACGCATAAGAAAAAAACTCACACGTTCATCATTTTACGCGCATAATTACACGCCGTATCCATGATTACACTTTTTACACGCGTCACTTGCGAAACACGTCAATTTACAGTATTTTAAAAGTGATTTTTACCCTGACTACTGAGCCGAAGGTCTCGGGTTCGATTCCCGGCTGAGGCAGATATTTGTATAAACACAGATATTTGTTCTCGGGTCTTGGATGTGCCCGTAAAATGCCAATAGGCCCGCCCCCTATTACATTGGGACTAACATAAACACTGGCGAAAAGTGGGTACGCAATTTGAGTTCATCATCATAATATTAATCATCAGCCTATAGCAGTCCACTGCTGGACTAGTAGGTCTCTCCCAAATCACACCAGTGGATGCGATCTACAGCTTTCCGCGTCCAATCATAACCAGCCACCTTACCCAAGTCGTCAACCAGTTACCAATAATTTGAATTCGGTAAGTATCTTAAGTTTTGTTATCCTTAATGATAATATTGTAAGGGCCTGTTTCACAATGTCTTAATAATGGCTACCTGTGGGATATAAGACATTCTGCCACTGTCTAAAACATAATTACAGAGAGTGAAAGCATATCTTTTAAATCCCTCAGGTAGCCATTATCCAGACATTGTGAAACAGGCCCTAAGCGTCCTTGGGAGAGCACAGCACAGCACAGATATAGGCTGATGATGATTAATTACCAATATTCATTCCGATGAAGAGAAAACATTCCACATCTAGCCTCTTTGATATAAGTAGGTATTTAAGCATTTTAATTCGAGGGCAAAAATAATAAAAAATACTATTTACTTGCGTCTATTTCGAAAAGGCTCGGTCGGACCAAACTACCATAGACTCGACTGAACTCCTGATCTCACGTACCGTTTATCAAATCATAAATACTACCAGGACCTCATAAGTAGCTTAATGTATTTCTGTTTATGGAAATTACCTTCCTGATATACCATCATTTGTGCTGTACGTGCGATCCAGAATCGGAGATAACCTTAGATTAACAATATACGAAAAAAATTATGTGTCACATACAAAAACAGAGCAAAAACTTGACAACCATTGTACCAATGAATCGCAAATATTCTAACCAAATATTCTTCAAATCAAATCAAATCAAATATTTTATTGCCATCAAGTGTACATTAATGATCTTAAAATAATATAGTACTTACAACTTGATACCCATAGTGGGCACTGCAAATTCCCTTAAAGCTAGTAGGAACCAATTTCACAATAATACTAGGTTCTTATTCATAACTCTTAAATCAATAATATTAAGCTTATAATTAACTAACCTTCCATCCAAAGGTTGTCTGGTAGAGATTGCTTTAAGCAATAAGACCGTCTTTTTGTATTATTTTATATAAAAGTTGTGATATTGTAATGTTTTCTTTAATGGTGCAAAATAAAGAGTATTATATTCTAACCGAACTAATTATAAGCTCCGTGGTAGAGATGGGGTGTTATTTGTCGAGACCCATCTTTTTCACTGATACTCCGTCTAGTTCGTATATTGTTAATTTAAGTTCCTGATAAGCTGCGTACAGACCGGCCCAACGAACGCCGAGTGAACGCCCAACGATGGATATTTATCATACATAATACAGGGCAGATTGCAGCAACGAAGGTCAACGAAACCCGTTCGTTGGCGGTCGTTTGGCCGGTCTGTACGCAGCTTTAGACCAGCTATACTCAAACTGCGGCCCGCGGGCCGCATGTGGCCCGCCGGGCCTTTATCAGTGGCCCGCGTGCCATGAGATAATAGATAATAACATTATATGTAAAAAGTATCGGGATTATATCCATATAAAAATTATTCATCCAAATTTATTTAATCACCTTCAAAGTTTTCTCCTTAAGAAACGATACCCATACGCCAACGAATTATCCAATCATCACAACATTTTTTTAAACGCTGTTTTCAGAGTTGTGTTTAGTACTCGCGGCAATTTTTCCTTATATATAAATTTGGATGAATAACAATATTTTTTTGTTTTATTGGTCTAATAGTATATGCATGTGTTTTTTTATATTATTATACATCGCTTCATAAAAGTTCAAAAAAAATTGCTTGCGGCCCGCGACAGCATGACTTGAACGTGTTTGTGGCCCTTATATAAAAAAGGTTGAGTACCAATGCTTTAGACCATCATTTGAGCGTGTGCGTGTGATCTAGAATCGGAGATAACCTACAATTTGTAAATATCGGAACGCGGTCTGTCATAATCTGCCGCCAAAATCTGCGTTCGCCGCCGCCATTTTGAAGGATGTTGCGACAGTATGGTTCAAAAACGGTTATTCGCCATACATAATTATACGAAGCATTGTTTTTATGAGAACCTAAACACTTACGCGGTCTCGTTGCAACACTGCTCTTCTCTTGGGATTAAATTGTAACACTGTTATTCACAATGATGATAGATAGGTAGGTAGGTGTCTAAGTAAGTACATCTTTTCAAAATCTACTTAAGTACCATAAAGGTGGGAAAATATCTTTCAAGTTGCATTTCAAATTAGGTCAGTTAATAAGAATAAAAGGTTACATAGCTGTAGGTAACATTTAATCACAGGTATAGATGCTAGGTACCTAAGTAGATCCTATTTTGCGAATCTATGCTGTCTAGGATACATTTTTTTCTATAGTAAGTACCTACTTATCTGACTTTTTTGATTATTTTCTACAAAGTTTCATAATCTTCTATCTACACGAAATCCTTCCTTTTTAACTTCTTGGCTGACAGAGATTGTGAATTTATTATGATCTTGAGATGGGACACGTTTGTTTTACATATTTCATTCAGTCACCAATTAAACCACACCACAAACATTAATTACAACGGTCACCAGCAATTCTGTAATGAGCTGTTACCATAACTCGCTCGCACGACCAAACAAATTGCTCAGTTGCCACCCTTTAACTTAGGCTCCGTATTCCGAGGAACATAAGACCTTATTTCTATGGTAAGACGAAACCGCATAGAGTTGAGACACGAAGCATCATCACGTTTGAATTTAGAATGCAATGGTGGGAGGACTCGACCACGAAAAGAGTCTGACGCAATGGGAGATTTTCAACCACAGACAACAACCATAGACAAAAACCGATTATAGATGGCGCTAGTAAAACTTCATACTCCACAGCCCTGCATTTTTTTGGCCGGCATGGAGTCCAGTCCTTACAGCCAATACAAAAACCCAATAACTAGCTGTTATATTATTCAAAATATTAAGTGTTAACTAGTTTAAGACAGCTTTGTACCATTTATGACATCTTCCGTCCCCTCAGAAGAATGCAGCTCATAAATATGACAGGCTGGATGCCATCTATTGGTCGATTTTGGAACTTTAAACGTCAAAAGAAAATCTCCCATTCGCAACCTATTTGCTAAATGTTATGCGTCCTCTTTGCTCCACATTCCGAGCAATTGTTCTGAGGGTCGTGATGTCGTTTGAATGCGTTCGAATATCGATTTTGTTTGACAGGTGCAATGTTGGGTTAGCTTTTATCGGTTGTTAGGGTTGGCACAAATGTTCCTTGCTGATGTCAAAAAGGTTAATAGGTATAATGTAATGTAACTGTGTGACCATTATAATATTAAGTACCTATACTCCCGTAACTTGACCAAAACTGAAAAAACTATCCAATAACAATTTAGCAGATTATGTTCATACTTAGTAGGTAAATAATTAGAAAAATTAAAATTTATACAGTCGTGGTTTACCCTCTATATATACCTACTCAAATCAGAGCAAAAAGTCATATTTTCCTTCCTATAGAGTTTACAGTTGTGAGCACAAACGCAACTTAGGTAATTTCATAATTCCTATTCATAAAGAATAATTTTGTTAAACCGTGACTACCTACATTTCTTATTTGAGGTACTTACTAATAAGTGAGTAAGTAATTATAATTTAAAACGAAATCATCTCCCAAGGAATTAGTTTACGTAACAAACTGCATTGTTCCATCTGTTTAATTAAGATGTACCTATCTAACATGGAATTGTAATTTTTACGACTGTCAGTTTGTAGATTTTATCTCATTGCTTATTTTTAATTAATTGCTCTAGTCTAATATTTTGGGTTGCAAATTGAGTAAGGCAACATCTTATCTAAGTAAATGTCTTGCATTTAGATCAATGAATAGTTTTACATTTATTGCATAATTTACTAAAGATAAGATAAATTTAAGCAGACTTAATCCTAAAGGGATTTTCTACCAGTCAACCAGCAGACTTGGAACTTTTTCATTAGTCGTGAGTAATAAAATATCATAACTACTAATAATACCTATACAATTACAAAGTATACATAGCCTATTTACTTTTAGAGACATCGGCCTCTAGAAAGGTAGATTAAAAATAATAATTATACTACCTACTTAGGTACATAATTAAATAGTTAAGTAATTTTCATTTGATATCATAATACCTTCCAAAGATTGTTATTAATGATAGTTAAACTTCTTACTATATCTTAGTAAATATTTTGAATTTGTATGAATTTTCATATCGACACGTGTAACATGCGATGGCACGAAATTGATCTAGGTTATTCAAGCTTAAGACCTAAGTACAGTCAGCGTGACAGTGAAGTAGGTATCTAACCTGAGACAATTGTAACAAACGTTATTTAGAAGGCGATATGTTACTACGAGTAAGTATCTTTCGGATGGGACACCCTGTATTTATACAGTAGTAGTATACCCTTTTTGCAACACCCTGTAAGGAACAGGTGATAACTCATCCCAGGAGGGTCATTTCGTTTCATTCATGACATAATATATGGTTCAGAGGTCAACATTTCTTATTCAATCATTTAATAATTGAGCTTGTGAAACTATATATTTTTATTTTTTTTAATCTGTCAGGGTGTCTATCGCGAAGTCAAAACGAAATACTTAACACCTACGAAGTAATTAGTGTCAAATTCAATACATTTGGAATTTGAAAATGCTAGTCAAAACAAGTACGCGATAGGTACATTAGTATTATGAAACAGCTTCCCATGTCTTGTTACATTGCAAAGGCGTGGAGACACTACGATCCAAAATCCCTGGATCTCCGGGGTCCCTCCGGGAAGTCATGAGCAACCTAGGTCGTCTACTGGCTTTCTGGCGTGAGCTTGGGTGGCTTAATAGCTAGTCACCCCATAGGTATTTCACGCATAATGTGGCCCACCTTGGAGGCTAAATGCGGAAAATCAGCTCGCCATGATAGATAGATAGATAGGTACATTAGTATAATTATGTCATCCTTTTAACAATCAACTGTTTGCACTGAAGGTGCATACTTATCTCTTTTTCTGACTGTACTGCGCCTTACATTCAAATTGTCATCAATACATCCATTTCAATGACATGAACTAACATTTTCAGTGGCATTTCAATATCCGTTTCAGAAGATTCTCAACCTTCTTCCACCGTCATAGAGTTCTTTATCGAACGGTAGACAATGTCGTGACATCATTAGGTTTAAACCTAAAGATTGATCTTCAATAAAATATGTTATTGGCTAATTTTGATATTATATCGATTGCTCTAACAGTTTGTGCTTAGAATAAATCATTATTTGATGCCCCTGTTAGTATGTAGTAAGTACCGTCTAATAACGGTTATTGAGGTGAATAAAATATTTAGGTCGTCTGTAATTTAACAGCAATTTTATAATTTTAATGATCGATTATTTTCATGTAACATTTCAAAACAGGAAATTTACAAAAAAAACCCTGGATTTAGTTCATCCACTTTGGGGCTACTTTGATATACCTACACTCATGGGCAATGAAAAAGTTCCACTCTCAAAATACTTACTTCAAACGATCTAATTTTTTTCAAATATCTAATTACAAATTTGAACAAAATAGTAACGTTTTTATTTAGTAATATCCTGATGCTCTGTTAAATAGTACTTCAATGTTGCAGAAGGCGCCATTAAGGTATCCTTTTCCATTTAGGATTAATTTGGTGATTTTCTCACTGAGTGTAATATGTGTACCTACGTTAACAAAGCTCACAAAAGTTTCCACAGGTGGTGAACTTTATGTCTTTCGTTGACTATAAGTACTTACTAAAATGACTTAAGTAGGTAAATCTTTACAACCAACGAACATCGTCAATCCTAGTCCCAGGTAAATCCAGTACCTAGGTAAGTAGCTATACAGGGTGTTGCAAAAAGGGTATACTAAGCCGAAACCAACATGTGCAGCACGTTATATCTAAGCCCGAAACTAAACTTTTTTCGCGAATTTTGAAATTCTGATTTTAGTTTCAGGCTTAGATATACCATGCTGCACATGCTGGTTTCGGCTTAGTATACCCTTTTTGCAACACCCTGTATATTCATAACCAAATTAGATCAGTAGGAAATCATTCAGTAGTTCGTGATTCGTTAAGTTTCAATTTAGAGCTTTTCCGTGATCGTAAAAGCACGTAAATCCGTTGGTCCCGACTGTTTTCGAAATAAGTATAAGTAGCAGATAAGCATTTGGAAATCGACCGTTTTTGGTTATTTACCACGTGAAGCACGGAAGATCTCTTTATATAATTATAAAGAATATAAGAAACGGTATGACGACCGAATGGCGTAGTGGTTAGTGACCCTGACTACTGAGCCGAAGGTCCCGGGTTCGATTCCCGGCTGGGGCAGATATTTGTTTAAACACAGATATTTGTTCTCGGGTCTTGGATGTGCCCGTAAAATGGCAATAGGCCGACCCCCTATTACATTGGGACCAACATGAACACTGGCGAAAAGTGGTTGCAGCAATGCACCTCTGCCTACCCCGCAAGGGAGTACATTGGTACAAGGTGTGAGTGTTTATATATTATTTATATTTATATAAGGAACGGTCGTAATAGGTAGAAAGTTGGTTAAAGTTGGTTCCAGAATATACCTACGCATTATGGCACACTACATATAGCAGAAAATAATTAAATAAAGCTTTATTACTAAAAGTGATCCCTTCCAGACAACCGCAAATCTTCGTACATACCTACCTAGTTACATTCGCGAGCAATGAAAAGGTTCCAGTGGAAATAGCACCAGATTACCTCTGAACGGAAAAGGCTACCTTAATGACGCCGTCTGTAATTGATGTAGGTACTATATATAAATAAATAAATATAAATATGTGGGGACATCTCACACACGGCCATCCGACCCCAAGCTAGGCAGAACCTGTGTTATGGGTGTCGGACAGCTGATATATCTACACAAATACATAGATAGATAGATACTAAATATAAATATCATATATACTGTTTACGTTTAACAGCGCATCAGAATATAACCAACTAAAAACAAAAATATTTTGATCAAATTCTTAATAAGATGTTTCTAAAAATTGGGGTTATTTGGTCTCATTTTGGATGTGGAACTATTTCATTGCTTTACTGTGCGACAAACTTATCTGTTCCGGTGACAGTTAACTAAATTGGTCCATATCTCATTATTTACTAATAAAATATGTATTGATATAGAGTAGATGGGTTTATTTAAACCGCAAGGGTAAATTACCATTACGGGAAAACTTAACATCTTAAAAAATGAAGAAATACTAGACATTTACGTGAGCTCTCACCGGAACAGATAAGTTTGTGGCACTGTAGACAACATCCCTAGTAACGCCCTAAAGCGAGTGTGGCATCTGGCATCTGCCAGCTCGTGTCTGCCCGTGTTTAGCCTTCACATCTGGACTGAACTTTGCCGCGCCCAAAAGGTTGAGCTTTTAATGCTATATTGACGATATTGACTCGCGGGAATGAGACTACACGACTTCTTAAGGGCTCGGTGACACTGGGCTAGTTTGCTAAAGTCTGTTTTAATATATATATTTATTTATTTGGAAGAAAACTTACAGCTAAACATTTTACATGAGAAATTTTGATTAGTACCTAATACATAGCCAATTAAAAGTTTTCACACATAATATATTATGTTAGTAAAATAATTCTCATTAAGCAAAAATACAGCTCGTACAAATTATTCACTCAACAAAACAGATGACAAAAACTAAAAAAAAAAATCATCTTTACTTACGGATCTAGTGAAAGTTATTATTTAAACTAGATCATAGGGTGCCTATCTAGACACGCATCTCGCATCTGCTTACCAAACTAAACAATCTTCGTTCATTGTTGCACAAAACAAATGACTACAGATTTCTACACACAATTCTATAACTGGAAACAATAGAATCAGTTTAATTTTGATTGTAGACGCAACTCTTTGATTCAGCTCATTAAGTGAACTGTTTGGGTTCTCTCGAGCGAAACATTGGGAAGATTCAATTGTTGCAATTCATATTATGTATTATACACGTCATAGTCATGGTGGATTTTTATTAATGGCCATTCAAGACCAACAGGATCTGACACATGAGACCAGATGCTACGGCATTTGATTATTATATATTAAATTCATAATATGTAAATAAATAGCTGTGGTAAATTAAATACGTACAAATACCTAACATACGAGTGATAGAGTGCGACCCAGTATGGAAATAATGCCACCATTGTGACAGCTGATGCATGGAAGAATTCATAGCATTATCTTCGACATGGATCGCAAACATAATCATAGGATGGAATTTTATAAGTGCTCCCCTAGTCTCTGTGTCTGAGTGGGAATACCTAGAATGCCTATGAAACGCTAACGAAGAACTTCGCAAAGTTAAACATTAACTTGTAACTGAAAATACATGTACTTACAAACTTAAGTGACCTAACACTATTTAATGTAACACCCGTTACAACGTAAGTAAGTTACTGTAGTGCTTAAATTTAATGCTCTAGGTAGGTATACCTACTACAAATAGCATCGAAAATCTAGACTATTTTCTAATACCTACATAGTTAAAGTAATTAATATATAGTATAATGTCTGGTAGAGATTGCTATAAGCAATAAGGCCGCCTTTTTGTACTGTTTTTATTTTTAAGCTTTAATTTGTATTTTTTTTCTGTTTTTGATGCAAATAAAGAGGATTGCATTGTATTGTAATTAGTGGACATACTACTACTGTAGAGTAATGTGTTAGAATATATAATACTTATGTGCTTCCCATGTCTTACGATCGCTATACAAAGTATGTACATAGCTACATAATGTGGCAATGTATCATAGAACAATACATGCATTGCTAATGCTATGCAGCACCTAAACTAGGTTTAATACCTAGGTATTATAGGTCCTATGGCAAGGTTGGCAAACTCATAGAGTTCATGTATATTAGGGTTATGGACTTATGGTGTACTGACGGGTTTTGGGTACCTAGATCAAATACCTAACTAATAATAATTTAGATAAGTAGGTATATAAATGCAGTCAGAGTCACATTGTCTATGTTACCATATAATTATTATTCTATTCCTTGTGAGGGTGTAAGTACTAGCTCTCTTGATTGGAAGTATTGGAACCTTTGAGCATAGTTGCATATTCCCAAGGTCTAAACTGCCTTACTAAGCTTGGACCATTTCCCACCACGCTGGTCCACTGCGGGTTGGTGGGTTCACATATCTAGATGTGCCGAAAACTATTCAGGTTTACTCACGACGTTTTCCTTCATCGTAAGACCTATGGTATACATTGTCCTTAAATTCAAATAACTCATTGGTAGTTACCTACATGTCAGCGCCGGGATTCGAACCCGCATCTCTGGCGTGAGAAGCGGGCGCTTACCCGACTGAGCTATGACCGCTTGGTCGCTTTGAAAAGAGTACCATTAAAATATCGTTGTTTCAGGGCCTCGATCACGAGTGCTGTCAACTCAAATCGCTAGCGTAATTCGATAGCAATTTGTATAACAAGTATCTACGTTTGGCGCTGTTCTTTTTCCATTTATGTTTGTGTAGTATCGTACAACACTAGGGTATTGCCACGGTAGCCCGTGATAGACACACAGGAGTCAGAACCAAAACCTTACCTCATTTTCTCCATCCTTCCAGATGCTATCCTGCCTGCTGGCAACAAGCCTGGTTGCCATGGCGACGGCGGCCGGCAACGAGTATCTCCCTCCTACCAAGAACGGATACAATTATGATGCACCCCCGATACCGTTCCCGACCAACCAGAACAGCAACCCGGTAAGTTGAGGGTAGTTTGGGAGTTGTACAATATACAGAAGGCCTAGCATGGAGGACAAAAGTCTCGAAGCCGCGCGACGCAAAGCTTTTGGCATGTGTGTCCTGTGCTAGGCCATCTGGGCATTGCAATTTTTTTTATCAATATCAAAAAGAGTGACCGTGGAATTTTGATGTACGAAATATGGGAAATCAAGAGAATCTTTTCTACACGCTACCTATTGGTACAGTTTGGGGCAAGGAAACCTGACCCTTCTCAGAGTGGGAATGCTACATAATAAATTATGGTCATCGCACACACGATCATTCGATCCCAAATTAAGCAATGTTATGGATACTTACGCCGAAAATAAGTACAGGAGAATAATTGTACTACTTATTTTAAATCTTACTTAAATAGGCAATAAACAATGAGTTCTTACGACTTACGTTTAATAAACTATTTCTATCTATGTTTCCAGCAACCCACCCCGCCCCCCTTCAGGCCCGCGCCGCCCCCGACGCGCCCCAACACCTACATCCCACCGCCCCCTGCCGGCGGACCCGCAGTGAGTTTAAACTAATGTTCCAACTCTTAATGGCGCTGTCATACAGTTTGTTTAATGGAAACGGGTGTTCCAAGTAGTTCCAACTCTTGAACAGAGATGGCGCTGTTATACAGTTTGTAAAACGGACACGGGTGGTTATGTTTTGCAACCGCCTATACATTTTCAAAACAATAAAAAATATGATCGATATCGATGAAAACTAAGTATAAGAACCCACTGCCTGGCTTCTATATCGACGTAGATAAACGTAAACACAGCTATGTGATTGGTGGACTTGGTGGTGCATTAATGGGTGTATCTTCTTCGATAAGTGTGCAGAAATAAACAGGATACTAGAATAAAACAAAATTTAAATTACGTAGCTTATAAATCAACACTATATAAGTAGCTACTTAGTTATATATAATATTTTTTTTATACAATTAATAATCATCAATTTGGTAACGGGGTTCTTTCTGGGTCGTCGGTCGACGGTATTCGGATGTTTTCGCTTTTTGCCTCTGCATTTGCGAAGTATGATCTGAAATAGAGAATCAGTATTAGTATAAACAAGTACGGTCAGGTGCAGAGAAACCTGAACCCCCTCTCATAGTAACAATGCTTCTGAAGGGGGTCAGGTTTCTCTGCCCCTTACTGTACTATGGGGGACTTATCCTTGTAGGTACCCTGAATTAGACCTTAAATACCTCTACAAATATAAGCGAACCACCCATGCACTGCCTATAGCTTAAATACCTCCCATTCACCGCACCAGAGATTAACAATATACTAACAGATGGTGTATCACATACAAAAACAAAGCAAAAAACTTTGCTCATTTTGTTTAACTAAGTACTGTCAAACCGTTTTAAGTACAACCTAATGACAACCATTGTGCCATTGAATAGAGTCATAATTCTAAAGCTGCGTACAGACCGGCCAAACGAACGCCAACGAACGGGTTTCGTTGACTGACTTGCTGCAATTTGCCCTGTATTATGTATGACAAATATCCATCGTTGGGCGTTCGTTGGGCGTTCGTTGGGCCGGTCTGTACGCAGCTTTAGAACCATTGCACTGTACTGTCACTCCATCTATTATGATGATGATGAGGAGACAGACCATGAGATCCAGTGACATTTCACTCACTATATTCATATTCATCATCTTCTGCAAGTTGGTTCTCCTCGTTAGAAAAAGGTTGGTTATCTTCCAATGGTACAATTTCTGAAAACCCCAAGAAAATAAACGGAAATAAGTAAAAAAAAAAATTATAACTATTATTCAAAACCGTATGTGTATTGTACACTCTGTCACGAGTATATCTGACGCTCCCGACATCCGTAATCATAAATTAAGTAGGTAAGTAAAATATTGGTTTATAGTTATTCATAATCATTGTAATTTCTAAATCAGGAAAGGTCAGATATCTTCCTCTCATATGTAACTTTTACGTTAAACGTTTACCAAAGCTAATGAAGTATTAAATATGAAATTAGGTATATGGTTAAGGTATTAATAAGTAACTATTATTAGGTCAGTGTATATACCTTGGTCTTCTATTTCATTTATTATTTCTACAGATTTTTGTACCCCAGTGTCCGGAACATAGTGGAAATTCATCAAATATTCGTACGTTGTTACTGGCGCTGAACCTATTGATGAGAATCGCCTTTTTTAGTGCAGAGTAAAAGCAAATATTATCTAGGTACTTAGGGCTTGTTCCACAATGTCTGGATAATGGCTACTTGTGGTTTAAAATATATGCTGTCACTGTCTAATACATAATTACAAAGAGCTGTGTAAAGTATGACTTGAAGGTTGGAAATATTCAGTATAAAGGTGTGGTTAAGTTCAAAACATCCGTGTCCAAAACGCCTTTCGATGCAGCGCAGCACTACATAAAGTGTTGACGTCCAGGCTTCTCAGTAAAAGTACGAAACTTCGCATCTACAAAACCATAATAAGACCGATTTTGATGTATGGGTGCGAGGCCTGATCGCTCACGCTTAAAGAAGAAAACAAGCTTCTGGTGGCTGAAAGGAAAATTCTCCGCAAGATTCTTGGCCAAAAGCAACGTAGCGATGGAAGCTGGAGGATCCTAAAAAACGCTGAAATTGAAGAACTCGTGGAGGACCCGAATATTATTGGAGAGACCAAAGCACACAGACTCCGCTGGCTCGGTCACTTGGAACGAATAGGAGAGGATCGCGGCGCAAAGAGAGCCTATCAAGGTCAGCCGTCGGGTAGACGCCCAGTCGGGCGGCCCCGGTATCGATGGCGGGACGTGGTGCTAGCCGACCTGCGCGAGCTGCAGGCTAGCGACTGGCAGGACACAGCACAGGACCGAGGAAAATGGCGAGTTCTTGTATCGGAGGCCAAGACTCACTTTGGGTCGCTGCGCCAGCGGAGTAAGTAAGTGTAAGCATGTCTTTTTTCCCACAGGTAGCCATTATCCAGACATTGTGAAATCGGCCCTTAAATTAATTTGTATATATAATATGATATACCTACCAGGGCTCGGCCGTCCTGAAACGAATTTTGGGATATACTGAAAAAAAAAAACAGATTATCAAAAGTTTTTGTAATGTTAAAGGTAGGATAACTACTTAGTTAGTTACTTGACTGATAATATTATGAATACTTAACTTACTAAGGAAAATAACACTGCTGAATACAAGAAAATCATTTTCCGTCAGTGTTTAGTTTGGTATGAAACAAAAACTTATTCTTTCCCAATTATCGGAAACTATAAATTTCTTTGCATCGCTGGAAAAGCAAATTGCTTTATCTTTATTGTTCTCTAAAATTTAAAAAGCTGTTGGTCAGTTTTACATTACTATGCAGTTTGTACTATAGCTAAAGTTAAATTAGAAATGTAAGTACTACGGCCACACTTTTGTGTTACTACACTCGCGAGCGATGAAAAAGTTCCACATACAAAATTTTGACATCAAATAACTCAAATATTAAGGGCGTCTTGCACAACAAAGTTAATCAAAATTAAATCTATGACCTCTTGCTCTGACACTATACTGTCAGAGCAAGAGAAAAACTATTTAATTTTATTTAACTTTGTTATGCAAGTCACCCTAAATTTAAGAACATTAGGTATTTTAATTTTGAATTTTGTCAAACTACTAACGTTTTTAGTTGGTAATATTCTGATATGCTGTTAAATGTACTTACTTCAATCATTCAGACGGCGTCATTTAGCTAGTCTTTTTCGTTTAGGAGTAGGTAATTCGAAGCTATTGTCAGTGGATCTTTACCATTGATCGTGAGTGTATTATGGTTAGTGATTAGTAACACACGTGTATCCGTGTGAAGCGTCCGTAGTCGAGCTAGCTTCAGTGATATTAACTGATCATTGAGGGCAACGTGATGGGTTGTAATGATGATGATTGTCTGTTGCAGGGCGGCGACCACGACGACCACCACCACCATGAGCCGGGGATGCCCTTCGAGTTCTCGTACGCCGTCAATGAAGACGACAACAACTACAAGTGAGTACCAAACAAAATTACTTCATCATCATCATCAGGTCCTGGGATCCCTTATCAGGGACATAGGGCTCGAAGTGTAGATTTCCACTCTGACCGGTCCTGTGCCATGCCTTCGACTTCGTGCCAGCTCATGCCGAGGGCGGCTGCCTCCTGCACGACAGTGCGACGCCAAAAAAATTACTTACCACAAGAAAATAAACTTCAGAGTCTTAATCCTATTTGAGAGGGGTCAGGTTTATCTGCCCCCGACTGTACAGTCAATAAAAGTGGATTGGTGAGGAATGGAGACAATGACTGCTATCCACTTAGTATTGGATAATTTTTACGCGTCATAGGCATCGAAATCTGACCCTTCTATGGTAGCATTGTCACTCCGATAATGGTCAGGTTTTTTTAGCCCCAGACTGTACCTAGTTACCTAAATATTACGAAATTCACATCTGCTCCCAACGTTACTGCTGAAAAGCCCAATTTGTAGTCGGGATTTATTGTACTTATTGACGTCTATATTTTTTCCTTCACATGTTCTCCAATTCCACTTTAACTTTAACTCCCACTTTAACTTCAGCCACAACGCGATCTCGGACGGCGACGTGACGCGCGGCGAGTACCGCGTGGCGCTGCCCGACGGACGCACGCAGATCGTCAAGTACACCGCTGATTGGAAGAACGGATTTAACGCAGAGGTAAGAGAGAGAGATAGATAGATAATACTCACTAATAGACACATAGGTACTGAGAGAACGAGACCGTCAAGTGCGGCAATGACTGGAAAAACAGATTTAACGGTGAGGTAAGGAGATATAAGATTACGCTGATAAAATTCCTCCTTTATTATGTAGATATTCCTAATACCACGATCTACACATCATCTACATGGTTGATTTACTGCCATCTACCGGAAGTTTTTGGAACTAGTAGCTAACGGACAGATACATATATTAGTGCCATCTACCGGTAGTTTCCGGAACTATTGCCTAGGGAAGGACAATACACGACACGACGGACGCACGCAGATCGTCAAGTACCTACACCGCTGATTGGAAGAACGGATTTAACGCGGAGGTAAGACATTGATAAAATTACTCCTTAATTCTGCAGCTCTTTTCTTCTAATATATATAATAGATGCAGAACGTCATAGCAAATTCTTGATTACTGCCATCTATTGGTAGTTTCTGGAACTAGTAGCTAGGGGTCAAATACATATGACCTTAAGTATACGCAACGCAGAGGTGAGAATAAAAATAGTAAAATAGCTCGATTCACTGCCATATACCGGTAGTTTCCGAAACTAGTGGCTTAGGGGCAGATACATATGACACCAAGTATACGGCTGGAGGAAGCAAAAGATTGCTTTACTGCCATCTACCGGTAGTTTTCGGAGCTAGTGCTTAGGGAAGCACGCTACACACACACACACACACACACACACACACACACACACACACACACACACACACACACACAGTACCGCGTGGCGCTGCCCGATGGACGCACGCAGATCGTCAAGTACACTCCTGATTGGAAGAACGTATTTAACGCAGAGGTAAGACATTCAGACAGAAAGATACATAACACACCCATAAATGCAAGGAGAAAAAGAGAGATCGTCAAGTGCACTGATGACTTGGAGCCTAGATTCAACGTAGAGGTAAGATAGAAATTGCAAAATGCTTGCTTTAGTGCCATCTACCGGTAGCTTTCGGAACTAGAAGCTAGGGGACAGATACTATGACCTCAAGTATACTGAAGCTTACTGGAAGAATGGATTCAACAAGTAAGAAGAAAAATAGCAAATGCTTGCTTGACTGCCATCTACCGGTAGTCACCAGAACTAGTGCCTAGGGAAACACGCTACAGACACCTACGCACACACACACACACACACAAACACACACAAATATCATCAAGTAAGCGGGTAAGACACACAAACATTATTTTTCATTAATTATACCTAACTACTTTCCCAACCTCCTTGTTATCTGCCAATAATCATCAGTAAATTCTCCTCCACTGCCAAGCACAGACCACCACACCATCTCTCTCTTTAACCCCCATCTTTCTCCACCATAACTGCCACCTAAACAACTCTCTCTCCCACAGGTAACCTACGAAGGAGAGGCGAAATACCCCGACGCGCCTGCGCCTAAATACGGAGCCAACGCGCCTGCGCAGACCGGACAGAACTACCTCCCCCCGCAGCAGGGAGGGGGTTACGTGTACTAGGAGACTAGGAAACATAAGCTAGGAGGTGTAGGTTTTTAAACCATCGAGCAGCGAAAGCTAAAGTAAGTTTGTGTGGTGCGGAGCTAGTGTAGAGTGCAAACGCTAGATGGCGCCAGCGTCTACACAGTGAAAGCTAACTCAAGTTTAGTGCGTAACCACTAGATGGCGTTAGCAAAACTACTGCTCTATACAAATTAAATTAACTTGTGGCGTCTCGAACGGTGTAAAAACTCGCACTTTCAATGCTGATTCGGCTGGTTACTGTCATATATTTAATTGGAAAAAGAACTTAAGAGTCTGGAGAAGTTGCACGGCAACTTTATAGATGTAGATAAATGTTTAGTGACGATTCGCGTTAAACACGTGGGAAAACTTGGGTTGAAAAACTTTATCTATGTCGATAAAGGTACCGTGCAAAAAGGCCAGTTTCAGAATGCTGCCTGAATCTGTAATTATGTTCATCTCATAAATGACACATAATATCCGACTTGGATGTATTGTATGAAGGTAAAGATATAATTAGAAGTTGCTATTGTTACATAATATATTAAAATACCTATCATTGACTATGACTATTTGTTTGACAGTAACCGTGCAAAAATAAAGCTGAACATCAGTAGTTTTAGTTAGTTTATAGAAACATTGAATGGTACATGACAAACCTGACATTAAAGTATAAAAAGGTTCAGCAAATTAATCCTTATAGTGTTATTCCACCAGATATGTGATATGTGCACAAATGAATATGATTGGTGGATATCAAATGCATCCAAATCAAGGTTAGTAACATAGCACAGACTGGTGGAGTTCTTACATTATTATTTCATTTGGTGAGTTTATTTTGAGCCTTAGCTATAAAAATAATTTACCAAGTGTTGCCAATTTAAAAAAAAACTAAATCTGTACATAACTGACGGATATTTTAATGAAAAAAAACTATTTAATAAGTGCCTTACCTAAATACAAAATCGGATAGTTACCATATTGTTACCAAGATCTTATTAATTTAAAATAAATGTACTTATCTTTATACATATAGTGTGTTTTGAATAGGATTTGAAAATAGGCTTTATCATATTATATTTATTTTTTCGGTTTCTTTTTAAGTTGATTTTTTTTGTTAACTTCTAAATTATTTTAACAAAATGGTAATCTTAGATCAATGAATGAGCCAGTATGTTTTCTATTCTTTATGTAAAATCTATTAAAATGTAAAATACTTCTTAAGAACTACTTTTAATACTCATTTTTTATACTTACACACAGTATTTGTAATATATTGTAATTATTATTTTCATATTTTCTACTAAATAAGAATGTATTTTTGTACCTTATTTTTATAAAATAAAAGAATTTATTTTTACTTATTCCGTTTTAATTAAAATCTTCCAAGGGTAAAAGTCAGGTGGTTACCTTATGTAAGACATTCAAAAATATAATAATTATCTTTAAGATTATTAATGGCAAACATTACATTTGATACTGTATATTTTCTAATGAATAGTCTAAACTGACAGTGTCCTTACCATGACTCATCTTCATATGCCTGTTCAAATACTTCTTAACAGTAAACTTTTTTTCACAAAACGGACAACACTCATTCTTCTCCGAATGTTTTATCTTTACATGTTCATTTTTACAACGAAGGGACACAAATTTACTACTGCACACTTCACACTGAAATGGACGGTCATTTGTATGCACTCTCAAATGAGCTTCTAAACTGTACTTGTTTGCAAAACTGTCTCCGCACACATGACAAATTTCCTTTTCTTTGTCGCTATGTGTTGACATTATGTGCTCTTTTAAGTGACACTGTCTGTAAAATGCTCGATCACAAATGTTGCATTCGTACGGCCTTACTTTTAGATGTACCTTATTCATATGGCCTTCAAGAGATTTACTATTTCCACTTTCATAATCACATTGCTGACACTTATACAAAGATTTGCTGTTATGGTTCATTTTGACACCAGTTTTGTGGCTTTTTAAGTGTTTTCTGAAGTGAGCATGGGTTTTTAAGACCTTATTGCAGTGTTTACAGGTTTCCTGGGTGTGGCAGTTTAAGTGAGATTTCAATGATTTCGGAGTAACACAGTTTTTTCCACACACGTCACACAACACAGCACTGCTGGTAGCTTTATGAGCTATCTCTTTATGTTCCTGTAGATTACTTGTACTTGGAAATTTCATATCGCACTTTTTACATTCAAATCTGTAGTCTCCAATTTTGTTTTTAATTTTACATTTGTCACTTTTAAAGAAATCCTTCATCGCAGCAGGAACTGAGATCTCTATTTCCATATTTAGTTTTCTTTTTGAATTCAAACTTTCATCAATGGTTTTCGTAAGTGATTTAATGATATCAAGTAAAATATACTTGCACTGTAGATTTCTTTTCATCAAAGTATAAATGTGTAGTATCGAGTTGGTGCAATCTTTGCAACACTGTCTGGTTATTATCTCCTGTAAAATAAAAGTAAATGCTATGAACAGTACAGAAAGCACACAACTTTATCACGAGATAGATCTTTGATAAACACGAATCAAACATGAAGAATGTTGCTGGAATAGTAACATCTTGACAAATAAAATCTTTATTACAAGGTAAGTATCATCCGTTGAAAAAGGTTTTACTTGAAAATTATCATCATTCATCTGATTTTAGATTCAAGAAAGCCCTGCTCTGGAATTAGGTGAGAAATTCCAAAAATAGGCGTGTCTTTCCCTAAACACAAAAAGAGCAATTTTGGCACTTATTTTTGGGAATTTCTCACCTACTTTCAGAGCATAAGGGATGAAAAGTAATTAAACACAACTTACACATGAAGGGAAAAGCTTTCGCATAATTTTAGACAGAGAAATTGTAGTAAAATCACCGAAATCATGAATTTCTTAGTCCGTTGCTATATGGACGCTTTCGTCGCCGGTTTTGAGGCAGAGGAAGCAAAGGTTTGTTTTTCCATCTGTGATCAAGTCTAATAAATCCATTTTAGTGTATTTGCGTATCTCTTATCATGAAATTCATGAAATTAAATAGACAACAACAAAAGTTTTACTTTTCGATGTTTTCGAATCGAAACTTCAAGTGTCAATGTCAATGTCAAATTCAACAGGTGTCACCGGTCCGCTTTCTGAACATGCTAACGCAACTCAAAATATTCATAAAAACTTTGGAAGATACTTATTTGCACCATGATAATCATTATGTTCTGAAAGCATAGGTCAAGTTGGTCATCCTAGCAAAGACGGTTTACCTATACAGTGCGACAAACTTATCTGTTCCGGTGAGAGCGAACTAAATTGATCCATATCTCATTATTTACTAATGAATTATATTTTAATATAGATTAGATGGGTTTATTGAAACCACAATTGCGAATTACCACTACTGGCAAACTTAAAATCTTATAGAATGAAGAAATATTACACATTTACGTGAGCTGTCACCGGAACAGATAAGTTTGTGGCACTGTAGTTATATTGGTACCAAAGTTACTTACTGTCACAGCAAAACCTATCTACCAGAAACTACCCAGCTAAATGCTAGCATAGCATGTAGCATACCTACCTATGTACTAACTGCACTTGATTTCATCCACCTAGATCGGATTTAGTCGCTGTAGGTCTGAAATCTAATTCAATAGGTCTTTAAGGAGTGCCAGATTTAAATCTAGAGCTAAGTTCAGCCACTTTATATTGCTTATTGTGTAGGTAGATTTGAATAGGATCAATCTAGGACATCGTCACCTATTTAGATGTTTTAAATGTTAAACTCGTAACAGAACTAATGTTTTAGCATTTCGTTAATGTGTAGGTAGGTACCTACAAAGGTTATTATATTAAACACTAACCAGGCTATGTCTACTTTTTACTAATGTAGGTAAGATACTTAGTTACCTATGAAATTTCTCAAAAATAAAATAAAATTTAATGTAGGTAGGTAATAAAGGGACAGACTACTTTTCATCCGTGTGTATAATATTAGGTAACTAACTGAGTACCTATTGAACATAGTAGGTACCTAGGTAAAGGCCTCCTCCATGTCATTACATTGTTCCCGTTGCCTTGCTTGCCTTTGCCAAGTGTTGCCTGCTACTCTGACAATGTCGTCGACCCATCGTCTCTTATGTCGACCCCGTAATCTATGGTTGTCCCTTGGGTACCAGTTTAGTACGCGTTCGCTCCATCGATTGTCTAGGTAAGGCACACTTGTTTTTTATGGTTTTAGAGTTAGTCCCATAGTAGGTATATGTAGGTATGTTCGGTAACATTGAACAGCTGAAGTTCACTGATAAATTTCAACCCCGCGTGTGTCGTAGAATCGGAAGAAAGGAGCGCTGACTGTGGAGCGACGCTCACATTCTGTCGATGGGAAGGAAATACTAGGCACAAGGAAAGACATAGAGTCAAATAAAAATATGTCTTTTATCCCACAGGTAGCCATTATACAGACATTGTGAAGCAGGGCCTTAAAAATTAAAAGTTTTCTTACTTAAGTATACTTATTGTTTTTTTTAAGTGATAAGTAGATACCTACTAGGTAGGTTAGGTGAGAATAGAATCACAATGAAACACATAAAATTTTCAGTATCCAAGATAGAATAGACTTTCAATACTTTTATTTTTTATTGTTTACCACTTTAACTTAGGGCCTAAGCACACTCCATTTTTTGTAGCGCGTCCTTAATAAAATGAAAGTCCACTCAATAGATGGCTCTGCTCTTATGAGAATTCGACCGGTTGGCATTTGGATAAAGGTTAAGTTTAGCACTCAAGATTTTACCTGAGAGTTTGAGACCTAGGCATTCACATTTGTAGGTCCTAGAGTTATAAAACTATAGGTTGGTGTTATATGACTAGGTATCTATGTTTATTGATAATTGATTCCCAAATTAGGTAGGTATTATGGTGATAGGCATTACTTATTCATTATTTCAAAGATAGATTAAAGTAAGTAAACATATAAAAACTGCATTGTTAAGTTTTTAATAAAACATTTATTTTTATTCTGAAATCACAGAGTACAAATTAAATATGCTTTTATCTAATAATTAATGTACTTATGTAGGTAGTTAAATCATATTATTAAAAAAAATACAAAACAAACACGGCATAGAGAGGACATTTCTTTAAAAAAATACTATTTTGTATAAAACGCCATCTGTTGGCCGAAACTGATAATAATTACTGATTATAATAACAATACGTTTAAGTACACAAGCCCTGGGTAGGTCAAAGTCTTACAATTCATAATTCGTCACTCCAATACAACATTCAACTAATATTATGCTAAAATATGTAATAAATAAATTAAGTTTTCCTATCTTTACTTCACTATAGGTACTTTAAGTATAGGAACATAGATTTTTTTATAGTTATTTAAGGAATCGGCGGGTAACTCGCTGAGGTTTTCGGCATTTTGTAGAATTAGTGCGCTGTAACAAAAAAACTTGGATTAGGCCATGTGAATTAGGTGATTGGTACTGGTATCAGTATTCTTACCTAAACATCTAAAATGTACTATGCTCAATCAGTAATCGAATCAAAATCCTCTAAGAAGTGTAGAAATTAAGTGAGCCGTCGCTCCTGTAGCCAGTTATCGGCTCTTTGGCAGATATAATAATATATGATAAGCAAAATTTTAATGTAGAAATCACAGGACCCGATGATTGATAATGATGAAAATTCGATTGGTGATGTGAAGGATCCAGAGGGAATATACTTACTCACGAGCAATGCTTTTAAAATATCGAACCAAATTTTAATGATTTCAATTTATTTAATAACTTTTAATTTAGAATTTGAACAAAATATTAAAATTTTTAGTTGGTAATATACTAAATTCACTTCAATATTGCGGACAATGTCATTAAGCTACCCTTTTCCGTTTAGAATTAATAAGGTGCTATTTTAATTGCTTGCGAGTGTATAATAGCTAGCTATAAAACAAAATGAACAAACCTTTAGTCTTCATAGGGTACACGAAGGTGGAGGCCGAGTCTTTCCCGAGCATGTTCTTGACGGTGCAAGTGTACATGCCCATGTCGCTCCAGCGCAGGTTGTTTATGAGCAGGGAGCCAGATGGCAGCACCTGACGAGTGGGTTTTATTAGATAAGTAATGCTGTAGATAGCTAGCTAGTTAGAAGTGGACTGGGTAGATGGCAACACCAGTCGACGCTACATGGACTCGTTATCGACGTCTGTTTATTGACGTCGTTCGATGCGCGTTCCACCAATAACGGCGCCGTATTTATGTCGAATCGCGATGTAGTGACGTTTGTCTACGTCGACAACGAACCCGTGCAGCGGCAGCAACGTGTTACACGGCTACGTCCGATCTCTGGACCTTTCTCTGCCACTGAAATTTATACGCCACACGTAGCTACTTGAATACTACACGTAGCTACCTTGAATACTTGTTGTAATCTAGTAAACTTTAAATTGTGTCATTTCACCCTCTCTGATACCTAGATCTTTCGAAATCGCTTAATATAAGAAGCAAAATGCAACATCCTAACTAATATTATAAATGCGAAAGTAACTGTGACTGTCTGTCTGTCTGTCTGTCTGTTACTCTTTCACGCCAAAACTACTGAACGGATTTGAATGAAATTTGGTGCACATACGGTCTAGACCCTGGGAAAGAACATAGGCTACTTTTTATCCCGGAATTCCCACGGGAAAACTTTTTAAGGCGAAGCGAAGCTCGCGGGAACAGCTATAAGTAGATAAATTCTTACCCTAACTCGCGAGTTCCCATACACCAAGTGCTCCTGGTTGTCCTGCCAGTAGATCTGCGACTTCTCAAACGTGTACACCTGTAATACAATTATAATATTTATTAATGGATGATTTCCTATCTTTGTACTCTCCTATCCTGTCTGGTAGAAAATCAAATCAAATCAAATAATTTATTAGTGAACATAGGTATAGTCATAATAGGTGTTTAAAGTGTTTTTTATGCTATGTTCTGCACGTAGGCATACAAAATTTATTCAGTATAGGTAGGTACAAATAAAAGAAAACATGCATATCTTTTTAATTAGTCCTATTATGTACAAATAAAGATATGTATACATAACTTTGTAGTAATAATGCCACCGATTGTACTTTCGATTTTCTGTTCTATGTTTTATTAATCTGTTTCTGTTTGTGTGCAATAAGTTATAGGACGCTTTAGCTTTTGAACTGTTTTGTCCCTCTCTGTCAAAGAACAAATTGTTATTTGTCAGAGAGTGACAAAGTTCGATTGCTAGAGTCCTTTAACTTTTTTATGAATAAGGGGGTAAATATTTTATCTTTTTTATCATTTACCTGGCAGGGGAGCACCACATTGGAGCCCAGAACCTGGAACATGTCGACGTAGGACATGACGATGCGCGGCCGCGTCGGCACGTTGAACAGCTTCTGCAGGGAGAGCAGCTCGTCGGCTTCGTTTGCTGTGAAGGGTTAATAGAAGAAGATATTACTAAGGGTTTTATGTCTTGTGTATTAATAGGAGACTCATACGTGATGATGCAATAGGTTTTAATGGAAAACTGTAAAGAAGAAGGCTGAGGATAGAGTGTAGAGGGGCTTGTAACGAGACGAGAGGCCTATGTCCAGCACTAGATGATTAAGGGCTGATGCTGATGATGATTTGAAGGAAAGCAAGCGTTTAATAAAGCAATGGTAGCGTAAAGGACAACATTCCTAGGGCTTCAAGAGGTTATTAGAGGTCAAATTATTACAAATAAGGAAGGTTCTTCTATGATGAAGGAAATAATCTACAGGAAACCTTCTGGGGTTCACGAAGTTCTTACTGTCATTATCTGCGCTGTTCTTACTGACAGTATTCAGTGAATTGTATTGAACATCTATAGGTAGATATAAATATTTTTTCTCTGTTACTTAAGATAATATGGTGTGCAACCAATTCATATTCTATTCCATTCTAATCAACTCACCAGGGGTAGAATAAACAGTGGTAGACGCGGTCTTCTGCGTAGTCCCCGAGGTCACCACGCAAGTGTAGACATCCTCAGCATGGCCGGTGGAAGAGCTGATGATGAGGGTGGAGGTCCCGGACGCTATGCTCGACGGCTCTTCGGCTATCAGGTCATTTGTTTCTTCTTCATACTGTAATGGAGAGAGGTTGATTGGTAAGTAGATTACCCCGATAATGCGCTGAAGTAGAATATTAAATACTGACGTCACAAACAGATTTATGTTGATTGATGAGTAAATTAGGTCTACAAGAGATTGACTGCCAAATAATACAACAGAAGTTGGCAATAATTATTAAACAGTCTATAGGTGAAATGAGGCTACATACCAATGTTTGTATTTTATGATTTTCATTATTCATGATTTCATGCTGCCTGTCTAATATTAGGGGATAATCTTTCTCTCTAAGGGCCTATACACAAAACTGCGTTGCTACGTCGCATCCCAAAAATCTGTCGCAACGCACAATCTCTAACTGATAAGAACAGTTTAACACAATAAAATTATTGGTTTCACCAAAGCACCATACAGTAACAGCGACCAAACTTAACAACCAAATCATCTAAATAGGTCACCAACAGATCCTCCCAACTGACCTCAGTTATCGGCTCGCCGTTTTTCAGCCAGCTGACGATGGGCGCCGGTTTGCCCATGAACCCGCAGCTGAGTTCCACGGGGGTGTCGGGGCTCCACGTGGCGGTCGCTGGCGGCGGCTCCGATATTGAGAGGAACTTGTGGAAGCGGCTTCGCCGGGTCGGAGGGGTTAATACTGCGGAGGGTTAAAAGAAAAAATGCATAAAAAATCACTTTTACGTTTACTCTTTGTGCTAATAGAATAAATAGCGGTAGGCCTTAAAACCAACCGATTACTAAAACTTCGGTATATCTATATACCTTTATTTAAAACCACATAAAACTTTTTCAGTATGACGAGTCATTGTAAAACATTTTTGTTCTACGACAAGGAAAATTCTAGGAAAGCAATCTATTTTTAGTTTCTAGATACATGGAAAAGTTGCATCACCAAATGACATCATAATGTAAATAAATCTCTGCATAATTTGTCGATAAAAAAGAAATACATAATTCAATAAGGGGGCCTGTTAGAGGTAAGAGAAGGAAACTGAAAGAAATTGACTTGCAAACTAACGTCTGAAACAATTTATAATTTTAAATGTACCTACTCATTCGTTTTTTTCAGCAGGAGAAATAGCATAATTTATAATCAATTTGAGAAAACTTGAAAACGAATTTTGATTCTACGACAGTAATAATATGTATTCAGCATGTACCTACTTAAGCACTGTAATAATAAAAAGTGGTAAGTATAGTAAGCCGAAACAACAGCAATAAAAATATGGAATGCAATAAATTATTAGGAATTTTGAATTGAGAAAGGCTTGCAGAGACTCTGCATTTTGAGAATAAATATGTTTTAAAGTCTAATAACCCCCTTATTCATAGAGAAGTTACAAAACGTTTTAACTAATAAACTGTTTTGTCCCTCTCCAACAAAGAACAATTTGTTCTTTGACAGAGAGGGACAAAACAGTTTATTAGTTAAAACGTATTGTAACTTTTCTATGAATAAGGGGGTAAGAAATTATATTTAGTAAATTCGTTAAACATTATCTACCTACTCCTCTCACTAAAAAAAGATTAATAACGCAATAGGTAGCTTACCTACTTAAAATAATGAAAAAAATGAAAAGGTTGTTTAAAAATTTACGTTTTTTGAGTCACTCCTTTTTAGCGGAAACGGATTTTGTACGGCCATAAATTAGTAAACATATTATTATCCGTATCCGTTATTTAAAAAATACCTACGTATTTCATAATTATAATAGAGTAGGTACCTACGTCTCGAACTTACCTATTAATAAAGTTTAGGTACTTAATCGGAGACGCTAAGCAGTGAAAACAATAATTATTACCTATTAAGTACTTACCATTAGCTTGTAATGAGTTGTCGATATCCATTTTTGAGTTGTCAATTTGTGCATTTGTGAAGCTGTGTTGTAGCGACACTAGCGTCGCGGCGACAAGTAGCGACATTAAACTAATCATTTTGTTCCGCTATTCCACAACAGATGGTGCTAGTAGTTGGTAGAGGTGCTGGAAAGAGGAAATAAGAAAACTTTAAATATTCGTAAATACTTTAGTAAATTCACTTTATTTTTTAAGCAAGTAGATAGAGATAGCCTAGGGGTACTTATATTAAATTTAAATGCCTATATTATTTTGTAAACAAACATAGTTAGGCAATTCGTAAATTTTACCGTAAGATATAACTTATAAAAGTTAAGTAAGTACCTATTAATAAATCCAAATAAAGTTCATTTCTAGAGTTCATTAGCAATAAATTAGAACATACTTGACAGTCGATCGAATTCATACAAAAATCACCAAAAGTATGAACTTTCAAGTCGTCTATAGAATTTCACAGCCAGGATTCGAACCCGCATATCAGTCATGGGAAGCGGGTGAATCATCCGACTACACCGACTACACCCGACCTATCGGAGAGGTTATAAGTTGGATGTGCTGGTGTGTCTGTGTCTTTATTTAAGATCATCGCCAGAAGTACCGAAATGTAAGATTAACATACATTTTTTTAAGAGGAAAATTCGATTGTTCACTGTTAGGTAAGGTCATATTAGTCTATGGTAAGGTATTAAGCGTCCATCTTTCGACATCGTACGCAACAGACGCATCGCATTCAGTATTCTTTGTATAGAAATTCACACAAGTGCGTCCACTTCTCGACGTTATTCCATACATTAATGACAATCCGTTTCATTAATACTATTACCGAGTTCATGGACACAGGGTGAAATTTTATCAATGACGTTATACTAAGATTCTGTGCTTTCAATTAATTTTAAAATAATCTTTCATCTGTTCAAGTGCTAAATAAGATCATCGTTGGCGGTGCAGAGGGGTGCAATAGAAAGTGCATATTGCATCATAGTTTTTTTGGGGATAGGAAGTGGTTGGGGGAAGTTTACTATCGTTGGGTGGCCGCCTTATGGAATTTTAGTGACTGTCAGATGCTATCAGTCATTTGTATTTCCGGTTTGCAACCGAAAAGTAAAACCGGTGTTCTTATGAATTCGTCACGTGGTAAAAAAGTGTAAGTAACTAAAAAAATACAAACAAGATGGAATGTCAGTGCAAAAGAAACGGCTCGACAAATTTTAATAACACCCCGCTTCTACCACTGAGTTCTTATTTTGAACTAGCTGTTCCCGCGAGCTTCGCTTCGCCCCTAAAAGTATTCCCGTGGGAATTCTGGGATAAAAAGTAGCCTATGTTCTTTCCCAGGGTCTAGACCGTATGTATACCAAATTTCATTCAAATCCGTTCAGTAGTTTTGGCGTGAAAGAGTAACAGACAGACAGACAGACAGACAGACACAGTTACTTTCGTATTTATAATATTAGTTAGGATTAGTTCGGTTAGAAGATTTTTGACTTTATTCATTGGTTAGCTTGGACTTAAATCGGTTTGACAGTAAACAAAATGTGGTCAGTTTTTTTGCTTTGTTTTTGTATGTGACACTCTTCTTTTTCGTGTATTGTTAATCAAAGGTTGTGCGTGCGTGTGTGTTTGTAGTGACCGCTTCAAAAAGTTCTACGCTCGCGTAGGACAACGGCTGATTCTCCGATAGTACACTCAACAAAAGAGATACAGACCCACTTCAGCACAAACAAAGACTCATAGGTGAAATAATATAATATGAAGGTATAAGTCTTTATTGCATAAAATTTCAAATAACAAAAAGAAGATAGGTACCTAGTATTTGTTACAAATGGTGCTCTTATTACTAACAGTAAATTCCAGAAAACCTTAGTAAAAGTAAGATAGATAGATCTAACCCTCCATACTATTATGTAAGTAATTCTATATGGGCCATTATTATTATTTTATATTACCGTGAAGTAAAATTAAATAATGAAATTCAGGAATATAGCTACCGTCTGTAGCAATTAAATAAGACACCGGTCACAGAAAATATAATGAATTTATGTAAAATACTCTATTTATTTACAAATTACGGTAACTCTGTTGTTGTTTTTGGTAACGCAATTGTTTTTCATACAAAAATTGTCTGTCCCTCGGAGCGAAACAAGCACAACGTGTGTAAAAAATTATAATGGAAACAATTTTTTTGAATATTATAACGAATATGTCATTATTTAAACTTTACTTCACGGTAATATTCATGATTTTATATGAACATATTATGGGACAATTAATATTCCTGGCCGAGTCCCCAAGCCTAAGAAAACATCCACCTACACTAGGTTACCCTAGGAAATTCAATCATAAATAAACTTTTTTTCACTTTCTTACACCTAAGATCATTTGAATGGCTGTGTATTTGTATCGGAGTGCAGGAAGGAGAGCGGGACGGATAAAATGAACAAGTCTTTTGGATGAGAGTCCTGGAGAGAAGCGCGTGTATTTATTGTGACGCCACTGAGTTACCGGCGACATACGGTGAGTTTTATAGATATTTATTATTTTATTTCATGCAATAGGTATATGTAATAATTAGTAACAATTATTAGGGCATTTTGATATCCCATGTATGTGTATTCATTTAAGTACTAACTTCAAATAGGTTATTGTTTTACAACTGCGTTACCGCTACACTTCGTTACTTTTTCAGTAACGCAGTTGTAGCTATAGTAACTCAGGGGTTTTTCTTATAGTTTTCAGGTATCTGTTACTCAATTTATGGTACAAATATAACATTTGAGCATATTATATTGTTACAGTATAACATTTCAGACTCAATGGCGTAAACAGCGGCTGAAAAACAACGGCTTTATAGGCAAAAAAAATGAGAAATATTTCTTAGTATTAAGTTGTTATATTTTCAGCGATTTTAATGTTTGATATTAAACAAAGAGTTCTGTTAATTTTAGTTTGATAGTTTTTTTCACATTATGATTAGTTTTAATTGAAGAAAGTATAAAGATTGTGATTGAGAAACCACTGTGTTACCAATTAACCACTGCGTTATCTATTTGTCTCTCGTTTCCTGAGAGTATTCACAAACATTTTAGCTACTCTATATTAGAAAGAATGTTAAACTAAATATAATAATTATAATTCACCTTATTTAGAGCTATTTCTAAAACTTTGAGCAAAAAATTATGATTATTTGGTCCTTTTTTCGAAAAGTATTGCATTAAAACTTATTGATTGGTAACGCAGTGGGAAACTTTATTATAGAATGAATAACAAAACTGAGAATATTTTGTAATTTAAACTGTTAGGTTAATGTTTTTTTTCTTACTTTTTATCTGGTATATGTTTACGAACCAAAATATATGTTCCTAACAATAAAACATAATTTTGTATGAAAGTAACGCAGTAGTATTTTTTTCTCATCGTTCCTCGATTAAACGTCAATAACTTTAAGAAATAGCAAGAAAACATCGCTGCAAATGTATTTAATGAATAATATAAATGTTAATTAACATAAATAAATATTAAAAGGTAAATTAATAAGAAGTTTATTTTTGAAAAAAATATCTGTAAAAGTATGTCAAATTGTACCCAAAATAAAATAATGGCCCATATAAGTTAAATGTTAATTTATATTATAACCTTGAATAAATGATTGATCTCGAGTAATTCTATATTTTTGTTGCAAATAAAGAGTTATTGTATTGTGGATGAAATGAATAATACATTTTACCTGTATCCAAGCAAGTTCTATTTTTTTTTTTCACAACACTTACACAAGTCACACACTGCTGGGGAGATACTGTATCTCTTTTGCTGACTGTACCTACCTATGTGTGTGTGAACTAGCAGTCGGTTTATGAATGGATGATGTAATAAGGAGCGTTTATTGAATGAAAATGTCGGAACCAGTGTAAAGCAACCGGTGTTGGTTTAGTTGCGATGTAGGACAGGTACCGTACCACCAAAGATACAATATAATGGAATTAACAATCCATAAGCATTTATTATTAAGCATATAAGTATTGTATACCAACTAGTTTTAAGTCTTTTTTTGAAAAGATGGCTCAGGAGTTTCTTGCCTGCGTTCTTCTCCTTAGACAGAAAGAGCCCCTTATCGGAACGGAGAGTAGTTTGTAAAAATTGACGTTCATCAGAAAATTTTATATTTATACGATGAATAAAAACATTTGACTTTGACTTTGATTTTAAGTATAGTGCGACAAACTTATCTGTTCCGGTGAGACCGAACTAAATTGATCCATATCTTATTACTCACTAATGAATTGTATATTGTAAAAGATTAGATGGGTTTATTAACACCGCAAGAGCGAATTAACAATACGAGCAAACTTAAAATCTTATAGAATTAAGAAATATTAAACATTTATGTGAGCTGTCACCGGAACAGATAAGTTTGTGGCACTGTAGTGCTCGCTTTAATGTTAATCATCTGTCAGATCCATACAAGTTACGTCAAATTTGACAAGTGAGTGCCGCTGCTAATCGGCTCAGCGGTGGTACGGTAGGTTAGTAGTTAGCTATTGTAAGAGCAGAAGACATTTATTGTAGGCTTTTGGAGAACGGCAATACTCTGTCCTCAGCCTTCATCCAAACACTATGTGTACCTTAGTGTTATGTTATGTATGACATTATTATCAATCATTCATTATCAGCCCTTAATATTCACTGGTGGACAATGGGAGGTATTTACCATCGCCACGCTTGGTAGTGCTAGCTAAGTCACTATACCTATAACCTACTCTTCTGCCTTCTACAGGGTGTTGCAAAAAGGGTATACTAAGCCGAAACCAGCATGTGCAAACTAAAGTTAGTATACCCTTTTTGCAACATGTTTATAATTCCATTTTTGCAACAACCTGTAGGTAGGTACCTATATTATGTGTCGGCCCAGGCCTAAATCGAACCCGGAACCAATGGTTAGCAATCATCGTCATGTCTAAGTAACATTAACGGAATTAGTCACTAATACTTTTAACCGGTTCTTTGATTAATAGTTAAGTAATAAAATGTAATTCGATTTTAATATAAGTTGTAAGTCGGTAATTTAGCTGTGCTACTTATACATAGTACGAGAGCCCACGACCAACATTTTTGTCTCATAGCCCATTAGCAGTTAACTTTGTGATTTGTTGGAAAAAAAAAATTGCTTTCTTTATTTCTGCAATTAATCTGCATTCTTAACCCTCGACAAAAAAGAAGGGTGTTAATTTCAGAAAAAATTGAGTTGTTTGGTGCGTTCCACGTAAATATATGTTTTTGTGAAATATGAATAAAATATTATTATTATCCACGTGATTACTCAGAAGATAATGAACCATATTGATTCATCATCCTCACCATCAGCCGACAATCATCAGTAACAGTTATTTGTTACAAAATATCATGAATTAGGTACCCTGAATCAAATATCTGTAAGTACGGAAATATTTATTAATTTATTTATTTAATAACTTAAACCTATCATTACAGCTACTCTAATGCGATAGGCAAGCAAACAGTTTTATCTATTGATTCCACCCTCAATTATCTCAAGATAAAAAATGAAAAAAAAAAACACAGCAAAACCAAATTATTCATCAATAAAAAAATAACACCAATATACCAACCTTAAAATCCCTCACCACTTCACACAAAAAATCCAAATCACACTTCTAGAAAAAGAACGCACAAAAAAATTCACAAAAAAAACTGCTCGAAACTAAAACACCGTAACTTAGCACGATATAAACGACTTAGTTGGTTTTTTTTTCTGTCCTCTCACTCTGAGGACAAGACTGAGAATAGTAATGTCTTCATCCAGACCACTTTTATATACTGGAGTCGCCGATCCAGGGCTTTTCCTGTTGCGTCATCAAAATTTGATTTCTGGAATATACACATTTTTAACCAACTTCGAAAAAAATTGGAGGTTCTTGTATTTTTTTTCTGTATGTCCACCGATTAGGTACTTCGCCATTTATAGACCGATTTTGACGAGTTTTTTTGTAAAGAAGTTAATTTCTGACTTGATAAGCACAACTTAAGTAAGTGTGAAATATAGCTCTGTGATTGGTTGTATAGCATGACCTAAGTTCATTCTAAGGCAGATTTAATCAAATTAGAAACTGCGTTTTAGTCTGTTTTAAATAAGGCTTTCATCCACGGTTTTAAAACATTACAATTTAAATTATGCTTTCAAATAAGAATTTGATTAGTTTTTTTTACAAAAAAACTGCCTCTTGTCTGAATCAAACTTGAATTGTACAATGTTTATTTACCAGGAAAAGATAATATAGACAAAACTATAAAAAAACGAATAATGCAATAAAATAACTGGGTCAAATGCGTGTTAGAGAATGTTGTATAGGATTTCCATTTAATTTATAAGTACATTTTAGAATAGTGAGTCAGCCTATACATTGTACTTAAGTGAAGATACTTACTATTTAATTGCTATTAGGTAAGTAAGTTTTAATAATAATAAAATCTTTTTTTGCACACCGAAAAGCTTGACAGATTAAACTTAATATAACAAAATGTCCAAATGATGGTTCGCTAAGAGCGATCACTTCCAGACAACCTTTGGAAGGATCGATAGAAGACGGATAGGGCATTCTGGCCGTGTAGCACAAGGCGCTGTTAAGACGTGACAAGAGTTCTCCTTCGCGCTCGCTCTTGAGGCTGCGCGATGTGAGTGAGCGCGACGCAACACTCTTGTCACGTCTTAAATGCGCCCCGTACTAGCCCTTCTGGTGTATGTAAAAAAATGTATATTTAAATGGTGTCCAGATCGAACTATTCAGTTGGGAACAATCTATACAAGTGGGTGGCAAAGCCAATTGTACAATAAGGGAAACACTAAACATTACATTTTGTACTTTACACAGCTCTTATCTCGTCGTCGTAAACGCTAATTTAGAACTGTAGCTTTGACATTCTAGTGTCATCGATGGTACCTTATTAGTGAATCAAACGAACAGCTGGGTACAGTTGGAGAAACATCTCATGTAAAGATGAAGCCTTATTCTTTAAGGATAGAAACATAAGTACGTGCCATATTGGCTTTCTCAGATTGTACAAATAAAATAAATCAAGTTATAATTTCATATATCTCAGTTAATTCATACGATTCTTAGGAACATTATGTAAATATTAATTACATAATAAATATCTGTTAATTTATTGTAAATGATTTGTATATTAAGCAGGTGTTGATAGCGTCGATCTGATGGCACTAATTTGATTAAATAATAATTGATTTATTTTAATGTTTATCGACATTCTTATGAAGCGGAATAATCCTAGCTATAATATTTTAAATGCGAAAGTAACTGTGTCTGTCTGTCTGTCTGTTACTCTTTCACGCCAAAACTACTGAACGGATTTGAAATTTGGTGTACATATGGTCTAGACCCTGAGAAAGAACATAGGTTACTTTTTATCCCGGAATTCCCTCGGGAATATTTTTTAAGGCGAAGTGAAGCTCACGGGAACAGCTATTATGTAGTCTGAGCCTATCTGAAACCTAGTTAAACATTGTGAGATATGGCGTTTCGACTTTCTCCGTGTTCGGCATCATAAGGGTCACAGTGACAGTTAAATAAAGTCCATTTTTCTCTCCACCTTTAGTTTGCAAGGTGCGGGTGCCTATATAAATAGAGTGAGTCGCCCGCGCGCCTCAGTTGGTTTTTGATTTTTGAAGTGAACACTTCGGCAAAATGGCTCAATGTAGCCACGGTTCTCGTCGGCTTCGCTCCGACGGGGAAAAATATAATATTGAATTTGCGGAGTCCTCGCTGCCGGGAGCTGTAGCGTGATGCGGACCAGGCGGCGTGGGGCCTGCCGGCTGCTGCGCACGCAGCCATTGCTGAGGATTTCGCAACGAAGGTTTGAGTTGATAAGCCGTGAGTAAAATGCTATTATTTAGTGCTTTTAAAAGCTCAGCCACTGGTCATAATGCTCCGGCGCTTGGGGTTTTTATCCCACGCAGTAGGGTCCGATTCAATAGTCGTGGTGATGATTGATCACATATTCCGGTCCTACTAGTGGCGCTTGAGCTAGATACTTACATTAATGACCGCTTTTAGTAAAGCATATGTTAATTTTATACAGGAAAAAATTATAAAAATATATTTTTCTACCCTCAATTTCTAATATTTTTAGAAAACAGTTGATAAAAACTTTGCTATTACAATAATGCACTTGATTATAGCTTATGTAAGGCTTTACAAACAGGAGCTTTCCAGGACCATCATAGGATTTTTTACAGGAAGCACGTGGCTCCGAGTTTCAGTATGTTGGGACATTGTGGCATGTGCGGCGAGTAATGTGATCCGCCGGTACCTACCCGCTGAGGGTAGGCAGGCCGATTCGGTGAAATTGAAGTTTCGTGTAACCTGCACCCGGCCCTGTGCTCCCGCGCTGGCCGCCGTCTCGTGGCACCTGCATCGCAGCGTACACCCGGCCCTGCGCTCCTGCCCTGGCCACCGGTTCGTGCCACCTGCATCGCAGCATACACCCGGCCCTGTGCTCCTGCGCTGGCCGCCGTCTCGTGCCACCTGCATCGCAGCGTACACCCGGTCCTGGCCCTGGCCACCGGTTTGTGGTACCTGCATCGCTGCATAGACCCAGCCATGCACTCCTGCCCTGGCGGCTGTACACCCGGTCCTGGCCCTGGCCACCGTTTTGTGCCACCTGCATCGCAGTGTACACCCGGTCCTGGCCCTGGCCACCGGTTTGTGCTACCTGCATCGCTGCATAGACCCAGCCATGCACTCCTGCCCTGGCGGCTGTGTTGTTCCACCTGCATCGCTGCGCACACCTGGCACTCCTGTTCTGGTTGCCAGATCCAAACGCCCCCTGTCTGGGAAAAGATTTTATGCTCAGTGGAAACGCCTGCACTATTGCTAGCACGGTCATCATCGTCATCAGCCATCATTATGAGTGACTTATTTAGAAGGTATCGAGTAACGTGCGCTATTCATCAGTGATTTTGGCATATGCAGACGAACGTTTACTGCCAAGGTTGGTCATGTTAGCCATACAAGGGCACACCAACGAAGCCTGAGTAACCACCTGCAGTCGCTGTAGCCACATCGGCATGGAGGACGACAAATCGGGTAACGTGCACCGCTTCTAAAAGTGTTATAGCACTTCAATTTGATGCCTCCGCTGAGGTATCCTGTTAAAGCAGCTTTCTTCTGAACTGCCCAAAGTGACCTGTAGACTGCTCCTGGGGATAGTTGTGCAATCAATTTTTTTTTATTTTTTTTTATTTTTATTTCGATGTCTCTTCTGAAGAAACTGTCTAATGCAGCTTTTGTTCTAAACTGCCTAAAGATCATTGGACTGCTCATGGGAATGGTGACGCACGGTAAGTACAGGAGCGTTACTCTATACTGATGAGAAACGAACGAACGAGAGCTGTCGTTCAATCGGCACGTTTAATACATACAAACAGATAGAGCGGCTCGCGCCCCAGTGCACTGAAAGTTCGTTTTTCGTCATATAAAGTGACCCCCCAGACACTATCTTAAGTGTCATGACACATCGGCAGATTCCAGCTTTGAGTCTTTTCTTTTCTCGGCTGTGAGCAAAGTGAATCCCACCGGCGAGTGTTCAACCTAAAAGCACTGAGCTAATTCCTGATTTCGTGAAAGTCGCTGTTGCTATACCATACCGCTTCTCAAGTTACCGAACTTATTATGATCCTACTGTCGGGTGATCATGATCAGAGTGTCATCGCGGTTTCTGAGTGGCACCACATTAGCTGTCTTCCTTAAGTCCCAGTGGATTGTGAGTGTGTATCCGAGCTCTTTGTTGAAAAATGCGTGAACCTCCTACGCAGCAGCTGTCTACTATATAGTTGTGTATCGAATAAATCGAGTAACGGTGCTCTTGCACGAGACGACTACCTTTTGGTAAAATTATAACTTCCACTATTCTGTGAACATGCATATACCTACTGTGTACTGTGTATCACATCACGTGTAGCCGCAGCCTTACTCAAATTACTGGGCTAGATAATAAACAATGGCAGTGGTCATTAAATTTCTATGAATTCATCATTTGGAGCACAATTCAAAGGATGAAAGTACCTATTCATGCCTAAACGGCTTCTCAATGAAAATGTATTTTTAATTCGATTCTGGCGCAAACGTTTCATAACTATTTTTCAACACTGTATCTGCTGAAACTTCTTAGACTGACTGGTGCAGACGTGCCGTTTTCACAATTCCATTTTGAGTAATCCTCAACTTTTTTATGGATCTTTCTGTTAGTTACGTAACTAGTTACCAAGTAAAATGTTTGTACTCGCATCTGATTGGAGCTCTCTGGTATATATATCTACTAAGCTAGTACAGAGTTATAACCGGGCAGTGGTGACGTGGCGTCGTGGTAGCTGCTTGATTGATTAGAGTTTGCTGAAAACTTTCAAAATAAGTAATAATTATTAGTCATAACTCTTCGCAGTTCTTTCAGAATGCAATATCAGGTCGCTGAAGTAGGTAACCTTCCTAAGCTGGACAACAACAACAAGCCTTTTTGTTTTGAAGAATGTCATAGTTATTCACCGTTCCACTGTCATATCGATGTCCAAGGACTTTTTCTTTGGTTTAGCTTACTACCTAAGTTTACCTATAGATAGCCGCAAGCTATCTGCTGTTGGCGAACTGTCAGTTCTGATTGATAAGTCAGGCTCGAGGTGGCTCGTCCAACTGTCCATGTTCCCGCCATCATGATAGTTGCTTCCACAGATTAGAGAGTCTATGTTGGCTGTCGTTGCATCAGGTCTGATCAGGTACAACTAACATCTTTACGTACCATCTTTATTTAATCGAGCTATTTTATTTTGTGTTGTCTTGGTTGACTTAATGGTTTTAAAATTTAACCTACAATAATGTAAGTAGGTACCTAGTGTACCTACTTACGTACCTTTGAAGTTGCAACAAGGCGAAGCCTAAATTAAGGTTTTGGCCGGGACCTACCCTTAGTGTTGACGAACATACCTAAAGGTGACCTTGTTAATGTTTTTCATATGAAGTACTGAACATTTTACTTATCCTGGTGGCATGACTGATCATTTACTTACCCAGTTAAGACATGTTAGCCGGGTTTCATTTATCAACTATTATAATTGTTATTATTGTGTTAATCAATCGTTATTAATTGATGTCATCTACCAAGGAATGCTGCCAGAGCTCATAATATTCACACCATGATGATACAGAATGATAGTAGCCCACAAAATCGGTGCAAAGGCTTATAAAATAACTTTCCTTCCTAGTAGGACTGCACAGGAACTCGTTAACCGCCGAGTTAGTTAGAATACAAAATTAGACTGTGTGTTACTTGTCAATCTAGAATATGAATATGGTGACCTGCATCGTGTTTTGAAAAACTGAATACTTAGTTATCCGCTAGTGTCACAGCCTTCATCTAATCTTTTCCAGTAGCTGATGAGGCTGAGATATTTAGTAAAATTATCTTCCCTTCAAGCACCACTCCTCGTTCCAAGGACTAGATGCCGCGCCAGGTGTTGCAGGTCGTGTCGTCGTACGGGGCTGACTGAGCAGGTCCACGAGGCTCCAGGGTCGGCTGCTGCATTTCTGAGGTCAGTCCAGAATTACATACCCTAGTCAGCATGTGCTGGCCTGAGCCCCAGCGGGCTGGATCGATATTCTACATTTTACAGCTTTTAAATATTGTTGCAAAGTATTTCACTGGTTCCATCCATTCGGCTAGTGTATGTTAAAAATATTGCCTTGACAATAACAAGATTTTGATTAATAATTACTTATAAGTATTGCTTTCGAAGAGGCACTGTGTGTATCCATATGTATAATACCTACCTATATGAATAGGTACATACCTTCCATAACTTTCTGACAAGTCAGGAATAATAAGGAAGTACTTAAGTCTTATGTATACTTATACCTTTCTTTTTAGTATATCTACTACCTAGAAATCTATGCATTATAAATTGATAGATTCAAATATTTATCTACTGATATACTCATCAGTAGCTTATGGGTCACAGTTGGTTTTCTCTCCACCATGCGATAATAAACACATCTCACAATGTTTAACTAGGTTTCAGATAGGCTCAGACTACATAATAGACGCATTTTTCCTGAAATAAAAATGACATATTATGTATCTAGCCTATCTGAAACCTAGTCATTTCTGCATGGTGATATTACAACTGAGGCGCGCGGGCGACTCACTCTATTTATATAGGCACCCGCACCTTGCAAACTAAAGGTGGAGAGAAAAATGGACTTTATTTAACTGTCACTGTGACCCTTATGATGCCGAACACGGAGAAAGTCGAAACGCCATATCTCACAATGTTTAACTAGGTTTCAGATAGGCTAGATACATAATATGTCATTTTTATTTCAGGAAAAATGCGTCTATTATTTATTAAGCGAGTTTCGCCGAGAAAATACGAAGTCTCAATAATTCATATTTTAGTTTAGTTTCCAAACTGACTGGTGATTCAATGAATGTAGAATCTCCCATATTTTACCAAACTCAAACTCAAACTCAAAAAAAATTATTCATCGTAAAAATATAAAATTTTCTGATAAACGTCAATTTTTACAAACTACTCTCCGTTCGGATAAGGGGGGCTCTTTCTGTCTTTTTGTCTTGTTTACCTCTTACCCTTTCCAAAGTTAGCGTTGAAGGACTCTATGCACACTTTCAGGGTGTCAGTTAATTAGAAATGAATTTCAGTGGCTTCCATGATTCATGACTACCAGTGTACATGTTTAAATGTTTTTTTTATGTAGCCTGGATAGTGTCCCACTTGACAACCGTTCCCGATCCTGTGCTTCTTTCGGCCATTGAGGCAACAACCTATCGAGGTCGTCCCGCCATCTCCGTCTGGGTCTTCCGCGACGCCGACGTCCATCACTGGGCACCCCTATTTAAATGATAGTTAAGTAAATATCTAAGTACCTATTAAATAATAATATATGGGGATATCTCACACACGGCAACCCCAAGCAAGGAAGAGCCTGTATTATGGGTATCGGACAGCTTATAAATATTTATTTATTCATTTATTCCTTATTGCAAAATATACAAAAGTTCTCAGATACTTATTAACACCCAAGACCCGAGTACAAATAGGTATCTGTCTTTAAACAAATATCTGCCCCAGCCGGGAATCGAACCCGAGACCTTCGACACAGCAGTCAGGGTCACTAACCAATACACTATTCTGTCGCCATAAAAACAGACAACATAATTATACATATCATCATCAGCCAATAATCATCCACTGCTGGACTTATAGGCCTCTTTCAAGGAGTGTAAAACACTCGGTCCTCGGCCTTCCTCATCCAGCCACTACCCGCCACCCGCCTAAGGTCGTCAGTCCAGCGGGCAGGAGGGCGTCCCACGCTGCGTTTGCCTGTTCGTGGTCTCCACTCGAGAACTCGTCTACCCCAACGGTTATCGGTTCTTCGGCAGATATGACTAGCCCACTGCCACTTCAGCTTGCATATTTTGACAGCGATGTCGGTAACCTTAGTCCTCTGACGGATAACCAGTAATCAGTAATCACTAGGTAAATCTTAAAATTTCATCAAATTTAAAGCAGCTGAGCAAATCCGTCGAATGACGCAACGAAATTCTATGAATTAAAAATGATGGTGCAATAAAAAAAAACTAATTTCTAAGAACACCGCAGTAGGCAAATTATTGTCAGATGTTTAAAAAGTGCTTAAAATGCGCAACTGTTCTAGCCGAAAAAATGTCTACAGGATAAATAAATATATAAATAAATAAATATGTGGGGACATCTCACACACGGCCATCCGACCCCAAGCTAGGCAGAACCTGTGTTATGGGTGTTGGACAGCTGATATATCTACATAAATACATATAGATAGATAGATACTAAATATAAATATCAACACACAAGACCCGAGTACAAATATCTAGGATGTTGATAAAGTCTGTTTTTAATCTCAGATACTAATTTACAGATTCTGAACGGTTCATCTACAGTCGATTGTCCCGCGATTAAGTGACGTATCGTTCTATTGGCGGAACAATCGGCTATTGATGAACCGTTCAGAATCTGTCAACTTAGGCCCGGGTCTCCTATTTACGCCGTAGGTCGAGTACCTACAGCGTCACGCCGTAGGTCGCGTCACGATGCTCACTATAGAAATGTACTGATGCGGTCTCCCTCACACGCCGACGTTGGCGCGTAGACGTAGGGAGCATCGTGACGCGGCCTACGGCGTGACGCTGTACTCGACCTACGGCGTAAATAGGAGACCCGGGCCTTAGCATTTGAGATTAAAAACAGGCTTTAAAATAATGTGTTAGTCAAAAGGGGCTACTATGACCCAGAGGATCGTTCTCTAAAACCACGAACGAGACTTTCCACTCAATCGGCACGCTTAATACAACGAGATAGAGTCGTGGATAGAGCTGCAGATTTGTTTTTTCTTACGTCGATTTAGAGATAGTGCAGTTCCCCTGAACCGCCTTAAACCAAAAATGTAGTCATACCACCATAAAATCATCATCATCACAACCCATCCCCTCGGTTTTAGGCCTCGGGCTGGCTTAGTGCAGGTTGGTGGACACCGTAAAATATTGGTTCGGTTTTATGAAATGTTGATGATATTCCATTTAAACCAGATAACAATGTAACTGTGAACCATTCTGAACTGGTAAAGGTTTGTAGTTACCGATTCATAAATCAAAAATTAGGTCAATATGATGTCCAAACAGTTTGAAGTGGATTATTGGGCCTTAGACAGGTTGCCGGTAGTAATAATAATAATAATATGTGGGGACATCTCACACACGGCCATCCAACCCCAAGCTAGGCAGAACCTGTGTTATGGGTATTGGACAGCTGATATATCTACACAAATACATAGATAGATACATTATTAAATATAAATATCAACACCCAAGATCTGAGTACAAATATCTGTCTTTAAACAAATATCTGTCCCAGCCGGCAATCGAACCCGGGACCTTCGGCATAGCAGTCAGGGTCACTATCCACTACACGTACCTATACAGAAGCAGTTTTAACTACTGAAATAAATAGGCTCTATCTATTATCTGTGGTCCTAAAGCTAGCGTGAGGGTGTCCCACTGTACAATTGCCAGATCATTTTAACATTTTGGACTGTTGGTTCTTGTGATATAGTTACTTCAAATATTTGTGCAATTGTGATATTTCCAGCCTATCGGGGAGCAAAGGTTGATTGGAAGAAATTTCTTCCGATAATAAGACCGTATTGGTATAGTATCTTTGTGTTTGTTTCATTGCTTATGAAATGTTTGTTCGATTTAATCATGTTTATATATGACGAATGAAGTAATGAGCTAATATAATTAATTCCTACAATTTTTTTATGTAGTTTTACTTTTTTTGTTGCTAATTTATGTCAATCCCATACTTGAAAATGTCAAGTTAAGGTAAGCGTCTACCTTTCAGCATCGTACGCAACGGACGCATCGCATTCAGTATTATTACTTGTATAGAAATTCACACAAGTGAGTCCACTTCATAGGGATTGCCGACGCCGTTTCACATTTATGAAAATCTATATATTTTATTATATTATTTATAAATATATATATTTTACTTAATGTACCTACTTACTTATATCTACTTATACACCTACCTAGCTTACTCAAATATACACACATTCCACACATACACACAACACAACACAACCCATCCTAATTAATATACCTCGCGTTCGTGACTGAGGTCACAACACTAAGGGCCAGCTGAAAACCAGCGCTGTGGCCACAGCACACGCTGAGCTGGTGCCTTTTTGACGCTCTGGATAGCAACCTTGTTTGTTTATATTGTATTATTTTCTGTTTTTTCATATATTTTTTTTGTAGTATTCTTTTTTTCTTTTTGTTTCTGTTTTTATTGTTCAGTGTGTCAAATAAATGTTTCTTTCTTTCTTTCTAAAATCCGTTTGGTCCGATACGTATGATACCGGTAGGTGGTCGCTTACGTTCATATGCTTAGTAAGATTTACTCGAGTAATTTATTCATTTTAATCTAAGTATTCAATCTATAATTTGATTTCTTTTTAAATTGTTTTAAGTGTTTAATGTAACTTTTAAAATTAAGGACTGATTTCATACTTATACCTCATCGTCTGAAATAAATGATTTTTATTTTATTTTATTTTTATTTATTAGTTGGTGCATTAGCTTCGTTAAAACTGTTGAAGCTTTTTCTTTCACTGTCAAATAAAATAACCAAGTTGATCTCCAATAATTTAAACTCACTTTTCACCTTCAATTTTCCCTATTTCCACTTCACCGCAGCAAGGTGTGGGTGTAGTGTAGGGTTGCACCGCTTGGATAGAATATTGATTTAAAATGGGGAAATATAAAACGAGCGAACAAAAAAAAACTTTGCGACTGATGATGACATACTGTTTTAATAACTTGAGCGCTATGAATTTTAGTAAGCGAAAAATTAACTAAACTGACGACGAATATTGATTTATAATAAAATCCAGAACGAGCTTACAAAAAGTGGACTGTGATAAATCCATTTCAGATATTAAAATTTTATCCGAGCGACTTAATTACTAAGTGAGCGACTGGAAATACAGAGAGGGCAACTTCAATATTAAGATATATTAGATTTTTCTAAGTGAGGTTATACTTAGCGAAATACTAAAAAGTTTACTTTGAGCAAAGTTTTGTATGCTGCTTTATTAATTATTATTGGTTACTGATATTCTACTTGAGGGCTTATGTTTTTTATTTTGATACGCTTTTTAATGAAAACTACAGATTTTTAAATGCACTGGCAAAAAGGATCGTGCGACTGTCCCGAATTTTTCAATACATATGTATGCAAATACGTTTTGGGGCTATCAATTCAGCTCAAACTAACAACACCACCACTGGAAGCAAAATGATACCCATTGGACAAAAATGAAAACGAGGCCGGCCCAATAAGTCCAAGCCCGCACTTATTTACCAGTGACGATGAGTAGTAGGGCTCCTCATACCTATCAATGTTTCTTAGTATTTATAACAAGTTTTTTTTTTAGTTGACTGAAGGGTCTTATTTAAATTTTTGTTCATTTTATTGAAATAAATGCATGCATATTACTTTATTTTTACGGAGTACATTGTTTTAATTAATTACCCTTATATTTCAATAATAAAATTTCTCAACTAATAGAATAGTGTTTCTTCAAGTTATTTCATATTATTTTTATTTTTTAAATGTGAGTTCATTATACTCTGCTCATTAGTGTATTTTTCAAAGTGGTTATTGTATTCGAAACACTTCATTTAAGATAAAATGCCGCTCAGTATAAAAAATACATTTGCCAAATATTGAAAAAAATGCAGGACGTAACGTTGACACTCAAACAAATATTAGGTCGCTCAAATATTATGAAGCTGCTCATTTTGTATATTAAGTTACTCAAATTAATGTTTGTAAGTTGCTGTTCTGTTGATTTCTCGTCACTCGCAGTCAGTCGCTCACTTAGTAATTCTATAACCCAAATTAATTAATTTTGACACTTAGAACTGTAATTTACAGTCACTCGTTTTATTCCTACCCATTTAAAATACACTCACGGGCAATGAAATAGTTCCACTCACAAAATACCGACACCAAATGACCCCTATTTTTCCAATCATCTAATTTAAAATTTGAACATAATATTACCGTTTATAGTTAGTAATACACTGAGGCTCTATTAAATGTACTTCAATGTTGCAGAAGGCGTCATTAAGATAGTATACCTAGAGAAAAGTATACCTAATAATATATTTCATAACTTTAGTAGAGTCGTAACGGCTTAATGGCTCTCATTCGTGAAGCCTTGGGTTCGAATCCTGCCATGTATACCTACCAATGAATTATTTTGAGGTAGGTACTTATGGAATTTACGTACAATAATAGCACGTACTCTTACGGCGAAGGAAAACATCGTGAAGAAACCTGCATATCTACCCCCTTATTCAAAAGAAAAGTTATGTTAAGTTTTATATATATATATATATATTGTGGTGCATGTATATATATATATATATATATATATATATACATGCACCACAACTACCTCACAATCATATAGACTTACTCTCTTCCATCCAAAGGTTGTCTGGTAGAGATTGCTATAAGCAATAAGGTCGCCTTTTTGTACTGTTTTATTTTTAAGTTTTGTTTTTTTGTAATTTTTGTAATTGGTGCAAATAAAGTGTTTTGTATTGTTATGGGACGTTTTATCTATGGAACTGTTTTGACCTATAACTTTTCTAAGAATAAGGGGGCTAGATTCGAGATGTGTACTCTAAATGCATTGTATTCATTAAAAACGGCGATACGGCACGCGATCTTTCATGCGGACAAATGTATGTACAGCGAAAAGCCACGCTTTCAAGTCACCTCTAAGTACACCCCTTCGGGGATTACAGTCGTGAGCATATATGTATGTATCATGATAGTACACTCACGGCCAATGAAAAGGTTCCACTGAGAAAAACACCAAATTACTCCTAAACGGAAAAGGCTAGCTTAATGACGCTCTCTGCCATATTGAAGTACTATATTTAACAGAGCATCAGGATATTGCCAACTTAAAACAATAATATTTTGGTCAAAATTTTTATGAAATGTTTGTAAAAAATTGGGTCGTTAGGTGTCCGCAATTTGTGAGTGGAACTTTTACATTGCCCGTGAGTGTATACGTATAGGTAGGATATAGATAGATACAAATCCCACAAGATTAGCAACCCTAGTCAGCACAGAAATGCTGAACTCCACAGTTTATGCAGTCACGGCACGAGACGAGAGAAATAAAAGTGGAAATAGGTACGTTTTTAATTAAAGCTCGGGAAAATTTACTATTTAAAGTAACAAGCTGCGGTTGGATTGTTGCTAGGTGGGAAAAACAGGGTGAGCTTTTCAGTATGAAAAATGTACTTGAAAACCAACTAAGGGCCAGTTTTTTGATCCCTAGTTAACTCAACCATTGGTCAAAAATGGCGACCATTAGTTAAAAACCACCCAAATTTGTATGCAGCTGTCATGCTTGACAAGTGACTTGACTAATGGTTAAAGTTGACCACGGATCAAAAAAGTTTAATGCAAAAAAAGCAACTTATTTTCTAAAGAACAAGCAATGAAAAAGTTTCGTTTCGGACGTTCCATAATTTTATTATATCACTGGGAGTTTTTCATTGATCGTGAGTGTGTTAGTCAACATAATCCTAACTAATATTATAAATGCGAAAGTAACTGTGTCTGTCTGTCGGTCTGTCTGTCTGTTACTCTTTCCCGCCAAAACTACTGAACGGATTTGAATGAAATTTGGTATACATACGGTCTAGACCCTGGGAAAGAACATAGGCTACTTTTTATCCCGTAATTTCCACGAGAAAACTTTTTAAGGCGAAGCGAAGCGCGCGGGAACAGCTAGTAGTTTTTATAAAATTCCTAAGTAGATAAGCAAGTCATTCTGAACTACTTTTGATGCACTTCGGCAAAATTTTTTTTTCAATATTTTTTTAGTTCGTTTTTTATAACCTTGTATCCTCGTGTGTATTAATTGATTAAGTATTCGGTACATAATTATACGTAGTTTACTCTCAGAGGGGGGGTTATTGTGACAATTTATATTAATTAATATAACCTCTTTAGTATTATCGCGATAACACCCATGGCGAGTTAATATAAATGTGTCATTTTCCCTTATTTACCCTCCATAGGGTTGCTATAAATTATAGTTAATTGATTATTAATTGACAATGTTTTTGTGACGTAGGTTACAGCAATTAAAAAGTTCCACTCCAAAATAATACAATACAATCCTCTTTATTTGCACCAATAACAGAAAAAAAATTAAGCTTAAAAATAAACACAGTACAAAAAGGCTTATTGCTTATAGCAATCTCTGCCAGACAACCTTTGGATGGAAGAGAGTAATACTGAAAAATGAGAGAAAATACTGACACAATAGTTAGGTAGGTACTTACGTTTTTATTTGGTAGTATTCTGATGCACTGTTAACTGTGTAGGTACTTCAATTTTGCAGACGGCGTCATTAATAATAATAATAATAATAAATCATTTATTTCGGATTGATCCATAACCTAGTCTTTTCCGTTTAGGAAAAGTTTTTAGTTTAGTTTTTTTAATTGCTCTCGAGTGTATGAAAAAGCCTAAACCTATCTAAGATACCTACATATTGACTGACTAATAATTTAATCAAAGACTTGTGACTCATAAAAGTATTTCTTAGTTTCACCCAGCTGTGTAATCGAAGCCTTACAGGCTTTACCATAAAAAGTAATGAAGGTATTTTATGTCTTTAATTAAATGGTAAATTTGCTCAGTGTAGGTAACTTACAAACAGTTCATTGACCTAGTAACAGGATATTTATTATGTCTACAAAGAAACCGAATATCACTGAGAGAGTAAATTATATATGACAGTGTTCCATCTCCGTTCATGTAAGGTATTCCTGTTACCTCATTTATCGTTATCATAATTATCTGGCAAAAAAAATATACACATGCATATGCACTCACGACTGTAATCCCCAAAGAGGTAGTCAGAGGTGGCTCACAAAGCGAGCCAACCACTTTTCGCAGCACATTTGTACTCACATGATAGGTACTCATGTGATAGGTAAAAAAAAACAAACATTGCGACAGTAATGTCCTCAACAGTTAGATATTAGATAAAGATAAAGATAAAAAATATTTATTCGGTGACCAGCACCACACACCAAAAATACACAAGGAAATACACACAGCAAACAACAAATAAAACAAAAGAACTTATATGACTAAACTTATAGGTAGATACTTAATATTACACATAACATGCATACAAGATAATGATAACGGTGTGTGTTGTCCAGCACCGAAAAGGCCCGCGCCTCAGCTTACATTATGCTTACGAGCAATGAAAAAGTTCCAGGGGCAAGAGAAGCCTAATAATAAATTGGAGTTAGGTATTTGGAGTCGCCATTTTGTAAGCTGAATTTCTTCATTGCTCGCGTGTATTCGTATAAACTTAGCTATTTATCGAAGCGGTTGTACTGTCGCGACTTTAACAATCTTTCCAGTACCAGCCTAGGGCTTACAGTTCTGGGAAAATCTAGAAATTACAGCCGGGTTGCCGGTGACTTGTTGCTAAGGCTTTCCTGTTGTTTGTACATTTCTCAGTAAAAGGTTACGAACTCTGAAAGCTAGATTAATATACTTAGGTACCAACTAGAATCTCAGTAGGTACTTAATATTGGGAAATTAATAACAGGCGTTCGTAGGTAGTAATCCTGCCATTGTTCTTTGTCCAAAACGGCGATACAGCTCGCGATCTATATCACCTGAGTACAGATGTAGGTACCTACAGGGAAAAGTGGCGTAGTCACAGATGACTCGCAAGTGAGTCACCACTTGCTAAGTAAATAATAAATAAATAAATATGTGGGGACATCTCACACACGGCCATCCGACCCCAAGCTAGGCAGAACCTGTGTTATGGGTGTCGGACAGCTGATATATCTACACAAATACATAGATAGATATATACTAAATATAAATATCAACACCCAAGACCCGAGTACAAATATCTGTCTTTAAACAAATATCTGCCCCAGCCGGGAATCGAACCCGGGACCTTCGGCATAGCAGTCAGGGCCACTAACCACTACGCCATTCGACCACAGTAGTCTCCTCTGACTACGAATTCGGAGACTACTGTGGTCTCATTATTCACGCCTTACGTTGTACTTTAAGGTAAGCGTCCACCATCGGCATTACATTCAGTATTAGTATATTATTTTATAATATACTAGCTGTTCCCGCGCGCTTCGCTTCGCCTTAAAAAGTTTTCCCGTGGGAATTCCGGGATAAAAAGTAGCCTATGTTCTTTCCCAGGGTCTATAACGTATGTATACCAAATTTCATTCAAATCCGTTCAGTAGTTTTAGCGTGAAAGAGTAACAGACAGACAGACAGACAGACAGACAGACAGACAGACAGACACAGTTACTTTCGCATTTATAATATTAAGTTAGGATTATTATGAGTCCACCTTACCTCCGTTTCAAATTTTAATTCATTGTTTTAAAAATCCCATTTTTGGTGTCGGCATATTGTAAGCGGTACCTTTTCATTGCTCGTGAGAAATCGCGAGGCAGTGGTCCCCATACCTCTCACGGGAACTATATCAACATCCACAGGAAATCAAAGAAAACATCATTTTGATTTATACTATTTCTTATGTCTTTCTGATTGCTCAAGATAATAGCAGCTAGGTGTCTCAGTTACAAATGCATTTCTTTGATGACGCTATGGTGTAGCGGTAAATTGCTCGGCTACTTGTTCAGAAGTCCCGGATACTAGACCCAGATGGGCAAATAGGTAATACAAAGTTGCAGAAGGCGTCATTAAGCTAGCTGTTTCAGTTTTTAGGAGTATAATTTGGTGATTTTCTCAGTGAAACAGTGTCATTGCTCGTGAGGTCGTGATTGCACTTAGCGCCAAAACAGTCTGTCCTCGGCCTTCCTCATTCATTTACTATTATATTAATTACTAGCTGAACCCGCGCGCTTCGCTTCGCCTTAAAAAGTTTTCCCGTGGGAATTCCGGGATAAAAAGTAGCCTATGTTCTATCCCAGGGTCTAGACCGTATGTATACCAAATTTCATTCAAATCCGTTCAGTAGTTTTGGCGTGAAAGAGTAACAGACAGACACAGTTACTTTCGCATTTATAATATTAGTTAGGATGTTTAATTAACAATGATTATCAAGGTCACGCCTCGCCTGCACCTCGCCCGCGCCGCGACTCCGCCTCGACTTCTGCAGTAAGCGTCGACCTGGGCTCGCATATACAGGGCCCTGAGTGCGAGTTTTTTAACCTATCGAGAAGTGAAATCGAAACGCAAATTTGTATGGCGCGGGAGACACGCCGCCTAGCGGTAAGTAGCTGTACTAGCTCCGCGCCATACAAATCTGCGGTTTCGATTTCACTTCTCGATAGGTTCAAAAACTCGCACTCAGGGCCCAGGGCACAAGGTGTTGCAAAAAAGGATATACTAAGCTGAAATAGGGTGACTCAGGGGGTCACTCTGAACAACATTTGTTTTACGACCAAAACTGACCCACTGAGTCACCCCCTTCCGGCTTAGTATCCCTATTTGCCACACCCTGTAGATATAGAGAAGTCGCACCTCTTTGCCGCCGCGACGCCGCCTCGACTCTTGTGCAGTGAGCGGAGCGCCTCAGAGGTTATAAGGCCTATCAAGGGCTAACGTGGCAATTAGATATTGTTTTCGATACTAAACAAACATATGGAAAAAGAACAGCGCCAAAACGTAGTCACTTTTGGAACTAACAGCCTTACATTTTGACAGTGACAGTTGACGATACGCAACGTAAACCAGAGTCGTGAGCACAAGTTTCGATCCTCCGGCTCCGTTAACGTTGCGTATCGTCAACTGTCACTGTCAAAATGTAAGGCAAAGTTAGTTCCAAAAGTGACATTTGTATTTTCAATTAGTTAGGTGGAATTTCACCAAACGCTAAACGTATTTAGTAGCCTGTCATACGTCTGTCAGTTAGTACAAAATGTATTTAAATTTTGGTTAAAATACGTTTAGCGTTTAGTAAATGTGACCCTTCGTATAGATTCGAAAATAGTATCGAATCCTATGCTCGCGACACTGAAGTTCGAAAATCTTGTAATCGCTGGAACCATAGTATTAAACGTATAATAATTGCTATTGTGAGTTTATATAAGTGTGTTTGAGTGTGTCTGATTATGTCGCCACACCCCCCTATTAGTATTTATAATCTTATCTCAATATGTAAATGGATTATACAAACAATAGTACCGTCTCGTGTTGCAGTTAGGTTGCGAAACCAGGCTTTCGGAGTAATATCCGTAACTCAACACTGACTGAATGTGATATGTAAAATTTACTTTAGTTTCCGCAAGAAACTGCCTATTTGGCATCTCAAAATGGTTAGGGTAGCTGGACACACCTATCTGTATTTTGACTTTAAAGAAAAACTTTTTAAAGTGAAGTAGGTAGGTACTTATGATTGTTTTAATTTTGGGAACGAAAGATTGACGCGATACATTGATCTAGGCCTGTAGCATTTAGCAACGTTGATAGTTTTTCGTCGACACGTTTACAAGAAGAAGTAACGTTAACTTTCCGGAAAACACATGTTTTCCCAACCGAAATAGCTAAACTCTAATAAAATCTTAAAACAATACAAAGAACTGCAGTTATAGAGGCATAATTTTCCAGTTCGCCCATTAGCCATTATTCTTTCTAACCGAAAAAAAACTTTCACCGTAACACACGAACTAGCCAGATTGTGGAAGGCCGTGATTATCACGTGAACCGCCACACCCCAGCATGATGCTCGTGTGTCTTACTTTCTTTATTACAAGATTGCGTAGAGTGGTTTTTTTTTCTGAAATAATCTATTATCTATACTTTGTTGTAGTATAAACACACACACACACACGCACTCACGCCTTGTACTAATGTACTCCCTTGCGGGGTAGGCAGAGGTGCATTGCTGCACCCACTTTTCGCCAGAGTGTTATGTTAGTCCCAATGTAATAGGGGGCGGGCCTATTGCCATTTTACGGGCACATCCAAGACCCGAGAACAAATATCTGTGTTTAAACAAATATCTGCCCCAGCCGGGAATCGAACCCGGGACCATCGGCTCAGTAGTCAGGGTCGCTAACCACTACGCCACTACGCCACTACTGTTGTAGTATTAAAAATATATTCGTAGTTTTGTACGTGAATGTTTGTAACGAACTAATACTTACTTCAAATAATTGGTTTCTGGACGCTTCCGTGCTTCGGACGGCACGTTAAGCCGTGGGTCCCGGTTGCTGCTCCGGCAGCAGTCGTTAAGCATAGACAGAGGCTCAGAGGCCTTCGGGCGGCTTGAAAACATCTGACAGTCGGGTTGCCCACTTACCCGACAACTCTCTCAGCACAAGCTTGCTTGTGTTTGGGTCCACCAACCCGCACTAGGCCAGCGTGTTGGACTACTAGACCTGAAATGAAATTCTTCCTTTTAAATTAATGTTTCCCAATTTTATTTTATTCATTTACATATAACATACTACTTATGTACTACGTAAGTACGTATATAGAACGATTGCACAACGATAAAATCTAAATCGCTCGTCAGCGAATCAAAATTACCAGAATCGGTGTCGTGAGAAAAAAATACTACGTACCAAATACAACCAATATTGTGATAAGTAGGCGAAATAACGACTTGTGTAGTACAACAATGCTAGGGACAGCAAAAAAGATTTTGCGTCTAATTCAACCGGAATCATGAATGAATACGTCAGTATATTTTAATTAGATCGCCCATATGGCTATTATTCTCTCGTAATGTTTATTTAATATTGTAGGTAACTAGTTAATAATGTTTCTTTTTATAATTATACAGGACTAGCTGTTCCCGCGCGCTTCGCTTCGCCTTAAAAAGTTTTCCCGTGAGAATTCCGGGATAAAAAGTAGCCTATGTTCTTTCTCAGGGTCTAGACCGTATGTATACCAAATTTCATTCAAATCCGCTCAGTAGTTTTGGCGTGAAAGAGTAACAGACAGACAGACAGACAGACAGACACAGTTACTTTCGCATTTATAATATTAGTTAGGATTAGGATTGTAGGTAACTAGTTAATAATGTTTCTTTTTATAATTATACAGGATGTTGCAAAAATGGAATACTATAAGCCGAAAGGGGATGACTCAGGGGGTTAACAAATTCTTCGTTACATCACATCGACTCCGTCCGTCCGTTGTCGAGCTTCATTGGAAGGAGACCCGTGCCCCAGCAGTAGGGAAGTGATGGGTCGTGATGAATGAAAGTGATGACTCCTTAAGCCTAGCATGAAACCCCATGTAAATAAACTCTTAATCTATGACCCCTCATCGCAATACTGATCTCGGTTTTAATCTGCCGTTCTTAGATTAGATTTGATAGTATTTGTTTTGTAATTACTTACCAGTTTGTTTGAAGAATGAAATTGCCTACAAGACTTTGACTGAATGATAATTGTGTAAATTTGTTTAAGTCACGATGTGATAGGGATGTTTGCATACAAATTGTCATCTCATTGTCAAGAAGACCGGATGGCGCAGTGGTTAATGACTGGCTTTGCCGAGGGTTCCGGGTTCAATATTGCCCGAGACAGATATGTATTTGTTTAGATTACGCACCAGGGGGTCACTCTAAATGGCGTAAAACTTAAGTTTTGGAGCGCTGCTGTGCGAGCCACGACTCTATATCGTTGTATTAAACGAGTCGATTGCACGACAGCCCTCGTTCCTTAGTTTTTTGGCAGTATAGAGTAATTTTCCAGCCTCCACGTTATGTCTAACATCTAAATGGCAAGCAATAGTCTCTTTTATATCGGGATTTAAAATCTCATATTGGCAAATATTGATATTGTAAAGTGCGTAAACCTTGAAGTTAAGAAAACTATATAAAGTACCTACGTGGTTGGTAGTGTGAGAATCAGTGGTGTGCTAAATTGGTTTTTTAAACATTTAGTAAGGACACCCGATAAATTGAAACTGAAATTATCTATAAATTAAAAGTGAACGTCTCTAACAATTTTACTACGAAGACGTTCGAACACGCATTATCAAATCATTGGCCGATAAATAAATTATTTACAGGTGGTGATAAAACAAGTACAGTGTCCGACACACTCTACCTTGCACTTGCAGTCAAAAACAGTTCTTGCGGTACAGGTAATAAGAATGGTATGCTACCAACAGACGAACAGACCCCAACTGTAAGTTATATTGTATTTTAACCGGCCCCTACCGTGACGAACAATCGCAAAACCACGCGACTCCCGCCCATATTATAATGCAAATAAACACCACAGTAACTCAAGTGATAAGCATATTTTTATTATTATTACATTGCATTGCGCGCACATGGCATTCCGTTGTAGACGACTCACCAATACCGACGTACAATAAAAACTTTTTACTTAACCTCAAAATATTCAACACGTCGTTCTGTTTTGATTTCGTATTTTCGAACGCATCCTTTAACTGTCAAACTATTTAGGCGCGCTCGCGATTTGTTTTCTCTAATTCTATTACCACTAGATGCGTTTTACTGCCACGTGTTAAGCGTTTTAACTTTCGAAATCTAATACAAGATGTTAAATGGTATCCATAGAATACAATACTTTCTGTACTTCGCTATAAAGTAATTGGTGTCGGTGCGAAGTGCTAGTGTGACGGGCAGCCAAGTATTGTTTCATCATCATCCGAGAACTCCAGCCAGCATCTTTTCATATTTCCGGTGAGTTTTTGTTTTTACTTTTTTTTGAAGATATTAATGCAATGCAAGGGCAATGGAGCCAATTTTTAGGCGAAATACTTAAGTAAAAGTATTATTTTTAATAATAGATCTGTGAAAACGACAAATCGCAAAAGAAGTTTTTTGTATATATAATTTTTTTTGTCTGTCTGCATGTCTGACAAAGACGTCTTACTAAATTATAATTTCAGTGTTTTTAATGGTCATTCTTGTAAGGATATCCTAGATTATGGGCAATGACTAATTAAAATACAGTCAGTATACACAAATGCGTTAACGGTAAATGTACCTACATAGATTACGACAACAAGTTACTTAACTACAAAAACAAGGGCTAACATAAAAAAAAATATTACGGAAACGCTTTTTTGGAATGTCTACCTTTTTTGATTTCTTATAGGTACTTCTTCAATTAATAAAAGCTAGTAAAAAAAATCTTTAACCCAAAGTTAGGGTTGGGCTCTATTTTAAATGCTATATGGTATGATACTTAGATGGCTAAAGTATTGCTTAAATGATTTATCAGGTGTTTTAAAGGTGAGGAAATTTAATACTAAGGATACCTAGGTAAGGTTTAGTTAATAGATTAGGTTTACAGTCTTCAAAACAGGGTAAAAACTTATACAAAATTTTAACGAATCATATTAATACATTATTTGCCATATTATATGAAAGTACGTTCAGAGTAAAATCTCTTGACTTAATAATTGAGTAAGTACAGAAAAAATTTAAGTGTTTTTCATTTACGTAAATTGCAAAACCTGTACTAGAGGCCCTCCCCATTTGTACATAACGTTTAAACGATTTAATATCTAAGTGAGCCTATTAATTTATTAGTTTTACGCGCAGGCTTCATAAAGTATATTGTAATGATAAGATAAGCTTTATTAATTACTGCGAACATATTAATAAATCAAAAAGATACAACTTATCAGAGCCACTGAGATTCATTCAAGCAAAACCGCTACGTTTTAAATGATACTGATATACGAATATTGAGTAATATATTTCTAGAAAGAAAGATGTAGAGAATATTGCACCACAAGGCTGGCTGAGATTAAATTAAGGCGTTATCGCCGCCCGTTGAAAAAAAATTCCTAACTTCCGATTGGAAGCGTTTTTTCAAAAACTTCCAGGGCCATCCCCCTCTTCATGCTAATTCCATTTTTTAGAAGAATAGCGATTTTTTATGTTGAACGTTGAAAGCATGACAAGGGGGATGACCTTGGCAGTTTTTAGAAAAACGCTTCCAAACGGAAGTTTGGATTTTTTTCAACGGGCGGCTCTAGTTCTGCATATACTATACTATATAGCGCCTTTCCACTGGTGATACCCATGTACAGGAACTTCGATCCCAGGAACAGCCCAACGTGGCGTGGGACGCCCTTCGGCCCCACACATAAGCCGCAAAATCTGATAGCGGACATAAAAGAGTGAGCTTTGCCATTATTATGGCCATAAAAATTCTTTGATGTCCCTCACACTGCCATCTTTCTTCATTTATACTTTTTCTCCATTGTTTAAAAAGTTTTAGAGATAAATGAGTGAGACGTCAAAACGGCCGCTGCACGGGTTCGTTATCGACGTCGATAAACTCGTTTGATACGCGTTCCACATCGCCGTATCGCCAATCGCGATACAGTGACGTTTATCTACGTCGATAACCAGCCCGTATAGCTACAGCAGGCTCTCTTTTGGCATATTTTATACTTAACACTTTTAGGGAGAGCCTGACCCCTTAGCATGAATTTAATCGTGAACGTGACGTGAATAATTTCACGTCACGTTCACAATGAATTTTGTAGGGAAATTTTAGTTCTGCTACCGACCGCCAGGGGCACTGTTCATATTTTCATACAAAATTACTCGATGAACTCTACTTCACGTTCACGATGAAAATTCATGCTAAGGCGTCTGTATATCTTTCATGACTTGCAATCAGATAAATCATAGCAATTTAACTTATGTAACCATTATGAATATACGCTAATTATTGTCTACATGATAGGACTACGTATACACACTCGTAGATAAAGTTATCTGATCGAAAATGTGCTTCCTTCTCGCATATTTCGAATATTCACCCACGCACCCCTTGTAGTAAAGTCATTCATTAATCAATAGATAAAAACGAACACACACATCCTAATCCTAACTAATATTATAAATGCGAAAGTAACTATGTCTGTCTGTCTGTCTGTTACTCTTTCACGCCAAAACTACTGAACGGATTTGAATGAAATTTGGTATACACATGGTCTTGACCCTGAGAAACAACATAGGCTACTTTTTATCCCTAAATTCCCACGGGAAAACTTTTTAAGGCGAAGAACTCGCGGGAACTGCTAGTTTAAAATACTTCTTCATATCAGTAACTTAACAGAAATAATGATCGAAATATGAACCGGTTTTTTCCGGTGGTAGCGTAACGGATAACATCTTTTCCTCTCATTGAAGAGGTCGTGGGTTCAAATCCAGCCATGTATGTACTTACCAATTATTATACTACCAATGAATTCGGTACCATATACTAGGTACCTACTACAGCGATATTTGATTTAAGGAAAAATAAAACATAAATACAGTTGAAATTGAAAAGCATACTTCAGCTCACCTACTTTCGACTTAACTCTAGATTAGGTTTTTTTTATATTTCCTGATTTCAAACTGCAACTTAACAATTTCTCACCTTGTTACGTAGGTACCAGTTAGATTTTAAGCTAAAACAAAATTCTAAGAATCTCTCAACTTAACGCCTACTACACAAAACCACAATTAAAACATAAACAAAATAAATATCCTTGAATCAATTAAAATAGCTGACACTAGAAAATCGAAGTCTCATGAATGAAGTCAAATATTGACCAATCAGCGACCGTCATTTGGAAATCTAGATCATAACATCGGAAGTGCGTTGTGATTGGTCGAATTGAATCGTCACATGATAGTATGAGGTGATCGGTAGCGTGATTATGATGGCAGAGAGAAAACGCTAGTGGCATTAAGTCTACCTGTTTGTACATTATCTACATCCGCCCATTATTATACCCTGATAGTCAACCAATCATAATACACTCACGGGCAATAAAAAAGTTCCACTCACAAAATGCCGACACCAAACAACCCAATTTTTTTCATTTAAAAATTTAACCAAATATTACCGTTTTTAGTTAATAATATCCTGATGCTCTGTTAAATGTACTTCAATATTGCAGAAGGCGTCATTAAGCTAGCCTTTTCCGCTTAGGAGTAATTAACTGTTTTTTTCAGTGGAACCTTTTCATTGCCCGTGAGTGTAATATACACTGCCGGGCAATGAAAAAGTTCCACTCACAAAATGCCTACACCAAACAACCCATTTTTTTTCAATCATTTCATTTAAAAATTTAACAAAATATTACCGTTTTTAGTTAATAATATCCTGATGCTCTGTTAAATGTACTTCAATATTGCAGAAGGCGTCTTTAAGCTAGCCTTTTCCGCTTAGGAGTAATTAACTGTTTTTCTCAGTGGAACCTTTTCATTGCCCGTGAGTGTAATATATCTGTTCCTCTGGACAGATATTATTATGATTGGTTGATTGATTTTTAACGTTCGATTCTCGAAAGAGTCACTCTACACTCAAATCAACGTTGTTTTAGGGCTGATTTTTCAATGGTCAGATAAAAGTTATCTGAGGAATAAAATTGTTACTGTCACTGTCTAATACAAACATTCAGACGGGACAGCAACATAATTATTCTTTGGATAACTTTTATCTGACTATTGAAAAATCAGCCCAAACACAAACTTTTTTCTCGATTCTTAGGAACAAAACTCTAATCTGTGTTAATAAACTGTCTTTGGGCCCACTACCACTGATAAAATTCTACACAGTTAAAGATAAAATAAAATTTAAGTACTAATATTGTACAGTCGATGACACACCTATATTAATCAATAAAATTATTCCTTTGTATTTTTAGTAACAGAAATCTTTCACATTAAAAAAGTTGGTAATTACTTACATTAAAATATGAAAAGGAAAAATAAACTATAAGTAGTATTTAACAGGTATTCAGTAAGCCGGTAAATTAAATGGGTAAAATAATGTATTAGTTTGTTCAACTGTTTTATGCATTCATTAACAATTTATATTATCAATATAAGTATGTACCTATGTATGTGTAATGCTACTTATACATGCTGAATTTTTCACTAAGTAGTAACTAACGCGTTACGTCCCAATTCAGGACATAGATACTTTTTTCGACATAGATATACGTAATCATTTAAACTAAGAAGACCTGAAAAATTGTTGACCTTAAGTCTGTTTTTTAATCTCAGATACTCCACCTGTTCTTCCGACTGTTTTACTTTCTGACTGTTGATGAACCTTTCAGAATCTGACAGTTTACCTAGTGTTATAACTGATGTGAGGTGATAAGAGAAACAACCGATAACGTTTAGCTCGTGTATTCGACTGAGGTTTCGCCGCCAGAGGGACGCAGCCGCTCTGTCTTACTTATCACACTACCTACTTATAGATATAACACCTAGTAGGTATCTTAGATAAAAAAACAGACGTTTGAATTTCTTGCATAATAAAATGTAACATATAGATAGACTGTGTTGTACAATGTACATCCTTTTCTTACCTCCTTGTGTAGAGGACAATGCAAGAAACCAGTCATTTTCAGTTACGACTGATAAAGCCTGACCAACTGATCTTTGCAGTTGAATTCTATTTCCTTTCCTACCACTTATTTCGTCATAGTAAAATAATGATTCCTATGAAAAATACACTCGCGAGACATGAAATGGCCTCAATTTTTTAATATTTTTTTATGGCTTATTTTGTTTCCCACTGCTGAGAAAAGGCCTCCTTATGTTTGGTCCAACGATCGCGGTCCTTCGAAACTTCGGCCGAAACATAATAAATTAATAAAAAAAATATACACAATATTCACGTTTTATTTGGCAATATTCTAATGCGCTGTTAAAGTTTTTCAATATTGTAGACGGTGTCTTTGAGCTAGTCTTTTCCGTTTAGGAGTCAGTTGGTGCTATTATTGTCACTGGAACTTTTTCATTGCTCGTAGATGTATTAAGATAAGATAAAATATCGGACCACGAACAGGCAAACGCAGCGTGGGACGCCCTCCTGCCCGCTCGACCTTAGGCGGGTGGCGGGTAGTGGTTGGATGAGGAAGGCCGAGGACCGAGTGTTGTGGCGCTCCTTGGGTAGAGGCCTATATATGTCCAGCAGTAGATGATTATTGGCTGATTATGATGATGATGATGAAAATTTGCGATGAGAGGGACAAAGTTTACCCATCGGCATCGCTTACAAAGTAATATTTAATCAGTTCTATCCGTAATGCAACGTCAAGAGGGTCACTTTATACTAACGAAAAACTAAATTTCGAAGAGCTGCTGCGCGAGGCACGACTCACACACGGCCATCCGACCCCAAGCTAGGCAGAACCTGTGTTATGGGTGTCGGACAGCTGATATATATCTACACAAATATCTAGATAAATACATACTAATTATAAATATCAACACCCAAGATCCGACTACAAATATCTGTCTTTAAACAAATATCTGCCCCAGCCGGGAATCGAACCCGGGACCTTTGGCATAGCAGTCAGTGTCACTAACCACTTAACATTGCTCAAACTTATAAATATAATACCTGTGTAATTATTCGAAAAATCCTTACAAAAGACATTCACACTCAAATATGTTTCACTAAAAAAATGCAACTGCAAACACGCGCCACCCGACAAGCTAATAATATTTACATACAACGCCACAGAACCAATTACGGCACGAGTAGCATAATAGCCGAAGGAGCTCGTATGTACAATAAATTACCTAAAGATATAAAAGAAGAAAAAACACTAACAATTTTTAAGAAACTACTAAAATTGCACATTTTAAAGGACTTTTCGTTACTTAATAAATAAATAAAATAAGATTTATACCAGCCTATTCTGGATATATAGGTATTTTATATTAATACTACGTCAGATTTCTATTAATACTACATAAGACCATGTTAAGAAAAAAAAAAACTATTTACATACTTACATATTATTTCAAGTGTAAATTCATACATACATATAATATTATACCCTATTTATAATATGAATTTATATTTTAAATAGCACAAATTTTATATAACGCACTGTAATATTTTTCATTTGTATTCGCCATAATCGCCATCAATGTAAACACAACCTAAGCAAACATTTCAAACATTTCTTTGTTAAAATCTGTTTATGTTACTTATTTTAGGACTACCCTTCATTTATATAATGTACTTATCCATAATTACGCATGCTGTTAATATAGATTTAGTACTTAGAAAATATGTTGTTTCTCATATAAGTGAATTTGTTATTCTTTTTGAGAAATAAATGTCTTAAACCGTAACCACTAAACCATTTGGTCGTCTGTTCGTGCTCTCGTTCGTTTTTCGTCAGTATAGAGTAACCCCACAGCTCCTTACAATATACGGGCATTACACTCAGTCCGTGTATTATATGTGTCGAGGTCGAAATTTACGTCATTTGTCGCAGCCACGTCACTGCCATCCTACTGTCACCCATTGACACTTGTTAAGGCGATGTTCACATAATATTTTTTCAAACCCCCAAATCCTCCTATCCGTAAAATTATCTAGGTTTTTTTCGGTTGTGAATAATAAAAACGGATTATTTTTTCATTGATAGACAGCTACTTTTAATTTTAATTTAATCAGCTCTCAGGATCGATCGATTGATACCTATCAGACTAAACAGACGACGACCGAATGGCGTAGTGGTTAGTGACCCTGACTACTGAGTCGATGGTCCCGGGTTCGATTCCCGGCTGGGGCAGATATTTGTTTAAACACAGATATTTGTTCTCGGGTCTTGAATGTGCCCGTAAAATGGCAATTACATTGGGACTAACATAACACTCTGGCGAAAAGTGGGTGCAGCAATGCACCTCTGCCTACCCCGCAAGGGAGTACATTAGTACAAGGCGTGAGTGCGTGTGTTTTTTTTGTTGTATCAGACTAAAGAAGTGCATTAAAACAAGTCTAAAGAAGGTTACCTAGGAGTTTCTAGCCTCCGTTCTTTTCCAAAGACAAAGAGCCCTATTTCGAACGGAGAGTAGTTTGTAAAAAAATACTTGTATCAGAACAGTTTTTGGTCAGAGATCAAAAAATTTCACATGTTTTAAATATTACCTTATATCTACACAAAATCGTTTTAAATAATATTAAGTATAATAACATCATTCAGAATAAGGTGTTAATATTTATTGTATTCGAGTGAACTGAACGGTATTGGATGTAAGACAAAGTTATGCGCATAAATGAGTCATAAGATAGACAGTCTCTACACTAAACCCACTTTTAAATTGTAAGTACAGTACTTATTCTATTCTATTATCTGTGGGGTGTAAGTACCGGCACCTGGCTCTCTCGAGTGGAACCTTTGTGCATTTCCCCAAGGTCTTTAATGCCTTCCTAAGCTTGGACCTGCATATTGGTATCGATTCTGAAGGGCACATTCTAATTTTAACGCTGTCAAAAAACGCTTACATTCTCTCTAAATTTATTTGGCATTCTGAAGGCACCGTTTATCTCCAAAATTAGAGACGTCACTTTAAATTTTGAATCTGACAGCGTTAAAACTATTCAACTTAGGTTAGATGGTCGAATTGGTATTCTGAAGGTGGCATTTTTAGCGCTGTCAACGGGGTCTAAACAGGTGCCTGTTAAAATTACACTAAAATTTCTAAAAGTAAAACCGTGAAATATATGTGAAATTGTTGTTGTAGGTGCATAAATATGGATTTAACTTAGAGCTGATGTGTTGTTTAAGCATGTAAAGCTAATTGCAACGACGCTAACTTATTATTTTTTGCCAAACTACGATGTGAAAGTGACTCTGTTTTGTCATATTATTATTTCTGATCTTTGGATTGAATGACTGAAAAACGTGTTACTGACAAGGTAGGCATGAACCGGGTTGCTTAAAACCACTTAAGTTATAGTTCTAGGTCTAAAAATTAATCAACACACCTACCGATCTACTTCAGGATTACACTAGCCCTAACACCTCGGCTTTCCTCTTCCAAACGGACGGGCTCTACATACATGAGGAACACCTTAACCGTAACTCACCTACCTGTGTACCTATCTAACTCTCTACTTACCCCTTTCAACTTGTAAGAATATTTTACTCAAAGTGGTCTCTACATAGCTCAAATATTTAACTACCTATTTTGTTACAGGAAAAAACAAGTTATACCTACCTAGGTTACCTGTTATCTGAAAAATATGCCTGACTTTAAGAAACTATATAGGTACACTTACTACTATACTATTACTTTTTATGAAAGAAGAAATACATTTTATGGACGTAAAACTTTATTTGAGTGAATAACACACACAACACACACAACACACACTTTTACAATTTTTTCTGACACCAATAGGTATACACAATTGCTTGATTTCATTTCTGTATCTTATTTCCATTATCCTTCTAGTTAGTAGGTAGGTAACTAGGTGGTCTGATGGTCGTTTTAGTATTGTTGTCCCGGAGAGGAATTAATATCTTGTATCCAGCGTTTCATGTTTAGTTTATGGGTGTGGTTGATTTTTCATTTTCTTTGTTGTTGTCACTGAAAAATAAAGTAAGTATAGGTAAGTTGTATGGATAGTTGACAGAATAAGCTTATCCTTATAGGTACCTATTTACACAAAACTTTAAATATTAGAAACGAAAACGCTAGAGCAGAAACATAAGTAACCAGATAGTTAATAACCAGATGCCCTGGGCATCTGGTTATTGATAAAAATATTTCCTTAGATTTTACGTATAGGTAACTTCCTAAAATAAGTCCTATCGTAAACTTGCACATAAGCACCTTATCGATTTTACAATTGCATATTGCAAACACAAACATAATATTTATAATAGATGTTTGTTTTGTATTGTAAAGACTTAACAAAAATACTTTAAAAAAATAGCGGCAAACTTTTCGGCGGAAAATTCAATATGGCGGTGTGGGGCCGCGCCGGCGGCGGCGCGCCTCTCTTGCAGCCCAGCGCGCATGCGCCAATGCGCCATAGAGATGTACCTAGTGCAATGTTACTTGCTTCCGAACTATGCTTGAATGAAAAAATAATCGATGCTGGATCGATTCCTTTACTTTTATTATAATCATATGCGTTTTTGGTAAATATAAATAAGTACTGATAAGGTATTTGTGCTTTTGTAAGTATTCGATACTTTTCAAATTCTTATACTTATGAATATCATCCCTTACACAGTTATCTACTTAAGTATATGTATAACGTAACATCATCATCAACTATTAAACATTTAAGTAAGTAAGTACTTACATTAAATATCGTGGATAACACATAGATGTAGAACTTAGTACCTACATACTTTACTGAAAAACATTTGTTTAAAATATTCTAGTGCAATAATCGATTATATTCGATTATTCTTACAATTTTATCAACTTACCCCATCCCTACTCTATTATATTTTTTTAAATCACACCATAGAACACTATAGAAGCATTTTCTAGCCAGAGTTACCAGTTGCAATAATGAATAATGAATTATGAATATGTTACATAAATATTTGAAATTATCACGAAAACCAATATAATTGCAGGGTATTTAATCCTTTTAATTATTTTCAAGTACTATTTAGGATAATTAAATTTATTTGGAGTGCTTTAAGGTTAAAAAAGTTAATCGATATTTTAGATTGTAATATCCTTAAGTACATGGCCACACTCATTTTAAAGACGTCAAATGAGCCTTCTAAATGTAGTTCGCCGTTAAAATCGTTGCCTTCAGAATAGCAAAAATTAGCGCTGTCAGTTAAATTTAGAGATTTTAGCTCATTTTAAAATTAGGAAGTGCGCCCTTCAGAATCGGTACCATTATCTAGATATTATGCTAAATCTATAATGGGCCGATTTCATGTAGTTGTTTTCTGGACGCTTCCGTTCTTCGGACGGCATGTTATAAGCCGTGGTTCCCGGTTACTGTTTCGGCAGCAGTCGTTAAGCCTAGTATATATCTAAAATATCTGACAGTCGGGTTGCCCACTTACCCGACAACTCTCTCAACACAAGCTTGCTTGTGTTGGGGTCCACCAACCCGCATTGGACCAGCGTGGTGGTGGTGGACTAGGCGTAACTTAATTGGAAGGAGACCCGTGCCCCAGCAGTGGGGACGTGATGGGTTGTGATAATGATGAAGTGAGATTACCGGTTGGGCAAAACGAGTGATCAGTTACGACCACTGAAGCTTTCTCGATTAGGGATGCTTTTCTCACTATAATTATCTGTACAGATTGAAATAATGAATCTGCCCATAAACCACAATCGTAAGAGATCGGTTCTTTTGATTATCCGACACACGTCAATAATATCTAATGAATTTAATGTATAGCCGCAATTACGTATGGGAATACCGTCGTTCAATCATTAAAAGAGATTAAATCTGAACGAAGCTATTAAATGTACTTTAATAGGTACCCGGCAACCGCAGGGCATTGTAAGTACCTACATACAATTAAAATGTTTAAGATCACTTAACTGCAGTGGCGGTCTACGTGCTTGGTTGCTAGACGAAGGAAAAAACTCCCGGTTTTGGGGAGATTTTCCCGAGATTTTTTGGGCAAAAAGAAACAATTTATTTGAAGTTGTAGTTTATCAATTTGTGTACGCTATATTATATTCCAGATCGGGCCACAAAGTTAGGTTAACGAAGTATTGGTTACTTCGCTAACCTAACTTTGTGGTGTATTTAAACTATGGTTAGGTACTGTGATGGCGACTTAAACGATTATTATTAACCTTAAATACACTTTACCATTAATAATATTATAAGAAATACATTTCTTTAAGCACAAGCTTGCTTGTGTTGGGGTCCACCAACCCGCACTAGGCCAGCGTGGTGGACTAGGCCTAAACCCTTCCTTCATTGGAGACCCGTGTCCCAGCAGTGGGGACGTGATGGGTCGTGATGCTGATGATGATGACATTTATTTAATGTTATATTTTCTAGAATATTAAAGAAGTAATTATTACGACGTAATATAATTTAAATTGCCTTTTAATTTTATTAATAAACGCAATCTCATCTATAATCTTAATTAAACTAAAAGATCTATATCTTGATAACACAATCCATTAAACGTAGTACTACTAAGCACTTATCAATACATTATATCAACTCAATTAATTTAAATAACAGTACATATTTTTTCAGATAACAATCTCTATAAATTGTCTTTGATGTGTCTGGCAATGAGGTTTATTACACAGTGCTGCTAGTAAGATTTATTGGCTTCTTTTGTCTATACCAAGATAACTGAGACCTGGCTAAGTGGGAAACCTTTAGATATGGAACTCATTCTGAGGAGCCAATACCGGCACTTTAGCACTGAAGTACCTCTTTTAGTGGGATTGTAAACCTCTATAACTTTGATTAAGTCTTTCGATTTAATGGTACATTACTGTACAAGTGGAATACCTTTAATCGTAAGTGGGACAAAATCACTTAAAATCCCACTTATCCAGAATTAACTGTTACTGGTACCATAATTTTTTATAAACCATTTATTTCATAATAATTTTATATGTAAGTACCTATAGTTTTGCATTTTTAATTTAACATTCTATATTATCATATAGTATATTATGATTAAATAAAAATAGTTCAACAGTTATAACTGTACCTAGCTATATACAATACAATACATTTTATTAAAATAAAATGATTCATTAATCTAATAATCCGCCCCGGGTCGTTTCTGGCTCAAAGGTACCCTATATTAAGGTATACTATTTTATATTTTTTTCTTATATTAATATAAAAAATCGGGTAAAACCTCCCTCTAAGCTGGAAACACAGGCTGATGCAACAGACAGCATGGCGACAGTAGAATGAATCGCGTGATCACGGCCTCCGCTCGTTAGTCACCAACATGTGGACCGGTAAGGCTCCTGTTAGACTGGAGCAAATAGTACTATTTAACAATGGACTGGAGCGAGCCTTGAAACAAGCCAAGTACCTACTTATACATTCAAGAGAAACGAAAAATATCCAGTGAGAAAAGCACCAAGTTACTCCTAAACGGAAAAGGCTAGGTTAATGACGCCGTCTGCAATATTGAAGTACATTTAACAGCGCATCCGAGTATTACCAACTGAAAACCTAAACATTTGATCAAATCCTAAATTAAATGTACGTTCTAATAGTTAGTCACTGACTAGTGGAATGTTAGGCTTCGGGTAGACTGAAGCGAGCCTTGGAATAAGAAAAGTATTATACACTCAAGAGAAACGAAAAAAATCCAGTGAGAAAAGGACCAAGTTACTCTTTTTAAACGGAAAAGGCTAGCTTACTGCTGCAATATTGAAGTACATTAAAATTTAGCAGTGCGTCAGAATATATTACTTTAGTCGTTAACCCCATCGGTTATCGGTTCTTCGACAGATGTGACCAGCCCACTGCCACTAACTACTAACTGGGTGAACTATGTGACTTTAGTTTTCTCCTTTTTACATAGCTCGCTAAGTGACTAACAGTTTGTGGATCAGTCACACTGTGTGTCAGCGTTTCAGCCCCGTAGGTCATCCCGTAGGACACTAGGTTATTAAATGATCTAACTTTATTCGAAGGCAGTTCAAACCGCCTGTATATACAATATGCAAATCTGCACTCCTCCTTACATCCTCACAATTATAGTAGCCTATTGAGGGCTTGGCTTGCAATTGGACATGTTACATTGTTGCTACAAAAGTTTATTCACGGTTATTGAATGAATGGACAAATTGGAGACTTGTGGAGGACCAATTAGCAGGAAATACCTCCACGGGTTGCAGATTATAAGTCCAAGACCGGACGGTGCAGTGGAGATAAGTGTCGAATGTAGAGGTTTCGAATCCCGGTCCATCTTTTCAACTTGGGATGACCGAAAAACGGCAGTAGCTTGTCTTATCCTACTTTGGGCAGATTTTACAATGGTTAGACCAAAGTTATCTGGTTTATAAAAATATTCTGATGCTGTCGCGTCAGAATGCTTGTATAACGCAGTGACGGCAACAATTTTATTCCTCAGATAACATTTATCTGACTGTAAAAAAATTCGCCAAAAATAAGTTAATAAGCGAAAGTTAGTGAGTGTGTAAAAAGTTCATAAGTCATCTAAAGTATAACCCCTCTTATTTTGTCGGCGATCGAAAACATAACAAACAATGCCCTGTACTAATTGGTACTGAAATAATAGTGATCAAAGGAAACGCCTTTATTAGTCGCTAATAAGATTTATTATCATTATTACTAGCTGTTGCTGCGAGCTTCGCTTCGCCTTAAAAAGTTTTCCCGTTGGAATTCCGGGATAAAAAGTAGCCTATGTTCTTTCTCAAGGTCTAGACCATATGTATACCTAATTTCATTCAAATCCGTTCAGTAGTTTTTCCGTGAAAGAGTAACAGACAGACAGACACAGTTACTTTCGCGTTTATAATATTAGTTAGGATGACAAAGGACTTGCTATAACGAGCAGCAACAGCCAGTAATTAGTGTCTCTGTTTATTTCGTCAGTATTGTGTAATCTGTAATTATATTTGATGTTATTTATAGCAAGGTACTGAAATAATAATTGTAAATTGGGAGAAAGGCCGAGGACTGAGTGTTGTGGCGATCCTTGGGAGAGGCCTATGTACAACAGTGGGCGATTACAGGCTGATGATGATGATGATGACTGATGATGGACGATACAAAATTTTGGCAAATCTTTGCTCAGTAAGTACTTAGAAAAAAATCATTACAAGCTACATTGTAGTTGATAAATTGTTTAAAAAAAAACATAGATAAGTACTTACTTACTTACATGCACCAATTTAAGTATATTGTAATACAAGGATAATCAACGTAACTACATACATCTTGATCAAATTATTTCCGAAGACTTTTTAGAGAGAACTTTTTCCTTATCATTTAGAATGACGTGTTAAAAAAGGAAGCTTTTAAAATCACGACAACGATCAAGGTTAAGAGCCGTATTCATAGCTCATACCTTAATTACATAATTTATTTATTGTTCATTATAATTTATTGTGAGTACAATTTTACAATGCCTCTGTTATCTGACTATACGTGTAAAAATGCTGGTTTTATTGAAAGTTCGTTTTTACTGTCGGAAACATTACTGTCGGTAGTTATGTCTGGTTACATAATATTAACGTAGGTACTTAGATATTGCACAGACACATTTTCAAACTTATTTTCTACTTTTAACGCTTATGGTGAGAAAAAGGGAGTGTTATGAATTAGACGTAGATATGCAAAATACTTCTGTACTATCACAAAAAACTTTAAACGCTGTTTAAGCGTTTAAAACAAAATTTGACAGATATTGTAGGTGATTGACAGCGCAAAACATCAGTTAAATACTGTCTAAGTTTTCGTGGTAAGGCCCTTCGTGTTTATCTCATTCTCATGTATGCAACAATTTAAACTGTTCATTTTGTTTTATATTCAAAGGAAATAAAAAGGTGTGGCAACCAGTTTCTGGCAGTATTTCATATAGGTAATGTCTCTTGCACATTGCAGATTTTCATTTATCAGTTTAATCAGCAGTCATAATCATATTGATATATTTGGGTCATCACTACCTGGGTTCCGTTATGAATGAACACTTGTTAAGTACATAATTAAACTACTTACAATATATAGGTACATACCTAATTACGTTGTTTGTATGCCAATATGTACTGGCTTAGAATTAGAACTAACCTAATTAATGATTTAGTTTAACTAGTTACCTCATAGATTTAAAATTAAGTTTAAAATATAATTACTAACCTAAACAAATGTTTGTGTAGCAAACTACTCTAGCATGTTTTTGTTACATAGTTTTGGACTGTTATTTACATTAAGATCCACAAGCATGAATTTATAAGAATGTGTTAATAACAATCTGTTTTTGTAACTTACAAATAAATAAAAAATAAATAAAGATGTCAAGTTCAGTAAAAGCAAAGACTATGAATACGGTAACTTTCATTAGTTGTCCTTGAATCGAGGCACACACACCTGTTTCCAATGACTTTTTTCTCATTTTAGAGATCCGTAACAAAATATGCAAAGTAAAATACGTTTTTTTTCAATTTTCGAAACCTCAGCCGATATCGATAGAAGTAGAGATCTACAAAATTTCTTGTAAGGTAGACAATTAAATTAATAGCTATAGTTACTTAATTAATTTTATTGTGAAAATGATTACTTCGCTACTTTTCAAATAACACTTGACTTAAATACCTACTTACCTTTTTATTTTTATGTCATACACACAGATACTTAGACACGTTAAACTAATAACATCCCACTTTTTCCGTCCTTTTAAAACAATCAGAACCGAACCAAAATAAGTAACGTTACTATACTTACATACTTAGTATTGACTTAACATAATTATACCTCGTGTGGTCGTCTTTTTGCGCTTTTTTTTCGCGTCAAAAACCCCTCTTGTGAGTCAGTCAATGTCAGGGTGCTTTCTTGAGACCTTAGGGCCTTGTCACACTAGCGAATTGCGAGCGTTTTCGATAAGTTCACGCAACGAAACGTTACGGAGACGTAACCAGAATGTTACATAATTAAATAATAGTTTAAATAAATAATAATTATTATTTATTTAATTAAATTAAATAATAGGAGAGTAGTTTGTAAAAATTGACGTTCATCAAAAAATTTAATATTTATACGAAGAATAAACACATTTTACTTTGACTTTAATTAATTTAACTTACCGTAAAAGCCAATAGCGTAAAATAATTGTAAAACTAACTCTTACGATCTACGTATTGAAGTGTCGAGTAAAATAAGTTTAAAGAGTTACGTTTAGCGATAGGGCAAAACACCCAGTAACTGACCACCTTAAGGGAGTTGTTCCAGTAATTTGTCTGTAGCGGGCTCAATTCTTATCGCTTATTAAATCCGATTTTTGTTTTAAAAACTAGAATAACAGAGCTACATTTCTAAGTAAATAGCAAACATGTAGAAGTTACTAATTTTTTTATATATTTTTGCAAACAAAAAGTAGTGATTTTCCCAGTAACTGACCACTAAAATCTAGTTACTGACCACACTCGATGCCAGTAACTGACCACCAATTTAAAAATGGAATTATCATTAAATCTTATCATTATTTATTTATTTGATTACTTCATGTAATAGTACCGATCCTCTGGTCTCTTTTAATGTGTGACACATCACTTTTGCTCAAGGTTTCTTAACTGAAAAGTGCATTAAATTAATTCATCAGCTTAATGCATAATTGTAATGATATTATATCCTAATAATCAACCATTTATTAATTAAAAACACAAGTTTATGCATTTTTGTTAAATACTAAAAACAAAGAAGTAAACATACATGCACATAGTGAGCACGCATTTTAAATTTACAGCTTTCAGGGAGATTAAGAGGCCCCAATGTAGTACCTTCAGATAAGTCATAGAAAGGGTGATTTTGTTTGTCCGGAACAAGCCAGGATCAGTGGGACAGGCCCATGAAGCATTCTTGGTGCCAAAAACGAGCATTTTCTTAAATATAAAGTAGCGAATCCAAGCGCTAAAGCGGGTCTTTTCCATATTCCGGATCAACTGATGAGGAGGAGGAATCGTGGCGGATTGTATTGTCGACCTGGGAAAATATAAATTCCCCGCCGGAAAGGTGTAGGCCCTTTCCCCGCCGGTCCTTTCAGGGATGTAGGACCAGAGACAGATGGTTTTCATTATTGCTGAAACCCCACCCAGAGACTTTCAGTGCGGCTAAAAGAGTCATTGAGGCTAGCCATTGTAATTATGACTGAATCAGATATTGGGGGTTAGTTTTTCAGGATACAAAGATGGATGCCTTGACGAACGGGATTTCAATGAGTTTGTTGACTATTCAACTGGAATATTTATGATGCTGTTGAAACGTGCTTTCGTAGGTAAGTATTTTGCCAAAGACATGAGTAGTCATATCTGCAAGGGGGACAGGGAATCTTTGCCTCGTTGAAGAGGCGTCACTGAAGCAGAACATCGCTGTACTTTCTGCATTTTCCGCTGCTGGTCTAATGTGTCCGCCAATGATGCTATAACGTTGCCAGTGGATTCCGGATAGTTGTGGTATCGGTTCCAAATGGCTGGGGTGTTGGTCGTGGTAACAACTTATAGAAGAATGCCCCATTTCTTGTGTGCCAACTTTACCGTTCTGTTTGAAATCCGTTGGCCGTTCATAATGCCATTGAAGGGCGTGTTGGTGCACCAGCTGAGGGTGCTAGCATTGTAGTGATGCTTTCTTTTTCCTATATTGCTGAAGTGGCTCTGCCTTGTCTTTGGACAAATGTGTCGGCGCGTTTCGTCGGTAACGTATATTCGGGTTGGGTCATTAATAGCGTCATTGAGGTCTTGTTCGCCAAGTGCTTTTGTGCTTTGGGGAACCAATTTCATCTGGTTCACAAGCACTGGCATTGGTTAGGTACGCCTTCAGCTGTGCTGAAGATAGCATTTGAGTATCTTTTCATAGAGTGAGATGGTGAAAGCCATTTGTCTCCTGGTCTTGCATTCTTGAAGGGGCTGCTCCAAGGATTATCTCTAAGGAAAAATGGTGACACCTGTCTTTATCCTGGAGAATCCACATTATCCTAGGCTGATAGTATGCTCCACTAGCGTTTTTATCTTCCTCATCAGCTAATACCGATTCTGCAACAAACTTGGACTATGTGTTTGAATTCCCTATATTTTAAAAGGTGCTTGCATGTCACCCTGAATTGTTTTGGAATGTCTTGTTGATCCTAGTTTGTCTCAGACAAGTGGAATTGCCTTTTCTATACTTTTTTTGCTATCTTGGCGCTTCTTCATCTCGCTGAAAGCTGTAAAAATATGTCATATATAATAATACCAGTAACTGACCACCAATTATCCAATAACTGACCACCTATGTCAGTAAATGGAAGGAGTAAAGATAGAATGCTCATATTTTGACACAAGAAAATGGCACATATGAGCTATAATATTACGTACTTATTTTGCCTAAATTCAGCTTCAAGCAAAAATCCCAGTAACCGACATAGGTGGTCAGTTATTGGAAAATAGCTGTTTTGTCGTCCAGTAACTGTCAACCCCATTAAATTCAATCAAACGGGAAATAACAAGCTGAATCTTATCAAAAACGTAATCTTTATAATTAAATCTATATGGTATAATTTTTTCTTTTATTGATTTCAATATTTTTCACGGTAAAATTTACGATCAAAAAATTCACTTACCTTAACAAATACGTTAGTCACAACTGCAATTTACTCGGTTCGCGCGCCAACTGAACTTTTTCGATCGCTCACTATCCATCTGTTGGCGGCTGGCAAAATCTTTTGTATCAGTAATGCTCTCAATGAACCACAAAATAGACTGGATGCTCACTAGATGGCCCTGCTTGGCTACATTTCTTATTTTTTGGAGTTGAAGAGGAAGGTGGTCAGTTACTGGCACATGGTCAGTTACTGGGTGTTTTGCCCTACCACACTACTAAAAAAAAATGCTGATGCGCCACGCAACCACAACGTCTTCTCTACAGAAGCAACCTAAATGCCTTACACGGCCAGTTCAGCCGCGCGCTGGCTCTCGAGGCATTTTTTTAAACTTTTGTCACGTCTTGCGCCCCGTGCTAGCCCTGCAGTTCGCGACGCATTCGCTCCGCGTCCGCTTCGTTCCGGATCCGCTCACGATTCGCTAGTGTGATAAGGCTCTTACGCAACGTGCACCGTCACTCGCGTAATTATTTAATTGAGCTGGCAACACTGACGTAAACGGGCACGTTTTTTTCCGCTGGCAACGTCTTCCAAGAATCAAACTGCTGGTAAGTTTGCGATATTTTTTAACCTTTGAAAAAAATATTTATACTTATCTATCTACACTCACAGGCAAAGAAACATTTCCAATTTAAAATGCAGACTCTACACCAAATGGCATAATTTTTTTAAACATTGAATACGATATTTGAACAAAATCTTTACGTTTTTAGATTGCAGAAGGCGCCATTAAGTTAGTTTTATCCGTTTCAGTGTTATTTGATGAATTTCTGAATGGAACTTTTTCATTGCCCGTGAGTGTAGTACCTAATTATAATTTTATAATTCTATGATTTAAATTCTTGTGTCATAGTCACGGTTAGGGCTAAACTTCTGAAAAACTTATTGCCGGATTCATATTCTGTTTTATCTGATTCCGTTTTAACTACTTCAGTTCACCTACTGGGAATGCAGTAACCTACGTGACTAAATGCATGGGCGCATTTTTCTCACCATTTATGCTTGCATGCATGTGCTTACGAATCTCTGTCCCCAACCAAATTTGAGCTAGAATCGGACTATCCACAACTTTGCGCCATAAGTGCCAACAACAACAATGTTTAATGGGAATATCAATTTAATTATTTGCTACTTATATCTTACAGTTAATTAAGACCTAACTACTTAATTCGGCTAGAAGTGCTCATTTGACATAGTTTTAGATGATAAAAAACTAAGTTATATCTTTAAGAGGCATCATCACTACCATCACGTCCCCACTGCTGGGGCACGGGTCTCCTTCCAGTGAAGGAAGGGTTTAGGCCTAGTCCACCACGCTGGCCTAGTCGGGTTGGTGGACCCCAACACAAGCAAGCTTGTGCTGAGAGAGTTGTCGGGTACGAGAACAACCTTTAAGTGTATATATTTGCCGCCTACTCCGATGCTACGAAACAAATTGACCGATTTAGTTCATGTATCTAAAAATAGCACGAAACTTTTTAGTCCACCAACCACAGCCTCCTTCAGTAAAAAGAAAAACCAATAATTTAAATAGAAAAAAAAACTCTTTGATACAACCCGAACAGCTGATGAAGCTATAAATTAAAATAAAAAGTACTACAATACACTTCTATCTTCCCATCATGACTTACAAATCTTATTGACCGATAATTATCAAAATTGACTTATTAATCTCAAATCTCCATTAAACATTCCATCGAAAATCGACCCTCTATCTAACTATTTACAGTTTACAATAGCTTGAAACAGCGAGCACATAAATTACATCATTTTCAGATGGCAACACCGATTTTATTATTTAATGACAGTTCTCAACGATCGCGATGATTTAAGATCTTTTTAAAGCGAAAAAAGCGGATAAAAAATACGCTTCACGCCACACCTGTACGCCTCATTTTATTTTAATCCAGCGGTTCTCAAAGTGTAAGTCGACTTTTGGGCACTGCTATACATGGCTGGGTTTATAGTATGTAGGTACTTTTTGAATTATAGTTTTTTTGAGTTACCTTCAGTGATCATAACCTAGGTAAAGAGTGACCGATTTCAATCTAAAGCTTCGTGATACCATCAGATAACCTTTGAGATTTTGGGTGAACCGGATAGATATTTTAGCATTGGTTATTGGCCTAATGCGTTTATGATTTTATTATTATGAAGAGAGAACGATTCGTTTTTAGATCATTGAAGCAGATTGAAGATGGAAATATTGCGTTTTTATTTATTTTAGTCGGTAAGTAATTCATTAATATCCACTTAACTTACTAAAATAAGTAAAGCCAATATACCGATTTATGTAGGGTAAGTAGTATAAGTTTTTCATACATTTTACCTAAGTAGAAGGTAATTTATGAATAAGTATGGAACAGCAGTTTTTAGGCGAATCCAGAGTTGCTCCTATAGTTATATTTGTTCTATACGTCAGGAACGTAATAACTAGACTTCACTAACAAAACAAAAATATCCCAATGATTCAAATCACCGGATATTTTTCGTCCCATCGGCCCAGATTTATCAGACGCGCATATTAGGTGTTTGCCGCATCGCAATCGTACGATAAAAAATTCCCTTCTTCAACTACAGGAAGATTACTCTAGCTATACAAAAAACCATACAACGAAAGATGTCGTTGAATCTGTAAGTTTAATGCAACGATATAGAGCGGTGGTAGTTCAGTCCGGTAAGTGCCCACTTCTCCCAGAGATGTGGGTTCGTATCATGGCTTCTTACGGTGAAGCAAAACATCGTGAGGAAACCGGCATTATCTAGATTCAGCACATCTAGATCAACCCGCAGTGGACCAGCGTGGTGGGAAATGGTGCAAGCTTCGGAAGGCAGTTTAGACCTTGGGGATATAATAATATTATACACAAAGGTTCCATTCTACAGAGACAGGTTCCGGTACTTACACCCTCACAGAGAATAGAATAGTTATGCTCCGAAACAGTTTTTCGTGAGCTAAAGTGACCCTCAAGGTTCTCGGTCAATTTCAAAACCGGTAGTCGCATTTGACATGCGACAAACAACTTAGATCAGGTTTATGAGTAAACACGCCGCGCCTCTCTACTACGCATCTCTCCAATCAAGCGATGACGCATGGTGACATTTGTGACGTCACAGTGTGGCCAGCTTGATCCTGCAGCTGTTTTTGGTGACTTTCTATAACACTCACGGCCAATGAAAAAGTTTCACTTACAAAATGTCGACACCATAATAATATTTATAAGTCCAATTTTTAAAAATCTTTCATTTAATTTTTTATAAAATATTTAGGCATGTTCTTGTAAAAGTGATATTCTGATGTTCTGATTTGAAGCCACAGCCTCGAGAGTACGAGATCTAATTCGTTATTCCGTTAAGCAACCATTCATTTTGTTCACTTGTTTTCATTTAAATGTCGAACCCTTTTCTTCTCAGAAATATAGTGCCCGTGACATTGTATTTATCGGGTGAATAGAATGGTATGTACTAGTATGTAGAATGTGACGACAGCAAAATTTTTTTATTGAACTTCCGTATTGTGTAATTTGCATCCTGAAAACGTTTTTTATTTAGACAACAGGTATTTCCAATTTCAGTAACGTTTTTTATGTGGGAGTTGTGACACGTAACAAATATATTGGGTCTTTTTTTATCTTTTATACATAAATACGTTCAGTGATGTTGAGAAATGAGGAAGTGGGAGCCTTTGCACGTGAAAGTTTTTGGGTAGCCGGTTTGATTAGACTATAGGTAATTACAAGCTAAATTAAATTAGGTAGGTACTGTAACTATAATATAAATTAAAATGGTCCATACAATAACTTTACTATACACAAAAATTACCCACCAGAACATTTTAAGTTTATTTTGGCTCTACTGAAAAGTAGCAAAAATGGACATTGGCCCTAATGTCAATTTTTGCCCTAATCAGAACATGTAGAAATTTTCTGTTGTAATCTTATTGTACTTTTATGATTATTCTTAGATCTTATTTTAAATTTATGGAACTTAGTATTAAGTGCTTACATTTCATGCGGCGGCCTCCAATACGGAAATAAGCAGCATGATTGCCAACCTTCGCTAGGAGACGGCACTAGAAGAAGAAGAATGTTTTTTTTATGCATAATTTCACAATCGTGCCATGCATGGCAACACAGAGATGTTCCGAACAGTCGGAAGCGCACAATCGGCTCGCACGATCGTGGTCGTTACGCAACGGGAAAGAATTCGACAATGACCGAGTGGAGTGACCTGGAGGGTCACTCTATACTGACGAAAAACGAACGAGACCTGCTGTCGTGGAATCGGCACGTTTAATACAACGAGTCGTGGCTCGCGCAGCAGCGCTTCGAACCGTAGTTTTTCGTCACATAAAGTGACCCCTCCTTAGCTGATGATGACGCACACACAGGAAACTGGATTCTGTTGCTGGCAATTCCTGATGTCATTGCAGTTATTACAATAGATTTAGGATCAGGAAAAAATAAACTTCATTATTTAAGTCACTCGGACTTTTTAATTGCTCGTGAGTGTATAAGAGAATACATTTGCTTTAAAGCCGTTTTTTACATACATCGCTCACGACTGTAATGCCCGAAAGCAAGCCACCCGTTTTTCGCTTATATCATTGTGCCCAATTTATAAATCATTCAACTGGCAACACCCACTAACTATCAATCATGTAGAAAACGAGCTCCTCTCCACAATTTTACTACCATAGACAATTGATAGCCATAAAAAAATCCTGGCCACAGACAATAACCTGCAAACTGCAGCAAGGTGAAGTTATGATCTCACAGGACTACTGATTGCGGAAACCTTAGACTAACAATACACGAAAAAGATGGTGCAAAGTAATATAATAATAATAATATTGCCATTTATTTCCAAATTATCTACAGTTATTCTTAAATAACATAGTTTGCAAATCATAATATTAAATTAACATGCATTTCATTTAATTAATTAATGTTTTAAACTCTATAATTTAATTTATAATAAAATAATAATAATTCATGCACTTAACTTTATATATTTGAATATTTAATTAAATAATTGTTATTTATTGAAAAATAATTTGGTCACCCATTGCTGGGTAAAGGCCTCCTCCATGTCTTTCCATTGCCCCCGTTGCCTTGCTTGCCTTTGCCAAGTGTTGCCTGCTACTCTGACAATGTCGTCGACCCATCGTCTCTTCTGGTGCAAAGTAAAGTAAAAGTAAAATAAAAATCATTTAAGTAAATAGTGAATAGTAAGTCACATACACAAACAGAGCAAAAAAATTGTACGCATTTTGTTTACTGTCAAACCGTTTTAAGTTCAACCTAATGACAGCCATTGTACCAATGAATAAAGTCACAAATCTCCTAACCGACCTAATTAAAAATCCCAAAGATCTCAGTGGAAGAAGTGGCTGTTTTTTTTTCGAGACGTGTCTTTAAAAAAAAACACATACACACGCACTTACGCCTTGTACAAATGTACTCCCTTACGGGGTAGGCAGAGGTGCATTGCTGCACCCACTTTTCGCCAGAGTGTTATGTTAGTCCCAATGTAATAGGAGGCGGGCCTATTGCCATTTTACGGGCACATCCAAGACCCGAGAACAAATATGTGTGTTTATTTAAACAAATTTCTGCCCCAGCCGGGAATCGAACCCGGGACCATCGGCTCAGTAGTCAGGGTCACTAACCACTACGCCATTCGGTCGACGTGTCTTTAGTCTTTTGCAATGACACTCCATCTAGTTCGTATTAAATATCGTTGGCGGAAACGAACGTCCGATGATCTTACATCACAGATCCGCTAGTTTCCCGTTAGTACTCCGTCTAATCTGTGACTCTGTGTCATCCGTGCCATTACATATCGTCTGCTTATCACAGTCTCTTAAAAAGTCTAAAATTAGAAAAGAAAGAAAGTAAATTTATTTCGAACGCACACAAGCTAAAAGCTTACGTCTCGGTGAAACATTGGTAAACCAGTCACAATAGATTTTTAATTGTCACTGATACCTATCTCTGGATGTAAGGGGTAAAAAATAATAAATTAAAAAGTTTAAAAGTTATAAAAAAATTGCATGTGTGTTGCTTTCCGATACTGAAACGAGTTCTAGCTCAGCCTTATACCACAAAAATTCAAATAAACCCATTTTGCTACCCAATCTTTACCCAATTTTCGTTATCTTCACCGCTTGCAATCCCAAGCCGTTTCCACTCGGACATTCCAACCAATCAGCAGGTACGAACGGACCCCAATTCAGAGAAGTACTCAAACTGTCGCACCACGTGAGTCCTCCACGAGGCAAACTAATGACCACAATTGACAGATCACATGGAGATTGGAGACAAGCCGAATAAAATTGATAGGTTCCTATTGCACTGTAGCGCTAAATCTTTTGGCTCAACAGATTTTAATCTGGTCCTGTTGTTGGTTAGCTGTCTGGTAGAGATTGCTATAAGCAATAAGGCCGCCTTTTTGTACTGTTCTTATTTTTAAGTTTTATTTTGTATTGTTTCTGTTATTTAGGTGCAAACAAAGAGTATTGTATTATATGTCCTGGTCCTTACCAATAGCTGACTGCTGACACGACGACCGAATGGTGTAGCGGTTAATAGCTCTGAAGGTATGCTGAAGATCCTATATAGGTTCGATTCCCGGCCGGGGCACATATTTGTTTGAACACATATTTGTGCTCAGGTCTTGGGTGTTAATATGGATATAATAATTATGTATCTATCTGTGTCAGATATATCAGTTTGGTCGTCGTTGGATATGTCGAGCTTGGGGTCAGATGGCCGTGTGTAAGATGTCCCCTGATGCAATCTCATATCGTTTGCGGCCAATTACAACCTGTACTCTCACTTTCCTCCGAATATATTGACGGCCGAATGGCGTAGTGGTTAGTGACCCTGACTACTGAGCCGATGGCCCCGGGTTCGATTCCCGGCTGGGGCAGATATTTGTGTAAACACAGATATTTGTTCTCGGGTCTTGGATGTGCCCGTAAAATGGCAATAGGCCCGCCCCCTATTACATTGGGACTAACATAACACTCTGGCGAAAAGTGGGTGCAGCAATGCACCTCTGCCTACCCCGCAAGGGAGTACATTAGTACAAGGCGTGAGTGCGTGTTTATATTGAATGAGACATCTATATCACAAAATACCTAATTGAATCAAGTCTGAAATTTGCTGACCATGCATCAGTAATTTGCAGCGCTAAACATCAACTTTAGAGTGTCCAGAAACAAGTGCCAACATCAATAGAAGCATAATTATTGAGGCAACAATTATTCTGGTTACTCTTCAGTATATTTATTTTTATTGCACACCTGTTTAAATGAAAAATCTTTAATAAAACAAAAACTTATAAGTATTTACAAAAAATGTGCCTATATATTTACATGTTTAAATTTGTTTGGAATAACCCCACCGTCCACAGTTTGAGAGCCGCTGGTGCCAGTGTATGACTCACTCTCTGAGTTACTTTAATATAAAGGTTAGCCCTAATCACCGGCCGACTTATTGTAACAGCGAGCACTGACTGTGTTTATGTGAATTTTATATTTATTTATTTAAATTTTTAATTTAAAAACGAAAAACTGAGTTTTGTGAGTTAAGACTCTTTAGTGTGTAGTGCAACTTTGACTGTGATATTTTGTTTTTGTGAGTATTTTTTTATTTAATTTTTTTACTAGAGAGAATAATAAAATTAAGGGTTGTCTCGAGTTTTAAGTTGGGTCTGTGGTATATCGTAGCTCTAAAATATAGGTTGGTAATATTAGCTAGTCTTTCTTTATGTTTTTTATTTTTAGTTAAGAAGCTTTTAAATTTAATGTGAGTCCAATTACGAATTCGGGAATGTTATAAGACTATAGGTAGGGAAGTATGTATACTTATGTATTACATTTACGACCGAATGGCGTAGTGGTTAGTGACCCTGACTACTGAGCCGAAGGTCCCGGGTTCGATTCCCGGCTGGGGCAGATATTTGTTTAAACACAGATATTTGTTCTCGGGTCTTGGATGTGCCCGTAAAATGGCAATAGGCCCGCCCCCTATTACATTGGGACTAACAAAACACTCTGGCGAAAAGTGGGTGCAGCAATGCACCTCTGCCTACCCCGCAAGGGAGTAGTTACATTAGTGCAAGGCGTGATTGCTTGTTGTTTTTTTTTTTTTTACTTTTATAAAAAAAAAATATAATTTCATGCTCATATGATTAGATGATGTATCAATCCTCTTATGTCCATATCTGGTATACAGGTATTTTGGTGTCATAAGTAAACTTGGAATTTGTTAAATTAAGATTCTAACAAAATTAAGTTTCTTTTTGCAATAAGAAATATAAAAGCTCAATTATGCGACTTTACTCCGAAGTTTTGTTACGTACCTAAGAACTTTTAAATAAATCGTGGTGCAAAAAACGCTTCCCACTCACAATTTACAAACAGAATTTTAATTAAAACACTTCTTAATAAAAGCTTTTAAACGGTTTTCCTTTCGAATAATAACGACTTTCTGCATTTAATCGTGCAACAAAGGAATCTTTTCTGACCTCAGACAAATCCTAATGCATTTAAAATATCTTAATTTACTAGAGAGACGACCGAATGGCGTAGTGGTTAGTGACCCTGACTACTAAGCCGATGGTCCCGGGTTCGATTCCCGGCTGGGGTAGATATTTGTTTAAACACAGATATTTGTTCTCGGGTCTTGGATGTGCCCGTTAAATGGCAATAGGCTCGCCCCCTATTAGGTACATTGGGACTAACATAACACTCTGGCGAAAAGTGGGTGCAGCAATGCACCTCTGCCTACCCCGCAAGGGAGTACATTAGTACAAGGCGTGAGTGCGTGTTTTTTTTTTTTTTTAATTTACTAGTAGGTACAGGATCTAGTAAAATAATATCTAACATTATCAATATCATCATCAGCCCGTATGGATATGGGCATCTCCCAGACAGCCAGTTTCCAAAACTCTGTCCTCGGCCATCCTCATCCTGCCACTACCAGCCACCTGTCTAAGGTCGTTGGTCCAGAAGTCTGGATGGAACGTAACATATTTTATTATAGTGACCTGCCGAATGTACCTGAAAAATAATCTTGCCTAAAAAGCTACTATTCAATTCTGTAGGTATTTGAGCTTCCTAAATCTACCTAAAGCTAGGAAAAGAGAGCTTACATTACAATTGCGTTTAATTATTTTTACTAAACTTGCACTATCAGCACAAGCTTGCTTGTGTTGGGGTCCACCAACCCGCACTAGGCCAGCGTGGTGGACTAGGCCTAAATCCTTCCTTCATTGGAAGGAGACCCGTGCCCCAGCAGTGGAGACGTGATGGGTCGTGATGATAATTAAACTTGTAATTTGAAAGCTCGATGTAAGGAGCGAACTTACAACCTTATCACAGTAACTCCTCGTTCCACTGTTATGACAAGCGCTTATCGAGAGAAATATATGCAGTGACACAGAGAGTAGATAACATAGGCTTATCAACTGCCTACGTCGATGCTACGTAGATCAATGCCTACAGTGCGACCTGATTTAGCCTTATGTGATACAGTCATCTGCAAAAAATATTGAAAAAGGATATAGTCCTACCCTGTTATTCATAAAAAGTTATTGAACGTTTTAGCTTAGTTGTCGGGTTGCCCACTTACCCGACAACTCTCTTAGCACAAGCTTGCTTGTGTTCCACCAACCCGCACTAGGCCAGCGTGGTGGACTCTTCCTACTCTGGAAGGAGACCCGTGCCCCAGCAGTGGGGACGTGATGGGTCGTGATGAAGACGATGATGTCATTGCTGGCTATTGTGATTTAATCCGTTGTCAGATTAGACAGCTTGATAACTTAGCAGACTAGATAATTGCGCTAAGAAGAAGCAGGAAAAATATTCAATTAATCTCACTTTAGTACTTTCGTTTGAAAGATGAAGAACTTAATAAATGAATATACAAAGCTCATTCACTACATTAAATAGCTATATGATCCTAAGATAGAATAGAATAGAAAAATATAAAGAAAACATTACAAAATCACAACTTGTATATAACATAGTACAAAAAAGGCAGCAGTTATTGCTTAAAGCAATCTCTACCAGACAACCTAAGATAATTGGAGATTCATCGATTATTGATATCTAAAGCTTGGATCTGTTAAAAGCTTTTTCTACTAACTGTACTGATTTGAAATTTCCAGTATAGCAATAAGAGGAAAAATTGCTAGGACAAAATTATTAGCAGCATAGCCTGAGGCCTCATGGAATAATTATACAAGTTCAAGGAAGAAAATAGACTTTACATGAAATATAAATATGTGGGGACATCTCACACACGGCCATCCGACCCCAAGCTAGGCATAACCTGTGTTATGGCTGTCGGACAGTGTTATGGGTGTCGGACAGCTGATATACAGTGGGTGATCAAATTATTATGATCACTTGATTTTTTATGACGAAAACGACTTTGACTACGATCTAATATTTCAGTCATAAACCATCAGCAAACCTTTGAGTATTGTACATATATCATTTTGTTCACAAAGCGTTTATGCGTATGGCAACATTGGATTTTATACATGGCTATAATATTATGTCTAGACTCAAAAAAACATCCCTAACTGTCCACTTGGTAAAATTTGCTTTTGGAGATTATAAGTTCTGTAGTGTAATTTGTTTGCTTTATATTGTTGTTTTTTTAATATAAATTGTTTAGTTAATGGAATAACAACAATTTACCTTTAGATTTCACCATTAAAAGTGGTTATTTATTTCGGTTATTGTTAATTTATAAAATGGGTAATATAATTTATATAATGGGTAAGGGTAAAGACATTCCTGAGGCAAAAATAGTTGAAATCAAAACATTACTACTCTAAAAAAGTCTCTCACAATGTCAGATAGCTGGAAGTACAGTGTTGCTCAGTCAAAAGTTAATAACATAATGAAAAAATTTTAAAAGAACAAGCCCTTTTGAAACATAAAAATGACTTTTCTGCACTTTTAGTGATCATAATAATTTGATCACCCACTGTATCTACACAAATACATAGATACCTAATATAAATAATGTAAATAAATATAGTTAATAAATTCTTTAGTACACTTGACCCTATCTGAACATAAATATTCTTCCACCCAAAGGTTGTCTTGAAAAAAACGCTTTTAGTGATAAGACCGCCTTTTTTATACCTATGTGTTTGTATTTTAAGCTTTGTATAATCTATTCTTGTGTACAAAGAAAGAATATTCTATCTATCTATCTATAAATATCAACAACCAAGACCCGAGTAGGTAAAAATATTTGTCTTTAAACTAATATCTGCCCCAGCCGGGAATCGAACCCGGGACCTTCGGCATAGTACTAACCACTACACCATTCAGCCGTCATAGACTTTACATGTCATGCGTCATTTGAAGTAGGTATACAGGGTGATAACTCTAACTTAAGGTTATTGAGGTCAATTTTACGAAAGATACTTTACAAATCTATTGCAGTGGCAAGGCGTTTATTAGGGTCACACTGTAATAAAAAATAAAAAAAGATCTTAAAAGAACCTTCTCCTTTTTTGAAGTCGGTTTTTTTAATATAAAAAACAAAAATGCACGATCTATTCGTATACTGTGCAGTATTGATGTTAATAAAAAAAGTTTATTTATTATTATTTTGTATTTAGTTAACATACAGTTCCGTTTATAATTTACAATCAAATTATTAAATATTTTCAAATACCTATAGTTCTTAAATTCGATTGTAAAAGTTTATGTACCATTAGTTTTACATCACCAATTAAAAGTAACACAAAATTAGGAAGACTTACTTAAGGTTTATTGGCCTTCTGAAGAAAAAAATAGAAAAATGATTCAAATGAATAGTAGGTACAGTAAGGGGCAGATAAACCTGACCCCCTGACCTCGTAAGTTTCAAATAAAATCTGTTTGATTTTTTTAAAATTTCAATTTAATATTTTGAATATCAGATCTCAGGTCTCTAATAGTTAGTTCCAATTAATCTGCCTTCAAGTGTTCATATTCATATTCATTTATTATTGCAACTATGTTGGTATTACACTGTTCTTACATCTATGTACATTAAGTATCCTTAACATAACTCCCTGTAGGGCATAGCAACATATTCTAAAAAACTAAACAATTATGTAAGTACTTACTTAAAAATTATTTAACATAACATAAAACTTTATAAAATAAAACATTAAACTTTATGATATACCTATTTTATATATTTAACAATTTTAGAATATTTAAAAACTATCTAATAAGTATTCATTTACAGAATAATAGCACCTTTCTATTCTATCTAATAAGTAATTAACTTTTAGTAAGTTAACTTTAGTATAAGTTAACTTGAACATGTGCGTATTTTCAGATAAGCGATCATTGAACCCGAAATATACAGGCTGTTATACTTTTACCATCATTAATCGTAGGAATTCTCAACAACATATCGCACATGACAATCCGAACCGTCATATGTAGAATAAAAGTTGTTAAGAATTACCCCTTTCGGGGCACTGTACATAAAAATATCGACATAGACTAATATTAGTCTATGACATAGACAAGTGGATATTTAGATAGTACCTAAATTCGGTATTTTTAATCTCTATTACTAAATTGAAAGATTCTGAACGGTTTATCAACCGTTGATTGTCCCGCGATTAAGTGACGTATCGTTCTGTTGACGGTCTGTCAATTTAGTATCTGAGATTGAAAAACAGACTTGAGATAAGTAAAAAGGCGGAAAGCGTCAACAAGTCGCCGTAACCCCCCTCCCCCTGTCAAACACCTTGATCATAAGAATATTACATCAAGGACTCAGCCTGTATAATATTTTCATTCATAAATAATAATAATTGGTGCGTAATCAATTCAAACCAGTACCTACTTCTTAAGTACATCTTTATCTTATTCATTGACGTTCAGAAACGAACAATAATTAAGAGTAACTATGCAAATATATATATATATATATATAATATAAACACTCACACCTTGTACTCCCTTGCGGGGTAGGCAGAGGTGCATTGCTGCACCCACTTTTCGCCAGTGTTATGTTAGTCCCAATGTAATAGGGGGCGGGCCATTTTACGGGCACATCCAAGGCCCGAGAACAAATATCTGTGTTAAAGCAAATATCTGCCCCAGCCGGGAATCGAACCTGGGACCTTCGACTCAGTAGTCAGGGTCACTAACCACTATGCCATTCGGTCGTCCATTAAAACAACAGTTAAATATCTCGTTCTCTACAAGCTGTTTTTAACCGACTTCGAAAAAAGGAGGAGGTTCTCAATTCGTCTGTACGTATGTTTTTTTTATCAAATCGGAACCACGTAGTAAAACGTTATCATGATTTATTGACATGTTAACAGTATCTTCTTAAAAACGGAAATATCAATGTTTAATTAAGTTCTCGGAATGGTCGGATGAGGAAAAAGTGGACGAATGAGATAAGACTATATAATGAGCGTTTCCATTGTCCATGATAAAAAATATCATGCATTGGACGGCACGTTAAGCCGTGGGTCCCGGTTGCTGCTTCGGCAGCAGTCGTTAAGCCTAGTCAGAGGCCTTCGGGCGGCTTGAAAACATCTGACAGTCGGGTTGCCCACTTACCCGACAACTCTCTCAGCACAAGCTTGCTTGTGGACGACCATGAGTCGTGATCATCATGCATTTTTGGATGTTTTTTTTCAGACTTATCATAAAATGATACCAATTCTAGTGTGTCTTTTCATTTGAATTTAATTAAAATGTGGGTTTTAACATAAAACAAGAACTAATAAAATACTTACCAGCTAAAATGGTTAAGTACTTATTTCCGCAATGAAACCATTTATTTTAGCTGTAGTTTATTTGTTTATATACCTAATTCATTAAACAGACACACTAAGATTTTTGTGCCAAGTATGAAAAAAATACAAGTGACTAAGGGTCCTACTAAACGTCAAAATTTCGCCTACCTACCACTTTTAAAACATCCTGCAGCTACATAATAACAGTAGCATTTATGGCGAATCGCCATATACTGACGTTTATCTACGTCGATAACGAACCTGTGTAGCCGCAGCTGTGTCGCGCCTATCGTGTCGTGCCGACAGTGGACACAGCACGGCTAGTATACCTACGTGCGTCCACTCACGCTTGCAGCGAACTCTCACGCCAGACAGCCGGACGACAACTATTAACATAGTCATTCGGTTACTCACGCCATCTTGGAAACTGGTTACCGGATGTATCCGTTCGGATACCACTGACCTAACGTTCTAACTCAATACAATAGGGTAAAAACTATCCTCTAGAAACCCAGACACCTCATACGATGACGATGACGTAAAGTGGAGACCCACAGGGTTCAGACAAAGTTAAGTTTGCAGCCGCCGAAAACTGAAAGAACTTAGTGAAATTTTAGGTCTCTGGGTCTCAGGGGGCTAAATTTGAACTTGTGACATGAGTGCGGAAAGCAGTACCCGTATCATGAAAATTCGAGCTAACGAATAGAATCGAATGCGAGTGCGACTATTGTCAACTTGACAGCACTTTCGAACACTTTTTACCTTTCGAATGAGTTTCGAAAAGAATGACCACAGAGTACATGATATTATTCTGACAATGACCTATGGAATGATAGCTGTCAAACTTTCGCAAATCTGTACACCGCAATACACCGCCATTTTGTTGTTGACAGGTTGACAGCACTTTCGAATAGACTATCGAATAGAATATGCTGCGGTTTTTCATGATACGGGTACAGGTCATTACAGTGACGGAAGAGTCAAAAGACTACACTGTAATGACCTTCCGCACTGGTGTCACAAGACGTTTTTGTATAGGTACATATTGTGAGAAATAGTCATAAAAATAAATACCGCTCAATTTATTTTGATACATAAGTATCGAGAAAAAATAAATGTGTAGGTACCTTTCTAAAAATATAGTATGTATAAAATTATTGATTAGCATTGTCGAACAAATAATATATAATAGACTACAAAACGGAACAGGAAAATATATCAATTTAACAAACGACATGAGATCATCATCGTTGGCAATAAAATTAATGATATAATTATTTCTCAGGAACGCACTATCGTTCTATTCGAGACCTAGATTCTAGACGGCCTAGCATTCTCTGAAATCTTAGAGATCTTTACTTTTCCGTTCGTCGACTACGGAAAATCCCATAATTATGTATTATGTATCAGTAAAAATATGATACTTACTTAAGTAGTTTTTATAGCCTGGCAACATTTAAGAAGACAAAAAAGTCTCCTAATAACAGATAATTGGAATAAAGGTGCCAATTGGCTGTCAACGACATAAGGTTGCAGTGACAACATGTCGCATCGTTACTATTGATTTTTAACCCCCGAAGGAAAAAGAGGGGTGTTATAAGTTTAACGTATCTGTGTATCTGTGTGTGGTAGCGTAGCTCCCAAACCGCTGAACAGCAGATATTCGTTTTTCTTTTTAATGTTAAAGTTATTAATAAATAATATTTAGCATTAAGTCCACTTTTTGTTCACTTATGTCATACCTATTTGTGCAATAAAGTATCAAATAAATAAATATTGCCGCAAGTGTTGTTAGCGATATTTTATCAAAATCAGTTTAGCCATCAATAAGTTATGCTGCTTTCAGTGTTGAATGGCGGAGCTTTTTAACGTTGGTAAGGTTATTGTTATACACTCACAGGCAATGAAAAAGATCAAACTGCCATTAACGTTAGTATAAATTCTTTATTGCACATTAAAAAAAAACACATTGTACAAAGGCGAACTTAATGCTAGTAGCATTCTCTACCAGTTAACCTTTTGTGATGTTCCATATGTCATTAGAACTTCTTCATTGCTCGTGAGTGGATTAAAATAATATCATGGTCTGCAACATGTACCTATTAAGCGGCCAATCGGCACCTTAAGTTATTATATTATTAAATAATATACTAAACAAAAATAATTTTCCATTTTCCCTAAGCTATTCTTATAAAGGCCCTCGGGCTTCAACTTGGACACAGCATTATAAGATTTATAAGATTTTCTGCTCGTTTTTCTTCGTCTAAATTTCTGAGAAATGTTTACAAGATCGTCTTGTGGAGGACATTTTCCAGCTGATTGGTGGAAAATAGAATAGAATAGAATCAAAAATTCAAAATCAGTATAGAGCGGTGGTAGCGTAATGGATAAGGCTTCGACCTCTCAATCGAGAGGCCGTGGGCTCAAATCCTGGCCTGTACCAATGAATTCTTTAAATTGTGTTTACGGCGATATGGTTCGCAAGTTTTGCAACCTATCATGTGAGTACAAATGTGCTGCGGAAAGTGGGTGGCGCTTGTAAGCCACCTCTGACTACCCCTTCGGGGATTACAGTCGTGAGTGCATATGTATGTGTAAAATCAGTTCAGCCGCTTGGAAGACTATACCATAAACAGATACACAGACAAGTTAAACTTATAACCTACCTCCTTTTCCGTCGGGGGATAAAAAGGTACTACTATCTATCTATTGCTATTCTATTTTATACTGAGGGGATGAAATTCAGGCTGTCTCGAGTGGAACCTTTGTACATGACCCACTAATTTCAGCTCAGCCAGCGTAGCTCACGAGTAAAGTAGAATGGCCAAATCTGACCCGCTTTGCAGCCTCTGACCAAACCTATTTTTATTCAATCATAAGGGTCAAAATCAGAGAGGTGAGCATTATGCTGGCGACAAAGTTTTTCCTAATTTTATTACATGATATTACTAAAATAATTATTTCAAAATAAAGGTTCTGTGCATATAATTACAGCGCACTCAGCATATTTATTTCGCTACGGTAATATTTATTTGATTTTAAACAAAATACGTCCAAATCGTCATTCCGAGAACGCGTCCTTATACCATGTTTCGAAGTTCAAACAAGTCAAAAATGTTTAAAATTTAACTTAAAATTGACATATTTTAATATTATCTTTTAGAATAATCAAATTATGAATATAAGTATAAATTACATTATTACAAGTAAAACTTCTTCATATTTTGGCTATTCAAATGCTGTCCGTCGTTTATCAAATCATTCCGTGAACGTGGTGGATATCGGTCGATGTAATTAAAACAACACACGCTAGGTGGCGTTAGCGGGCACCAGTGTGAAGTTCGCAGTTCAAAACAAAAAGCGTGTGTCGTGATTTCGGAAACAAAATATTTGATTTTGTTGGTAAGTACCTTTTAATTTCATATGTGTGAGGCGTACTTTAATTCCCTGTCACTACGGGAACGCTGTTAAGTAATAAGTTTTTCGTAAATTTGCATACTTTTAGCAAAATTCTTATAAATATTGTAGCTCACTTGTTCATAACCTCTAAAACCAATATCTAACATGGCGGCGTCAAGCGTGACTTGAAAATATTTAACGAATAATCATTTCGAGAACGGTCATTTCGTGAACGTCCTCGTATATGACGGATGTTCCCCGAAATGACGCCTGCGTTCCTGAAATGACATTTTTTGGGCAAAATTATGCTTTAAAGCTTATAAAACCATAACCATGCAAAATTTTGTTTTAGGTATCCATTTAGTACAAGTAAGATGGAGAACGATAAAAGTGAAAAGAAAACGAAGTCGAAAAAACGATTAAAAGAGGACAGTATAGCTTATAAAAAATATCGTGAAAAGGCTAATGCAAGGAAGCGCAAGTTTTTAGATAAAATGACACCTAAACAAAAAGAGATGAAGAGACTGAAAGATAGGGAATATTACCAAAGAAAAAAGCTGAAAATAAAGTTAAGACTGTTAATGACATGACTGAAAGACAGAAGAGGAAACAGAGAAAGACGTGGAGAATAAATTCTCAAAAGTATAGGCAGAAAAAAAAGATGATCGCAAACATTTTAGCTGACAGCCCCCCAGATACTGAAAATGAGATAGAAGACGATAATCGCGAGTCGAGGAAGAAAGCAGGAAGAAAACAAGTTAAAAAAGATAAGGCGCAGGCTTACAGAACTGTTAAAAAACAGAAACATAAAATACAAAAAATGGAAAAAATCATAAATCAGTTGCAAAAAAAAATACAGAGAAGCAGAAGACGTGAAGAAAGAGCATCCCAAAAGACTGCTGATACGCCTACCCGCAATGTTGATGAATTAACAAGAGGATATCCTGTTACTGCGGAAGTTCGTAAACGTCTATTATTTGGCGAGGTTCTGACAACACAACTAAAAGACACCGTTGAAAAATTACCGAAAAATTCAAAACAGCGAGAGGCTTTTCAAAAATGTGTCAGTGGTAACCGTATCAAAAAACATCGTTTAAATAATATGGCCAAACAATTCCTCCACAAAAATAAAAATAATGACAACATTATAATATCTAATCGGAGGCATCCAACATTTTTAATCACTAATCAGATTCGTGAAGAAATTCATAAGTTTTTTGAGCGAGATGATGTCAGCAGAATGTGCCCTGGTAAGAAAGATTGCCTCAAGGAAAACAAACAAAAGCGGTTGCTTCTAGAAACTGTAAAAAATTTGCATCCTCAATTTTGTGCTGAGACTGGAATTCGAGTATCTTATTCGACACTTTTGAGAGAGAAGCCTTATTGGGTAGTGCCACCTACAAAATGGGATCGAGATACTTGTCTTTGTGTAAGGCATGAAAATTTTGAATACAAACTGAACAAATTGAACCGACTAGGAGAGCTGCCGCACAATTCTACATCCCAATGTATAAAAGCGTACAGCTGTGACACTACTTCTTATGATTGTATGCTTGGTTTGTGTGGTGATTGCAAGGAGATCAAAATGGAATCGGGGAGTAATGAAGATACCGTTCAATATTTTCAGTGGCAAGTAACAAAGGAAGACCGAATCATAAAAGGAGAAAAGAAAACCGTCAAACTTACTAAAAAAGTTACTGTTACAAGCACAGTAAAAAAATTGAAAATGTCTTTAGCTGCGGATATTTCTCCAATGAAAAAACACGTTTATGGAATTAGCGAAAACTTGAAGGCCAAAAGAGAACTGAAAGATAATTTAAAAGAAACAGAGCTAATGATTCAAATTGATTTCGCTGAAAATTATATGACAAAATATGCGAAAGAGATTCAATCGGTTAGATTCGGAGCTTCGAAAGGTCAATTATCGATCCACACAGGAGTTTTTTATGCCAAAAACGATACATCTCTAGAAACTGTTTCATTTGCCACTGTGAGTGATAATTTGGACCATCAGGCTCATGCTGTATGGGGACACCTGAAATCAGCGCTACAGAAAATATTGAGTGTCAGGCCACACGTAAATACCCTTCACGTGTTTTCAGATGGACCTACGTCCCAATATCGAAACCGGACTAATATTTACTTATGGATAAAAACCTTAATAGACCAATTTCCGCAAATAACTGCTTCAACGTGGACATTCAGTGAACCAGGTCATGGTAAGGATCCAATGGATGGTGTAGGAGGAGTGCTAAAGAAAACTGCTGATGACCAAGTATTGCGAGGAAATGATGTCAACACAGCTGCAGATTTTGTCCGTTTATTAAACAAATCATCTGTTTTACTCCATGAAGTCACTGACGGTGAAATTGTTGCAGTCAGAAACGTATTACCCGAAACGATAGATGCGATCCCCGGAATCATGAATGTAACTAAAATTATCTGGCAGAATGCTTCTGATGTCTCCATACTACTGTATCAATTTTCAAAATTGTTGCGAGAAATTAAACTGCAGGCATTTTCAGTGGAAGATAGAGATATAGAAAGTCCAGCTCCAATAGAAATGATAGATTTAGACAAAGAAAAGGAAGAAGAAGAGTTTCTGAATACTCTTCAAAACAATAGAAAAAGTATTTACGACGCCGTTTACGGATCAGACAGTTCAGAAGATGAGAATCTACAAAAGGTTTCAGATCGACTTCATGGAATGAATGACGATATTTGTGCTGGTACATCTTACGGAAACGATAAGGAGAACTTCCACCCGGGAACACCCAAATATTCCGAAAAACTTTTTTCCGAATTTGATAACACCGAATATGTAATTTACGAAATATTGCAATACCGATTTTTTTAAATACCGAATTATAAAAATCACGAAAATTATGATTTCGAATATTATAATCACGAATATTTGTTATTGCGATTGTTAAATATACGAACGTTAAAAAATACGATTACTTTAATATACGAAAAATAAAATACCGATTTATTATTATCACGAAAAAGTGAAATCCCAATCGGAAATATGATAATTCGTGATTTTGACAAAAAAACATAAAAACATCTTTAAAACTTTAGAACCAAAACCAAAAGATAGGTGCGACGACGAGCAAAGCGAGGAGGAGCGTGTTAGGTGCACATAGATATCGAAAAACAAAGCGGAGCGCAGCGAAGCGGAGCGGAGCGTTTCAAATATAGAGCAAAACAATTGCCAGGATTTTTATTGTGTTCAACCTTAAAAACCTTAGGACCTAAACCTAAAGATAGGTGCGACGACGAGCAAAGCGAGGAGGAGCGTGTTAGGTGCACATAGATATCGAAAAACAAAGCGGAGCGCAGCGAAGCGGAGCGGAGCGTTTCAAATAATAGAGCAAAACAATTGCCAGGATTTTTATTGTGTTTAACCTTAAAAACCTTAGGACCTAAACCTAAAGATAGGTGCGACGACGAGCAAAGCGAGGAGGAGCGTGTTAGGTGCACATAGATATCGAAAAACAAAGCGGAGCGCAGCGAAGCGGAGCGGAGCGTTTCATATAATATAGCTTAAAAAATATTGTTTGTATACGGATTATGCTGTTAATAAACCTACTATTCCTAATATATATCTATTTCTTGTTCACTAAAAACATTCGGGAATTTGTATTTTCGGAATATTTAAAATTCAGAATTCGTAATTTTAACAATTCGATATAATAAATAATCGTACTCTTGAAACATCGAAATTATAATATTCGGAAAATAAACTTTCGTCATTTTAATTAATCTGTTGTTTGAAATTTCGTTTATTATACTATTCGTGATTTTCACTATTCGGAAACTTAAAATTCGGGATTGTGAATTATTCGGAACTATGAAATTCGTAATTATGAAAATCGTTATTTTCATATTCGTAAAAAAGTAATTCGAAATTCTGTAGTGTACCCCTTCCACCCAAATATGATACGTCCAAAGACATTTTTGCTAGTAAATGTGCATACTGAAAATAAAATAAATAAATACAGATACGTTGCAGTCGCTGACACCTCAGTTGATGAAGACGGTGAAATAAAAGTTACATTTCTTCGATGTCAGCGGAACTCAGCAAGAATATTTAAAACTGAACAAAATGATGTTGCATATGTCCCCTGTGAACAAGTTATTAAAATTTTACCTACACCGAAATTGCAGAAAAAAGGTAGTCGTAGTTATTATTGTTTTGATGAAAATATGGACATATTTGAAAAGTAGGTTATCGTTAGACTTTACATTCAAACTTTGATACTCAAGTTACTTTGTGTTTGTGTTATTGATTAGGTATGCAAGTAATGTTTCTAATTCATAAAGACTGGTTATTTCAAAACTAAAAAGTTTATATTTTGATTTTAAGCATTGATAAGCAAGATATTATGTTAAATGTGAAATTATAGTGTGCAATTAGCATTTGTTCCTCTAATTTTGTTGATTATTACTACAAAGTTTATTATTACTTATTAGATTTTAAGTTACAATTTTGATACTCATGTTTCTTATTCCTTAAGTACAAATAAAGGTATAATTTACTGTAAATTTATATTATTTTCATGCATCAAATGTACCAAAAACCGAGCTTTGTGTTCATTTAGGGAACGTCAACGTCATTTAGGGAACTTCGTTGTCATTTTGGGAACACTCCCATCATTTTCGGGAACATCACAAAAACGGCAAATATGTCACTATTATGTAATGCTATAGTTAAATCTTGCATTTACAAGATGAAATTACCTTGAAACCTTTGTATTTATATTAATAATATATAACGTAGTGCAAAAATGTATACAATAAATTGAAATTATGGAGCGAAATTTTCACAAATTGGAAATTTAAGGAGAGTAATTTGAAAAATAAATGTTTTCATTATAAAAAAAAATAAAATAATAATATTTTCTGATTTAGGAAAAGGTTAATTACAATTTCTCGAAGAGCAGTCTTAAATGTTTTCGTTATATTATTATTTAAAAAATAATTAAAAGTGTTCCCTAAATGACTCTTGACCCTGTCATTATTCTTACTAGCAGGTATTATTTCTAAAATATATAATTTTGTGCGTGCCTCATCACAGGATAGGTTCATGACAAATGCCACAACAGACTCCACTTGTTAGTTTTCCTCAAAATAAAACTTAATTTCTCAGATATTTGAAAACCTAAAATGCTCACCTCTCTGATTTTGACCCATAAAGGTGTCCTAAATGAGGGAAAAATATTAAAAAAAAACAAACCACGTTTAATAAAGAACTTAGTAGGTATGAGGAAAACATCAGCTAGTCAGTCCAAAAAGACTTTATCTTTCACCACCTATATCTTCGTTCTCCCATGCCTCATAATAATAAAGTTTAGTTTATGTGTTACACATGGGGTACACATCAGTATAATAATAGGGTTCACTCACCAATGGCTGCTCTGGCGGGTCATGGCGCCATAGAGAAATGGCCATTCTCATTTGAGCAGCAAGCCTAGATGTTCCAAAAGCTGAGATCAATCTTATCTAAGTATCTTATACTTTATACAATACAATATAATACCCTTTATTTGAACCAAGAACAAAAATTCCAAAAAAAAAAAACAAAACTTAAAAATAAAACAGTACAAAGAGGCGGCCTTATTGCTTATAGCAATCTCTACCAGACAACCTTTGGATGGAAGAGAGTAAGTCTATTATGATTGTGAGGTAGTTATTAAGGTCTTAAGAATTTTATTAATTAGAGGTTGCGTGGGTGACTTCGCCACCCAGTAAATTTAAACGACTCTAAAGTCTAAACCATAGTGTGGTCGAAAATAGAAATCGCATTTTGAAAGTGACTCATTACCGTGATTAAGAAATTCCTCAAACGCCACAATCTAAAAGTGAATGTTGAAGAAATTCGAGGAATTCTGATACAATTTCTTGTACAGTGCGCCACGCAGATACCTGACCCCCACGCAATAATAGATTTACTTTCTTAAAAAACGACACCTATGCGTAGCGTCCACCTACCGATTTCGTACGTATTGGACCAAACGAAGTATTCATAAATGTATGGAGAAACGGCGTCGGCAATGCCTATGAATTGGACGAACTTGTGTGATTTTCTATACAAAGAATACTGAATGCGATGCGTCCGTTGCGAACGATGCCGAAAGGTCGACGCTTACCTTAACACGGTGATTCTTGGTAGGTAAGTAGAGCATCAAATAAATAAATAAAATATGTGGGGACATCTCACACACGGCCATCCGACCCCAAGCTAGGCAGAACCTGTGTTATGGGTGTCGGACAGCTGATATATCTACACAAATACATTGATAAATAGATACTAAATATAAATACCTATCAACACCCAAGACCCGAGAACAAATATCTGTGTTTAAACAAATATCTGCCCCAGCCGGGAATCGAACCCGGGACCTTCGGCTCAGTAGTCAGGGTCACTAACCACTACGCCATTCGCCAAATCTTCTTACCGTGTCCGTGACCAACACAAGAGCTGAGCTAGGTTTTGCCACCGTATTGAAAGGATTAGCCAGTCAGGTCTATTGTCAGACACTGACTGTCCAGAAGCGCGAGCATAGGATTCGATACTATTTTCGAAACTACACAAAGGGTCACTTTTACCAAACGCTAAACGTATTTAAATCAAATTTTAAATACATTTTGTACTGACAGACGTATGACAGGCTACTAAATACGTTTAGCGTTTGGTGAAATTCCACCTCACATATGGAAAAAACAAATGTCACTTTTGGAACTAACATTTTGACAGTGACAGTTGCCGATACGCAACGTTAACGGAGGTTCGAAAGTTGTGCTCGCGACTCAGGTTGCTTTGGACTTAGGCAAACAAGACGTACTACACTCGCAAGCAATGAAAAAGTTCCAGTGACAAAAGCACCGAGTAACTTCTAGACGGAAAAGGCTAGCCTAATGACACCGCCTTTAATACTGAAGTATATTTAACATCGCGTATAACCAGCCAACTAAACTTTAATATTTTGTTAAAATTATTATAAACTAGCTGTTCCCGCGAGCTTCGCTTCGCCTTAAAAAGTTTTCCCGTTGGAATTCCGGGATAAAAAGTAGCCTATGTTCATTCTCAGGCTCTAGACCATATGTATATCAAATTTCATTCAAATCCGTTCAGTAGTTTTGGCGTGAAAGAGTAACAGACAGACAGACAGACACAGTTACTTTCGCATTTATAATATTAGTTAGGATATTAAAAAAAAATGATGTCTTTGATCTAAGTGGACCTTTTTCATTTCTCGCCAGTGTAATTCAGGGCGGTCAGATATCTTCGTAGCATACAGTTAAACGTACAATCTAAGTATGGTATTTGCGAATCAGAATACCAAACGCAAGACTTCGAGGGTTATTAGAGAGAGCATGGCTGTTGTACCGAGAGTCCAGAGATCGATTCCCGGTCGGGACAAATAGTTAGGTACTCATTTGATAACTTAGAATAGAATAGTTTAGATTAGCTTTATTGAACACCACATAAATCAGACTTACAAAAAACACACTTAAAGACTAGAACTAATGTACAATAGGCGGCCTTATCGCTGAGAGCGATCTCTTACAGGCTACCTTATATATTGCGTAACATACCACCTAATCAAAAGAACCAATTTATATGGAGAAGCGTTTTTTTATTGTTTAGAATGGCCCACTCAGTTACACCCTTCCAATTTACTGTAACACTTATGCAACACTCTGTCATAGACTAATGACTCTGTATAGGGTAGATTGAAGACTGACTCTCACTGATAAAATTGCACCCTACAAACTTTTAGCCTAAACAACTAATCAATTTAAGTCTACTGCCCGATATACACCAGATCTCTCAACAGACCGCTGCAATGGAGCTAGTAAAAACAAACACCTCTTTTTTAACGGCTGTCGGTTAAAATTGGGATACCACGTTGAAAGATTTGCTGAATTAAAACAAATAAATCGCTATTTTAATACTGTAACACTGTAAGTTATTTAACCGACAAGATCTTCATTATTTTTAGTGCCAATTTCTCCATAGTCGGTTATCTAACCGACAGGGATTGATTTATAAATTAAACGTCATCTCCATATAAAATTCATGACAGATGTGTCAAAAGTCAACCACTACTCCCTGGTTATACTCTAACCGACTATGGAGAAATTGGCTAAGTTACGATTTGAAATCGTGGTCAGGTAGTTTGTCAAGGATGCTTTTCATTAGTCCACATACCTACTTATACAGGGTGTTGCAAAATTGGTATACTAAGCCGAAACCTACATGTGCAGCATGGTATATCTAAGCCCGAAATTGAAATCAGAATTTGGAAATTCGCGAAAAAAATATTTTTTTTCCATAGTAAAAGTCTTAGATATAACATGCTGCACATGTAGGTTTCGGCTTAGTATACTTAGCTTAGTATATATAGGTAAGTGAATCTCACTGGTAAAAAGAGCAGCAATGCGCATCTAACAACAAACCTACCCCACTAGGCTACCCACTACACTAATAAATAGTGTTTTATTTTATTTATTTCATCTTACTTGTCATTAGGTGTCACAATACACCGTAGGTATATATTCGGTCCAGTGAGTCGGAGGGCGTCCCACGCAATGAATGGATTCGAAGAAATGCAATGTCCCAGTATGAAATAAATACACTTGCTCATTAGATTTCTAATGATGTCCATGAGAGAAACTGAAATAGATATTTCTTTAGAAAACTTCAATGGAAATGTATTAAGTTTGTTGTAAGAAATATTTTTAATGCTGAATCTAGATCGTTATCGTGTTATAGTCTATTTGCTTAAATAATAAAAGTTATACAAAAATATCACACATGTTCTATTCTATTCTATTCTATTCTCTGTGGGAGTGTAAGTACCTGCACCTGGCTCTCTCAAGTGGAACCTTTGTGCATATCCCCAAGGTCTAAACTGCCTTCCTAAGCTTGGACCATTGCCCACCACGCTGGTCCACTGCGGGTTGGTGGGTTCACAAATCTAGATATGCAGGTTTCCTCACGATGTTTTCCTTCACCGTAAGAGCGATGGTATACATTGTACTTAAGTTAAAAGAACTCATTGGTACATGTCAGCGCGGGATTCGAACCCGCATCTCTTGCGTGAGAAGCGGGCGCTTACCCGACTGAGCTACCACCGCTCCAATATCACACATGAAAGCCAGCAATAAAAAGTTCCACCTAATAGGTGAATTATTGTATGTCACTGGAACTTTTTCATTAATGGTTAACGTATAAAATGGAAAATTAAGTGCCAATTTCGCCGTAGTGGGTTAGAGCATAACAAGGGATTATTGCTTCACTATATTCTCTGGTTACGATCTAACCGACTATGGATAAATTGGAGCTAAATCTTGTCAATGAGCTTCTTGGTAGGTCGTTACCCGTTTCAGTAACTATAATTATAGGACCGACCATTGTATGGATCTGACGAATAAAACTCACAAAATTCAACCCTGTATGGCATCTTATAAATAAATACCACATTTTCCAAGCACGTGACAAGTCTACCGTTAAATTTAAATTTCATTTCTTCGAATATTATTAGCCTATTCTAGAACTCTAGATTTATAACCTAACCTACAACGCTCTATTTAAAAAGAAATGAAAACGGAAATGGATCCCAATTAAGGGCCTATTCAATCACCTAGACGACCGAATGGCGTAGTGGTTAGTGACCCTGACTACTGAGCCGATTGTCCCGGGTTCGATTCCCGGCTGGGGCAGATATTTGTTTAAATGCAGATATTTGTTCTCGGGTCTTGGATGTGCCCGTAAAATGGCAATAGGCCCGCCTCCTATTACATTGGGACTAACATAACACTCTGGCGAAAAGTGGGTGCAGCAATACACCTCTGCCTACCCCGCAAGGGAGTACATTAGTACAAGGCGTGAGTGCGTGTTTTTTTTTTTTTTTTCAATCACCTATCGGTATCGTACGTATCGGACCAAACGGATTTTCATAAATGTATGGAGAAACGGCGCCGGCCGGCGATGAAGTGGACGCACTTGTGTGAACTTCTATACAAAGAATACTGAATGCGATGCGTCCGTTACGTACGATGCCAAAAGGACGCTTACCTTTATTATACCGAAAGTTGGACGCTTCCTTTACTTAGACACATTCTAGACTCGTGTCACATGCCTTATAAATTGTAAAATTTTGCCGTGCTACCACAAAAAACTTTAAACACTGTTTAACAAGTGTTTAAAACGAAATTTGACAGATTTTGTACGCATTTGACAGCGGTAAACACCTGTTAAAAACTGTCTAAGTTTTTGTGGTAAGGCCCTTGGATTTTAACACCAATTAAACAAGGATTTTTTTATACTAATATACCTACAGTAGTTACTTATTTATTTATAGTGTTCAAACGATAAATACATACTTATATAATATACTAGCTGTTCCCGCGCGCTTCGCTTCGCCTTAAAAAGTTTTCCCGTGGGAATTCCGGGGTAAAAAGTAGCTTTTGTTCTTTCTCAGGGTCTATCTGTAAGTATACTTACCAAATTTAATTTAAATCCGTTCAGTAGTTTTGGCGTGAAAGAGTAACAGACAGACACAGTTACTTTCGCATTTATAATATTAGTTAGGATTTAGGATTAGTTAGGATTAGGAGTTTTAACACTGGGTTAGGGGTTAAATACCTACGAAATAATACGAAAAGTCAGAAAATATTGAACCACTTCCCATGCTACGCCGGCGCCGCTGTTCCTGCACATTTCACATTCGAATATAATTTGAATTCCGAATCGATTAACCGCCATTTTGAAAGTCAAAGGAACGTTATCCATTTTGAAATCCATACGGCTCGGGCCTCTCTTAAGGCAGATAGATTTTGCTGGCATTTTTGTGATTTTTGCTTTCGCCAAATGTTTTTTTATTGGTGGTTCTTTTATCTTTTTATATTATGGTGTGGTTCCTATAATATTATGGCCATAAGTATTGAATTTGCAATGAAACAGTTTTTTTATAACAACTTATACCTAGAGGGTGGCATTTTATCAGTAACCAAACTGAAGAGGCTCATCTAGTGGATTTGTGGTGAAGAGCAAACTACTTAACTGTCAAAGTTAGACTTTGTATTTTATGACATCTCTAGATCTCTCTCTCGGTGTTTAAATTTTAATATTACATACCTAATTCGCATGTTCCTCTAACCGCACTGACCTTAAGTGTAATTTAATTCTACTGAAACATATTTTTTCCTTTTTTCGAAGGCTAAATACAAAAAAAACCCATTGACACAAAACTTTATAATACCTACTACTCTACTCCAGAGTTTCAGCCAATCGCCATTTAATCGTTCACACTTCAGTCCCTTTCAGTGGACACCAAACATCCTAACTTCCTAACTAATATTATAAATGCGAAAGTAACTGTGTCTGTCTGTCTGTCTGTCTGTTACTCTTTCACGCCAAAACTACTGAACGGATTTGAATGAAATTTGGTATACATACGGACTAGACCCTGGGAAAGAACATAGGCTACTTTTTATCCCGGAATTCCCACGGGAAAACTTTTTAAGGCGAAGCGAAGCGCGCGGGGACAGCTAGTATAATATTATAAATTCGAAAGTAACTGTGTCTGTCTGTCTGTCTGTCTGTTACTCTTTCACGCCAAAACTACTGAACGGATTTTAATGAAATTTGGTACACATATGGTCTAGACCCTGGGAAAGAACATAGGCTTATCCCGGAATTCCCACGGGAATTTTTTTTAAGGCGAAGCGAAGCGCGCGGGGACAGCTAGTATTTTAATACGAACTAGATGGAGTGTCAATGCAAAAGAAATGTCTCAACAAAATAAAATCCCACTTATACCACTGAACTCTTATTTTGAATTATTTGGGTTAGAAGATTTGTGACTTTATTGATTGGTACAATGGTTGTCATTAGGTTTAGGAACTTAGAACGGTTTGACAGTAAACAAAATGTGGACAGTACTCAATACTCAACTCTCAATAATTTATTGCATCCATACGTTTCTGTACTTTGATACTAAGTATATCTAGTTCGTATATCGTTAATCTAAGAAGAACACGCAAGAAAATCTCAATTTATAATCGCTGAAGCCAGCTGTATGTATAAAACGATACATTTAGCCCACTGAAAGCCCATTTCCACTTCAGCTTTAAGACTGAACTCTGGACTTTTTAAACCTGAACTTTTTCTATCAAGTTTTCAAATTTTAGTCAGCCAGTATTTGCTTATTTATTCTGTGTTTTATTTTCAAAAATTGATTGTGTGTTTAGTGAGTTTAAAGTAAATACTATTTGGTGGTGATTCCTTTGTGTGACGGAGTTTATAGTGAGTTTCTTTTGTTTTATTTAGTGCCAATTTCTCCATTCTCGGTTAGAGCATAACCAGGGAGTAGTGGTTAACTTTTGACACATCTGTCATGAATTTTATATGGAGATGCGTTTAATTTATAAATCAATCCCTGTCGGTTAGATAACCGACAATGGAGAAATTGGCACTTATAGTGTCAAAAGCAACAAACGATTAGAGGATTAAAAGTATAACGTTATTGGAAAATCCAGCAAATACCTTATTCGTGAAACTTATTCAAAGTTTGTGAAATAATACTTATGACTTTCGGAGATCTTTTAGGGTTGCATTGCAATGGACTCGATTAAGCTCATACCTATTTAACTGTAGATCTGCCATATTAATGCCTAGTGTCACCATAGTCAGTTAGATTATTAACACCCCTGTGACATTGTAATGTCACCAATTATTATAATCTCCACAAGAAATTCTTGACAGACGTGTCAAAAGTCAACAACTAATCTCCTGTTATGATCTAACAGAGTATGGTTAAACTGTGGCTAAGTCAGACGACCGAATAATGTAGTTTTAGTGACCCTGACTGCTTTGCCGAATGTCCCGAGATCGATTCCCGGCCGGGGCAGATATAGGTTTAAAGATGGATAGAATATACCTACCTATTTGTTCTCGGATCTTGGGTGTTAATATGTATCTATTGCATTGGCGTTTATTGTGAGTTAGTCTGTGCGTGTTTTCTACACAATCGGAGATACTTACATGCAACGTTCATACACGCATTCACGCAACGTTATGCGTGCTAGTGGGCAAACCGCCTAGGATACCTACTGTTTATATTACACTCACGGGCAAGGAAACAGTTCCACTTACAAAATGCAGACACCATCTAATTGTTTTAAAACATTTAATCGGATATGTGATCAAAATGTTTACGTTTTTAGTTGCTAAATATTGAAGAAGGCGTAATTAAGTTACTTTTTTCCGTATAGGAGTAATTTTGTGATTTTCTCAATGGAACTTATTCATTGCCCGTGAGTGTATTATTGCTTGTGGGAGTTTGGTTGGATGGTTGAAGGTTTGACACAGAATCGGAAAAGTTCCATAACACATAGAAAACCTTTCAAGACGGAGTAAACAAAACTAAAATAATTTTTATCATCCTTAAATATCGAACTAAAAACAATTTCCTTTGTCCGCAGATATTTAATTCCACACAGAATCTCTGCCATGCACCCGTTAGTTCAGCTACTCGCCGCCGCGGCGCTGCTGTCGCAAGTCTCCGCCGCCATTACGAATAGGAAAATTAAAGACATCCCCGTCAACTTGGATGTCGACAACAGTATTGACGCTAATGGTGAGTTTTTATTATAATACTTACTTAAGTACTTACTAAAAATTATAACTTGCATGAATTTAAGTTTTATTTAGTTTTAATGAATTCAATGACCGTTCGCCCCATCTAGTGTGGCGCTCTGGAACTAAAAAATATAGGTGGTTACTAAATTTTAATCGCGACAGCTAAGGCCATGCTATCTGTGGCCCTGTGGCCCTATACCCGACGTCATGGTGTAGTGGTTACTGGCCTTGACTGCTATCATGCCTTCGGTCCCGGGTTCGATTCCCGGCTGGGGCAGATATTCGTTTGAAGACAGATATTTGTACTCGGGTCTTGGGTGTTGATATTTATATTTAGTATGTCTATCTATGTATTTCTGTAGATATATCAGATGTCCGACACCCATAACACAGGTTCTGCCTAGCTTGGGGTCGGATGGCCGTGTGTGAGATGTCCCCACAATATTTATTTATTTATACTATAATCTAAAAATTAAATGTAGAGCATGGCATGCACCAAAAAACTTCGTGGCTGCCGCAGCATTTTAATTTTATTCCACTATACCGCTTTTGCTGACTGTACTTCCGTCCCCAGCCGTCCCAACAAAGCGTCTCGGCGTGAAGCGCTTCGTCCGCATCACTACGCGGCCGCCCCCCGCGCTCAACCTCACCGGCGCCTCCCTCGAGCTCACCTGCGAGGCGATGGGGTCGCCCGCTCCTAGTATACAGTGGCTGCGGGACCACGTGCCTGTTGCTGAGGTGAGATGGAGCCGCCGATAGTGAGCTGTTGAACCAGTGTCGACAATAGCTAAAGACATAAGCTACGGGTGTCTAAATAGCGTTGAATGGGTGTCTAAATAGGTGTCTAATAAGTAACGGGTGTCTAAATAGCGTTGAACGTGTGTCTAAATAGGTGTCTAATAAGCAACGGGTGTCTAATAAGCAAGTGTCTAAATATTGAACGGGTGTCTAAATAGCGTTGAACGGGTGTCTAAATAGCGTTGAACGGGTGTCTAAATAGCGTTGAACAGGTGTCTAAACAGGTGTCTAATAAGCAACGGGTGTCTAAATAGCGTTGAACGGGTGTCTAATTAGGTGTCTAATAAGCAACGGGTGTCTAAATAGCGTTGAACGGGTGTCTTAATAGGTGTCTAATAAGCAACGGGTGTCTAATAAGCAACGGGTGTCTAGGTAAATAGTGTTGAACGGCTGGATCTTAGGTCTGATGGTTTATAAGCCGTTAAGAATAAGAGGAGTTTATGGATTGCTGCCTCTCTAAAGAGTCCTGCTAGGCTCTAAAGAGTCCTTCTAGGCTAGCGGATAATTTGATATCTCTAGAAGGGTGCAAGGATCCCCTTGTCGCGATATTCTAGATGCATAACCTCCTGAGACCCAGAGATCAAACCTTTGTTCATTTCCTCACTATCACGCTTACATACTCTCAGCAAAAGCTTGCTTGTGTTGGGGTCCACCAACTCGCACTAGGCCAGCGTGATGGACTAGGCGAAAAACCCTTCCTTCATCGGAAGGAGATCCGTGCCCCAGCAGTGGGGACGTTATGGGTCGTGATACTAACCTTACCCCCTCTCCCAACGCTCACATATTAATATTCTTTCCTTCTCGTTCCAGTACGACCACCAATCCAACGAGCTGTTCCCCTCCTCCAGCAGCGTCGGGCGAGCTGTCTCCACACTCATAGTGAAGCCGACGGACCAGCTCGTGCGCACCTACACCTGCTCCGCTAGCGCCGGCCAGCACTCGGCCAGGGCCGCCACCCGAGTGTACACCCACGGTTAGTGAACACTGTCGCAGGATTTATATAGAGAGAAAGCTGAAAACATATGGCTGCTTTACCGAACCAGCGCTGATAAGGGCGGGAAGAACCGACAATTTGGCAGCGTTTAGTCAACTATGTGAAACTGATAGGCATTGCTACCTTACTGTGGCGCTCTGCTTTTATAAAATATAATTTTGAATTAAGGTCAACCGGGGCCAAGTCGCCTACGGGGCTAATGCCTCGAATCCATTTATCTTCCGAACCACATACTTTAGAACTATTGGAGTCATCTGCTATCTATCTTTGGAACTCAAACTTTTACCACTGACCAATAGATGTCGTATCCGGGACAATTTTCTTAAATTATCTTGCATTTGAATTTTTTCGCCTCTTTTGGCTTCCTCCGGCTTCCCGACACGTTTTTAGGGTTCCGTAGCCAAAATGGCAAAAACGGAACCCTTATAGTTTCGTCATGTCCGTCTGTCCGTCTGTCCGTCTGTCCGTCTGTCACAGCCGATTTACTCGGAAACTATAAGTACTACAGTGATGAAATTTGATGGGAATATGTGTTGTATGAACCGCTACAAAAATATGACACTAAATAGTAAAAAAAAGAATTGGGGGTGGGGCCCCCCATACATGTAACTGAGGGATGAAATTTTTTTTTTCGATGTACATACCCGTGTGGGGTATTAATGGAAAGGTCTTTTAAAATGATATAAAGTTTTCTAAAAAACATTTTTCTTAAAGTGAACGGTTTTTGAGATATCAGCTCTCAAAGTCGTAAAAAGTATGTCCCCCCCCTCTATTTTTATAACTACGGGGTATAAAATTCTAAAAAAAATAGAGGTGATGCATGCTAATTAACTCTTTCAACGATTTTTGGTTTGATCAAAGTATCTCTTATAGTTTTTGAGATAGGTTGATTTAAGCTACGGAACCCTTTGTGCGCGAGCCCGACTCGCACTTGGCCGGTTTTTTTTAATCGTTCCAAATGTGTGTTTCTTTAAAAGAATCTATGTTTCCTAACTGTAAACACTGTTATTGTTTTGTTGCTTTACATATTGTTTTGATTATTTTATTGAAATAACGTAAGATTCAGACAAAATATGCAATAAAAAAATTGTTGGTTTAGCTTTTTTTTTGGGGTAAATGCCTCTGGGCTGATGGGGTTATTGCCTCTATTGCGGCGCAATAGCCCCATTTCCAGAGGTTCTAAACATTTTGTGTTATAATAAAAGTAGTTTATACACTCACGAGCAATGAAAAAGTTCCAGTGACATTAGCACCAAATTACTCCTACACGAAAAATACTAGGTTAATGACGCCTTCTGCAATATTGAAGAACATTTAACAGCGTATCAGAATTAACATTTTTAGACTATAGTTGGATTACCAATCCAACTAAAACGTAAATAATTTGAATAATATATTAGACTAAATGTTTTTTAAAAATGGCGTCATTTGGTGTCGACATTATAATGTTGTTAACACGGTATATAGAAAACAAACATATAATTAATAATAAATCATATTAACAGAATGATCCCACTTGTTTTTAAAACTCTAAATAGTTTTGTAATGATTATCCTTGTAAGATGTGTGATTTCAAAGTTGTGGTTTGATTGCAAATTGGAAAAAATATGCTGTTGTATGCTTTTATACTGTATTTTAATTTGTCATGTAAGTATTTATACTTTTTTAAGTCCATTAAAGTATTCATAATAAAATGTTGAGCACCCCTGGAATCTTGGATGGGGTAAATGCCACTACAAGAAATTAGGGTGTGTAGGCGCCATAGCCCCAAAAATTTTTGATTAAATAATTCTCCTTAACTAAGCGCAGTATTTAGTTTACAAGCTAATAATTAGCTACGTTAATAGTAATTCTATAAATTATATCTACTTAAACTTGTAAAAAGCTCTTCCAAGCACACAAAAATAGTGAAAGAGGCATTAGCCCCACTAGGGGCTATTGCGCCTAAAAATTCCATTTTTTGTAGAAACGTCGTTTACATATGGAAGATATTTAAAATTCTACAAAATTGCATCAAAATATGAAACTAGATAAAATTTCCTAATATGTATCACAAGTTATAGCTTAATAGGGCGTTTAGTCTGTTTGTTATGATCAAATGAAAATGAAAGTCAAAGTATTGTGGCGCAATGGCCCCGGTTGACCTTATCTACCTATTGTGCGCTCTTTTACCACAAAGCTTTAGTCACATGCAACTTGCTATATAAAAACGATTGATTTTAACCATGTTATAGTAATAAAAGTACTTTATACCCAACGTTTAACTCAACGCGGTGAATATCCTGCGCCTTCAGAAGTTTATAGAATAGAATAGAATATAGAATAAAATTTTATTTCATACCACGGTTATGTAGCCTCAGTTATTAATAATTCGGAATTTTCCAGTTAGTATCGATACAAGTAAAAGGCATGTCGTAACAATCTAGAGACAATTATTAATACCGCAAATACTTAGTAATTTACTCGATACCGAGTATAAACTATTATAGCGAAACCACATGAATCAATTTTCCATATCACATCACAATCTATTTCAACAAATTCTGGAAATTCCGTAAATAACTTTTGAAACTGATAGTTTCAAAACTTTTGTAACAATCTCTATTGTTGGAAGTTTGTTATTAATTTAATTAAGTACCTAGTTACCTAACAAAAAGTTGTGTCGTACTAATTTCATTCTTACATGGTAGGCAGAGGTGCATTGCTACACTATTTTTTCCATAGTCGTTTTTTCTTATCCAGCTGCTAACTACAACCTGAGTCTTGTAGTACCTACTCAATCATTTATTGCGTCCATTAGTGTAACTTTATTAGTATCGGCTCGAGATCGCTAAAGATTACTAATTAATTAGACAGGTACCTACAATGATGATCAAATAAGGCCTACTCAAACTTTCTAATTGTGACTGAGGGCCTTATTGGCACATGCTGAGCTGGTGCCTTTTTCACAGCCACCTTAATTCTTACTCTTTTTTGTATTGGACTGTTTCCTATATTCTTTGTTCTTCTGTCAATCAAAATAAATGTTTTTTCCCTCTCCCACAGAGCCAAACTCCGACCTCTCCGAACGCTACAAACTCCTGCCCTTCGAGCCCAAGATCGTGTCCTCCTACAAAGCCTACTTGGACAACATCGGCAAGATGGCCGTCCTCCCGTGCCGGGTGAAGGGACATCCCCGGCCGCGGGTGGTGTGGAGGGATAACAATGGGGAAGTGGTGCGGAAGAAGAACGCTAGGATGAGGGTGAGTTGGGTTGTCAGTACAGTGGGGTTACCACTACCGAACATTAAGCCATTAATTAGGTAACAATCTAGAATACAAAGCAAAAAAAAAAATTCAGTCATACCCATAATTAAAGGTATTCAGGACGTGCTGTGATTATATATTACACCTTTCAGCAGAGCTTACTATACTCATTACTTTTGCAACCATGTATACCTAAATAAAATTCATTTTGAACTACTCTAAAAAATATATATTTTCGGACCCGTAACGCCATCTAGTGGCGAGTAGCGCAACTATATTTTTCACCACTGTTGCACCAAACATTTTTCTCCATCCTACACTATCATTATTCCGAGGAATCCTACAAATACTAACCTCACCTATCACTGACAGGTATTCCGTTCCGGCGAGCTGCAGATCTCGCGGCTGGCGTGGGCGGACATGGGCGACTTCACGTGCACGGCCACCAACCACTTCGGCACCGCCACGGCCAAGACTTTCGTCTATCCTGTTGTGAGTATCGACGGTGTTGGATACCTAAAGCTTTACAAAAACCAAGTTGTATAAAAAGCCTTTTTTTTAAACCTTTTAGGTATTTTATTTTAACCTCTCTTCCATCCAGAGGTTGTAAAGATTGCTATAAACAATAAGATTTTGTAAGTAACAGTAAGGAGATTGTATTGAAGTGAGTTCGCATAGATGAGCCAGTTTTTCACAGTGCAATAATCTCAGAATAATAACGAGCTTTCGTTTGTTTAATTTGTTTATCTTGTTTTCCTAATTTAATATATTTTTTTATTTTCTTTCCAGGCTGGATAAACGCAGAAGTTAACTTAGCTAGCTGAAATCAAGTGGTCGATAAAACTTAAATAAAATTGTTCCTGTTTTTAGTAGTTCTATTATCATTATTAACTATTTTATTAATTTGTGTTTTAAAAATAATTATTCCTTTTTAAAATGTAACTTATTAGATTCTGCCTATTTTAATGATAAAATGTAATTAATGAATACCTACGTGTATTATTATTTTAATTGTATTTTTTAAAACACTTTTTGTGATCGAATTTATGAAATAATATTATAAGAAACTGTGATTTCAAGTACACATTGACGATGAATAATAACAGTATCAAGGAAAGACTGAATTTTATTTAATACTTACCTACCTATTAATTATACTGTTTAATATACCATTGTTGAAGGCTGAAAGGCGAAAGCTGGAACTTTTAAATCAGAAATGCTTAGAATATGGGTTTTAAAACTATGTTTACACACAGATTAGCAAAATAACTTATAGCCTCGCGACAGCATGACAGCATCACATTTTGACATTGACAGTGACACTTATAAATATATACGATTCTTACGATATTATATTTACAAAATTAAAGGTTTTTTGGGAATTCGTATTGATTTACATACACTTTCATATAATAGCAGACGAAATGGATTCTACAAATGAAAGGGACAGACTGGCGTGCCTCAAAAAAATACTATCAAACGTTCTTCATAAAAACCGATACTGTTGTTTATGTTTTGGAAGTGAAAATAACCTCTCTTCTATGGAAGAGAACTTATTCATCACTAATTGGGAAGGCAGCGGTGTGATTTCATTAGAATCTATCCTGGAATCAGTGTTTGGAGACGAAAAAGTAAGTTTATTTTGTCAGTTAGTAGGTACTGAAAAGAGGTTATAATCTGGAAGCATAAAAACATATAATTCATCATCAGTCTATAGCGGTCTACTGCTGGACGTAGGCCTCTCCCAAAGCACGCAATGGATATGATCTATAGCTTTTCGCAAACAATCATACTGAGCTACCTTCTGCAAGTTGTCACCCCATATAGCCAGAGGGCATCCTACACTTTGTTTGCCTAGTCGTGGTAATAAAATAAATCTATAATAATATAAACACTTACACCTTGTACTAATGTATGAGATATAGGCAGAGGTGCATTGCTGCACCCACTTTTTGCCAGTGTTTATGTTAGTCCCAATGTAATAGGGGGCCTATTGCCATTCTACGGGCACAACCAAGACCCGAAAACAAATATCTGTGTTTAAACATATATCTTCCCCAGCCGGGAATCGAATCCAGGACCTTCGGCTCAGTAGTCAGGGTCACTAACCACTACGCCATTCGGTTGCCTTCTGCAAGTCATCACCCCATATAGCCAGAGGGCATCCTACACTATGTTTGCCTAGTCGTGGTCCTCTCCATAACACGTTTACCCCATCTGTTATCAGTTCTTTGACAGATGTGACTCCAAGCATAGCTAAAAACATGCAACTAAAGCACTACAATCAATCCAAGTCTCATTTTGGATCAAACTTTATCATTGCATTGTGTAGTAATGTACGGTGGCCTGCGCCTAAAAGTATACAGGCAGTGTTTTTAAAATAGAGCTCTCAAGCTCACATGCTGCTCAAGCACATACACATAAACACCACTGCTACACACATCACACACAACCCGTCCCCGGATTTATAACAGATGTAGCTGGTCCCTTCATCATCAGGGATCGCTATTTTAAAAACTCCACCTGTATACTTTTAGGCGCAGGCCACCCTACAATCAGATAGACATAATGCTAATATCATTTTCATCCTGTACAAGATACTTATATTAATATAAAAATGTTTATTTTATCATCACAATTTCAGGTCATGTCAATGCTACCAACAAGGCTTCTATGCGACAGCTGCAGGGACAATGCAGTCAACTCTTACATATTCGTGAACAATACAAGACACTCAGTGGAACTCCTGGATAAATACCTTAAGGAACTATCAGAAAAAGTTGCTAGCGTTGAAAATAATATTAATGACACCACAAATTTTGATGCCACATACATAGTGCTCAATGATACATCAAGAAAAAAGAATTCTCTGAGCAAAATAAATGAAAAAGATGAAGAAACTGGAACCAAAAACATTGGAGAAATTTCAAATTTTCACCCAAAGAAGCTAAAAGTAGTTAAACTTTACACTTGTCATTACTGTGATAAGAAATTTATTGCGAAGCCAGGTTTATCCTACCATATAAACAAAGTGCACACCAAATATTATGCCCGTAAACATAATGCGGTGAAGCAAAAAGGAGTTAAGAGATACATTCGAAAGTATGAGTGTCCTGACTGTGTTTCTACGGATTGTGAACACAAGAAGTATCTGAACGCATACAAAGTACAACGGTTAGCAGGTGAAAAACTTATCAAATGCCCAGATTGCGACTATAGCTGTTATCTAAAAACATACCTAATAGCACATGCCAACAAGATCCATTTAAAGACATTCAATTTCAAATGTGAAGTGTGCAGCAAACCGCTGCATTCCAAAATGGCGTACAAAATACACAAAAAAAACTATCATTCGAACTACGAAAGCTGCCAGTACTGCGAACGGAAGTTTATGTTTACGAAGAATTTAAAACAACACATGGAAACATGCAAGGAGGTTGTAAGAGATTACAAATGTGACGTTTGTCTTGTGTCTATGGAAAGTAACGAGAAACTGGCAGCGCATAAAAAGAAACATATAAAGGAGTATCCATGCAATCTTTGCAATAAAGTTCTATCAACCCCAGGAATGCTACGTATTCACAAACAAATGCACCAGTCTAACCAACGAATGAAAACCAAATACAACTATTCCTGTCATGTTTGCAACAAAAGTTTTTCAGCCTTGAAAGAAAGAGAAGAACACATAAGGACCCATGGGGCAGACGAAACGGCTCAGTGTATAAAGTGTAATATAGAATTTGTGAATGTTCGTGATTATATGAAACATTTGCAATCGGCACTACATAAAGGGGCGTTGCCTTTACGCACTAGATTTGAGTGTAACTATTGCAACTATAATAGTAGCACAGAGTTTTCATTGGAAGCTCATATCAATCGATATCATCTCAAGGTGTGTACAGATTTATTTTGCTTCAAATATTGTAAAGGCAAAAGGTGTGTTTGTTACTTTTTTTCTAAAGGTTCTGGGTTCAAATACTGGCCGGGCAGATATTACTGCCCTGGAGTCATGAATGTTCCTGATGTGTGCTTTAGAACTGCACTGTTATATTCTACATTATCCTTTAACAATGGCGACAGTGTTCAATTTATGTTGTATAATAAGTCTCATTTATATTTATTTATTTTTGCGCCACTAATGTGCCATTTAATGTATTTTGCGCCACTGCTGCGCCGAAATAATCAACTTTGATTTTTCTAATTTAACCCTTTAGCCAATCCTTTTATTCTTTCCTACAAGTATTATTTGAAACACAAAATAATTTAGTCCTTGCTCAACTCTAAAAGTGTAAACAACAAAATCTAATTTTTACCGGCGGTCTAAGACGGCCGAATGGCTTAGTGGTTAGTGACACTGACTACTGAGCCGAAGGTCCCGGGTTCGATTCCCGGCTGGGGCAGATATTTGTATAAACACAGATATTTCTTCTCGGGTCTTGGATGTGCCCGTAAAATGGCAATAGGGTCGCCCCCTATTACATTGGGACTAAACATAACACTGGCGAAAAGTGGGTGCAGCAATGCACCTCTGCCTACCCCGCAAGGGAGTACAGTAGGCGTGAGTGTGTGTGTTTTTTAATTTTTACCCAAATTTCTATTTCAGATAGCCCCATACCCCTGTGACGAATGCAGCAAAAGTTTCACAAACAAACTGAAGCTATACGGACACAAGAAAACACACGAGAAAACTAAAACATACAAGTGCGATGTTTGTGAAAACTACTTCTGCGGGCCGACCTCTTTGAAGAAACACATGAGGTTGCATACAGGGGAAAGGCCTTATGCTTGTGAGGTAGATATTGATTTTATATAGATTCCACTTCATATAAACCAGAGGGCGCAGTGGTTAGAGACTCTGACGCTGTGTGGCCCGGGTTCGATTCCCAGAAGGGGCAGATATTTTTTTTTGCTGATTTTCAAAACTCGTAAAACAAAAGTGGTTTGCAATGACCCACTGGCTCACTCACTTTTTGCTCATCAATTCATTAGGTAATTCACTAAACGTATCGATAAAAAAAATACAATTTATGTCATGTTAAAGTACTTACATAATATATTTTTTTTTAATAAACTTATCTTTCCACTTCTTACAGTTTTGTTCGGAAAAGTTCGTGAGCGTCGGCGTAAAAAATCTCCACATCCAGAGAAAGCACAACAGCAAATCCATATCTTGTCCTTTATGTGACAGGATGTTCAATACTTTGACAGAGATGAGAAGCCACTTCAAGAGGATGCATTGGAAATTTAAAGGAGAGGAATTTGATGTGAGGAAAGTCGAGGGGTTGAGCGAAGAACATTATGACTTGTTTAGGGATAGACGGATGTTGACTTTAAACTAATTTATATTTATTTATTGATTTATAAACACTTTATTGTATACATAGAAAACACAGTTACAAAAAAAAATTATAAAACCGACTTCAAAAAACCACTAAAATGTAAGAAATAATTTAAGGTTTACACAAATTCTACTCGTATGTGACAGTACAAATATACCTAAGCAGGAACTGTTCTTTTTTGATGTTGGTGCGGTGACAAAGTAATCTAAAGAAATATATATATATCCCGACGAATTGAGAACCTCCTCCTTTTTTTGAAGTCGGTTAAAAAATGGGACTTAAAAGTTGTGTATACAAAGGCGGGCTTATTGCCAAGAAGCAATTTCTTCCAACCAACCTTTGTTTTGTAATTGTGTGTGTGTATTATAATTAAGACGTGCAGATAAAGGGAACAGCACACATAAACGTAACGTAAACGGATCGCCTTTGACCCGAGCTTGTCCCGAGGCGAGGCGATTACGTTACGATTCCCATTAAGTGTGCGTTGCAGCAGGGAGTTTCATACAAAGAATGCTGAACGGCTCGAGTTGATACGTCCACGATCCCTTTCCGATTTGATATGTGTGCTGTGACCTCAAAAAATATGAAAATTACGGTCGTAAAAACAACTACTACCTACTGAATGTGTGTGTGTGTGAGTGTTTCAGATAATAAACTGAGTAAGCAATTAAAATTTATGTCTTTCCATTATTCAAAACTCAAGATAACTTATCAAATGTTGTTGTTTTTATTTTTACCTCAGCTGCCGCTTCACGAGTTCGTTATCAACATAGATAAACGTCACTATATCGCGATTCGCCATAAATACAAGTTTATCGAATTTGATAACAGACCCATGCCGCGGCCGCTGACATGATATTTTTAGACTTAAGGGTCTGCAAGGGGTAATCGAGGGTTGGCATTGTCATAGAATTATGTAGTAAACGATGCTCTACAACCTTGAAAAAAATCACACAGGTAGCCGAAGAGTCTAGCTAGGTGCTGAATGATTCGAATTCAAGTAAATGATTATGGATAACTGTAAATAAAATTCAGAATATGACGAAAAACCAGAAAATCACACTCCCGTATTGTAACAACTTTGTCGTAATTATTAAGAATTTTCATATGATTTTTATCATATTATAAAGTTAAAGGCTTGGACTAGGCGCTAAATACCTTGTTTTTTAATAAACACACACTTATTTTGTGTAAATTAATCCCAAACTTGAGCAATTTTTTTCCCTCAAATCTTCATACAAATATCTATGGCGGCTTTCTGTGTTATAAAATCATAAACACAAGTGACGTTTGACTCAGTTGGCCGCTGGCCTCCAAAGAAGGGTCACGTCGGTTTAGGCAGCACTGACAGCTCGCGATCTTATCGTGTACAGATACAAAATCACTGCACATTGGTTGTCATTGCACTTTTTCAACTTTTATGACACCAACATAATTTGATTTGAAATTGAGGAAGCATAATTCTTCCAGTATATTCAATACATTAAATTAAATTAGATAGTGTGCAATATTCTCGTGACATTACAGTCTCGTAAAGGTCTGATGGCAGGAATATAGCGAATGGATCTAAGTGATGACAATACGCACGAACATTAGGTTAGGGATCAAAAATACAGTCTCTTGGTGCTGGTTGAGGTATGGTCTCGTGAGGATCTGATGAGGGCAGTAACACGGTGGTGGCTCAATTTTATTTCAAAGATGTTAATAGCTAAAAGCATCGAGTTTAGGCTATTAAGTATGTTTTTCAGAGAGAGAGAAAGAGATTTTATTTTTCCTCTGGATGTGTTAGGTTTACTGGGTTTACTAAGTTCATTCTGTTAATGGCATCAAGTTGTTATGTGTTCATAAGTAATAATTATTTATTAACAAAATGTAAAAATAAAAATAAAATAAATAAAAATAAATTCGTAACGTAAAATTGTCAATGACGGAATTTCTTCTATAGACAGTAGCCTAGACAGTAGATTTGAAGATAAAGATACATTTATTCGACACATAGACAGCAACAACAAAAAAAATACAGATTTAAAGAAAAGAAACACATACTTATACAAAACAACAAAGAAAAAAAAGGAGTCCTTCGTCAAGTCGCGCGCCTTAGAGTCGCGCGCCACGCGAGTTGGCATCTTCTGTTTTTTTATATCGTCAACTCGCGAGCCCATGTAAAGTACGGTCAGATGCAAACGAATTGAAACTAAAAAATATAGTTAAATATTGTCTCCCTGGCTGATTAGCATAAGAAGGTACCGACTAGACAGTCGCCATTAAAGAAGATGCTTTGATTTCGGGATAAAGATACAATAAAGCCTCTGTTGGAAGTGCGGAATAAGGCAAAAGGGGATGTGACCTATGACGCATGATACCCAAGTTTGCTATCTCTCTCATGCCGTGCGCAAATTTTACCTGCCATAGCTATGTCCTTGTTTTTGTTGCAAAAACCGTCATTAAAACTACATTGTTTTAGTGATGTCGTTTTAGTGTTACTCCTAATTCGAAGCAGAGATGTACAGTGCATTACTTACAGCGCAAAAGTATTAAAATGTGGCAGTTTTTACTGTTTTTTATGTATTGTGGGGGTAAGCCTATAATAAATTAACTTTACTATATTACCAAGTCTACTTTGCCGTAATATAAACACAGTGTTACGTTTTCGTTGTGTTACCGTTACATGAAATATCGAATTAGCACTAAAATTTAAAACAAATTTCGTTTATTTCATTGGTCAAAGAGACAGACCTAACTGTAAGAATTACTTCCAGGAAGTTCATCGCAAGCAGGTCCATTTAGTAATAAAACTGCACATGAAATCATAACATCCCAGCAAGGAAAGTCGGTACTGCTTCGTGCAGGTTATAAATATAACAAAGACCGAACAAATAAAAATGGTTCCTGTGTTTGGAGGTGTTCGCAGAGAACAGTTTGCCAAGCGAGATTAATTACTGATTTTATTTTAAAGTAAAGTCCTATAAAATACCCTATACATTTTAAGTAGTTACCTTAAGCATAATAAATTATTACTTTTGTGGCTGACTCTACATATTTTCACAGTCGAGCGAGTTGACGACAAAAAAAGTAGGTTAATACGGGAGGGGCAACTCGCGCGTGGCGCGCGAGTCTAAGGCGCGCGACTTGAAAGGATACACATCAAAATAACTGGAAAAAATATAAGCCCCAATTTACTTGTGTGGGACAGGGAGTACCATAATATTTTTTTTGGGGTACTCCCCATCTATGCGAAATATCAGCTTGATATCTTTACCCGTTTCTGAGAAAAAGGGCGGTGACAGACAGTCAGTCAGACAGACGGACAAAGAGATCCTATAACGGTTGCTTTTTTTCTTTTGACGTTCGAAACCCTAAAATTAAGTAAAAATATTATGCTGCTACCAAAAAATGTACTTAAAGGTATTGAAAAAGCGGTATACAGGGTTATTGGTAAGTAGACCTGATCCTTTCAGGAGGTGATAGAGGAAGGCATTTCCAGTCGATTATACCCATTATATATAATGCATTATCCGAAACTTAACCATTTCTAAGATATTTAATATTTAAAGATTTTTTGAATTTTTGCCAAAATTTCATGTTTAAAACCGAAAATAAAAAAACTAGCCATATTTCAATACTTTTTTTGTTTGTTTTGAATTAGTAACATCTTAATAAACTTATTAAAATGATCAAATGTGCATTATTTGACTTAAATTAGACACAATACCTCAAAATAGATAAACATTTTTTAAAAATATTCAAAACCTAAAAAGAAATAAGTTAAATTAAAAAAGAATTTCATACAACAATTTTTTGTGCACTTCAGCTTAAAAACATTGTCAACTTATAAGCTTTCAAATGAGATATTTCAATATCAAATCGATTTAGGTATCACCAAGATATGGCCAAAACGATCAGAAAAGGTGGACAAAATTCAACAGAAAAACTAACAAAATTAGCGCAATTTAAAGGTAAAAAGTGTGATGGTTTTCAGTCCTGTTCACTTTAGTATGGAAACCCCTGTTGAGTTTTCTTGACAAGTCCCAATGTTAATGGAAAGTATCGTAGGCGGGGACCAGCAGAGGGTTCACCATTTAGCTGAATGTTACTTAGAAAACGGCCTTGAGTGGCGGTCAAGTTGTTCCCCGCCTGCGATACTTTCCATTAACATTGGGACTTGTTTTCATGTTTTTAGCGTACAGTCGGGTTTTTCGTTTGTTTATAATTGTATTTTTTTATTTGTAACTTTTTAGTTGTTTTTATTTTATGAAATTTTACGTCAGTAGTTCATGATCATTTTTTATTTCAATAATTTTGGTGTTGTTATTTAAATACCTTCAATATGCATATTTTTGTAATGTGAAAATCAAGCCCTTTCATTTGATACCTTACACGGCAAAGTTGAATTATTATTTTTTCGATCATCACGTTATGTCCTGTAGAGGGCGCTATGTACATTTTAATGGAACGTCACATAGCCTTTAACCATCGCGCCATCAATACGCTTCTAACAATACCTCATACATCAAAATAGAAACTTTGTTGGACATGTGACTTTTTACCATGGAAAACGAATATTTTTTTTCGAGAATTTGCCAATCTCGTAGAACAAAAGTTGTCCAGAATGACTCCTTGAGTCATCCCCTTTTGGCTTAGTATAGCCCTTTTGCGACACTATGTATTTACTTTGCTTTGTCGTCGGGGTTCAGTTGGCTGGAGGATGCCCGAAACTTATTATCTACACTTTAATACTTGTAGTTACCTTTCTACAAGTAAATACCACATTTGTTTGAGAAAGCTAATCGGGTTCCGAGTATAGAGTAAAGTGGCACCCCTATTAATTTCTACTCTTTCCTGGTGCCTACCAGTGTAAGTAAGAATTATACTTACTTACCCTAAAATCACCCAAAATGTACTTGAACATAATTGTCAATAAAGTTGGCGAGTTAAAGTTTATCGACCCACTGTGCAAACTTACATGTGTGCGTGTCACTGCGTGTGCTGTGTGAAGAGCATTGAAAACCCAAAATTGGCGCGGCACGTCACCCTGTACGGGCCCTTAAAACTCGAGAGGTATAAATGACACAAACACAAATATCTCAATCTAATTTAATTTCTTGTTAATAAATTATCAATTTGTGCTTAGGTATGAAATTACATTTTCAAGCCGTGTTTTCTGTACCAAACCAACTACCCAATTCGCTTCTGGATTGCGTGGCTACATTCTGTATATTCTCTGTTATATCACTCAAAAAGTCTTTCAGTTCTTCCAGAAGACCACTGAATACCAACACAAGCATGTTATATTCGTAGATTTTCTTATCATGAGCGTAGTATTGGAGTAGAGCTGGTTCTACACCGAAAGCTGTTGGTCTCACTCTAACCTTAATGTCTTCAGGCTCTACTGTACCATTAGCGTAAACTGTGTAAACATCTTCATCTATAAGTATTGGTACTGAGTTCTCATTGAAGAACAATGGCCGAATCAGTTTCATGTACGATTTAGGGACTGGCAGGTTTTCTATCCTTTTGGTTCCTTCTTTGTTGACGACGAAAAGTGTTTTGCTTTCGTCGTAAAAGTATAAATTGTTTTCGTAATCCACTACGAATTCTACAACGTCTTTCGCTTCCTCTACTTTAGCGGTTTTAGTACCGTTTTCTGTAACTTTGAATAACTCTTTGTTTTCCTTCAAAATGTAAATAGTATCTGTCCCGTTCTCTACTCCAATTCCAATGATGCTATCAGTGATCGGGCCATACTTTTTAGCTTCTACTTTCTCCGCATCGAAAGAATACAAGCCGTCTTTAGCACCGAAATAGGCGTTTTTGTTGTTTTGACAAGGAACAGCTGTTACTACGCCATTATCAAGAATTTTAGTTGCATTTCCTTTGTTAAGATAATAGATACCTTTAAAATCCTTTTTTCCATCGTCTTTGATATCAGCTTCGGTGAAGAATAGATTGATTCCACCGTCTTCGTCATCCTCCGTTCCGTCTTCGAAGTTAATATCGTTCAGAGGAACGACTATATCGACGATATCGTACTCTCCTTTGTAAATGACGAGAGATTTGTCGAAGAATTTACTTGTGACTATGAATGGCGCATCTTTTGTGGTTGGCGCGCTTGATGTAAGGCCTATGAATAAGGCGGTCAGTATTATTAAAGTTTTCATTGTTCGCCTGGAAAAGGAAAGAAATATATAAGTACTTAATTATTGTTAGGGTCACAGATCCCTCTTAGTAAGATTCCAGAAACTAGCCTCGCATTGATATTATTGATACAAACATAATTATTATTTCTAATTAATGTGGTTCGGGTCGAATTATGGTAAGCGTCTACAATTGGTACCTATCGTACGTATCCTTAGATAAATAATATCCCTGAAAGTATATCGGATCAAACTGATTTTCATAAATATATGGAGAAACGGCGTCGCCGCCGATGAAGTGGACGCACTTGTGTGAATTTCTATACAAAGAATACTGAATGCGATGCGTCTGTTGCGTGTAATGCCGACAGGTGGATGCTTACCTTTAGAAACCACAAGGTTTTGTACTAACCCTTGACTCCTAAGTTTTGAAAATACGAAGCTTAGAATAGGTAGGTATTTATAATTGAAAATATTCCACTCCACTTACGGTTTAGAATTATTCCGCCCAAGACCCGATGGCACACTGATGTATACACAAATATTCCTGCTATCTGTCATATCTGGTGTGGTGATAACCCCACGAACTTTGACTTTACATGAGAGATTCTCAAATAATGTTATTATGTACAGTCAGCGTCACAATAATTATAAGCAGGTATATACAATGCAGTCCATCTTTAAAGTCATGAAAACGGAAATGGATCCTGCCTAAGTAATTTAATCGATTTAGGTATAGTGCCACAAACTTATCTGTTCCGGTGACAGCTCACGTAAATGTGTAATATTTCTTCATTCTATAAGATTTTATGTTTGCCAGTAGTTGTAATTCGCTCTTGTGGTTTCAATAAACCCATCTAATCTATATCAATATATAATTCATTAGTAAATAATAAGATATGGATCAATTTAGTTCGCTCTCACCGGAACAGATAAGTTTGTCGCACTGTACCTAGGTTATTACAAAGAAGAGTGGCCAAATCTGACCAAACCTATGTTAATTAATTGATTTAAAAAATCGATATGAGGGAAAAATACTTAAAAAATTCTAAACTATGGGGTTCTCGATATATTAGGGTTCAAAAGTCAACATGGGATTTCCAATACATAGTGCATCACAAAGTGTGTTATATGATTTTATTTCTGCAAATAATATCAAAATTATTTTTACACATTTCACACTCAGATACATAGTTTTGTAAAAAGACCGATTTCAAACAAAAAAACATGCTATTCAAAGTTCCCGTTACCCCTAAGTAGGGGAACCCGGGGTAAGACGGGGTCGCGGGGTAAGACGGGGCCCCCACATATATGCAAAACTATACATCTTAGGAATCTGAGTAATGAGCCAATAGATAGGCTTAACTGATTGACCTTTAGTGCGCCAGTGACAGCAGGTGTGAGCGCGTGCGTTTTAGGGTTAGCGCAATTGTTTGTTTTTGCGTGGTGTCCATGTTATTTTTGACCGGTAGGTACAACGTCACAACACATTAATTAAAACAAATAGCATTTTTGGTAATTGTGTGTTTTTATTTAAGGTTTGGTACGCTTTGTTTGGATATGTGCAAAATCACTTTAACATTGAAAGTTTTTAATGAAAAAAAAAAAAAAAAAAAAAAACACGCACTCACGCCTTGTACTAATGTACTCCCTTGCGGGGTAGGCAGAGGTGCATTGCTGCTCCCACTTTTCGCCAGAGTGTTATGTTAGTCCCAATGTAATACGGGGCGGGCCTATTGCCATTTTACGGGCACATCCAAGACCCGAGAACAAATATCTGTGTTTAAACAAATATCTGCCCCAGCCGGGAATCGAACCCGGGACCATCGGCTCAGTAGTCGGGTCACTAACCACTACGCCATTCGGTCGTCTTTTTTTTAATGAATAATTTTTATAAAAAATATAACGTGGGGCAAGACGGGGTAATTTTGGAGGGGTAAGATGGTGTATGGATCAAGCTTGGTGAAGTTTTTTTTTTCTCCAACCCGATATTTGACATTGAAGAAGGGCTCTAAAAGGGCTACAGGGAAGTTGGCTAAAAACACAAAGCAGATACTGCCTACGAAGAAGAATAACAACGAAGATGACTGTGTCTACCTCTGCTGTGAGGATATCAACAGTCCTACTTTAAATCTAAGGAAAACTGGGTCGGATGTCAAAGGTGCACGCGTTGGGCTCACACTGCTGGTTCTGGTGTTGACGATAAAAACACAGAAGAAGTGTTGTTTGTATTTTTTGTGCCCCACATAGTATACTTACCCCATCTTACCCCGTACACGGGGCAAGATGGTTTATTTCCCATTTTTAACATTTCTTGAAATAAGTCAATAGTAAGCATTACTTTTTTAGAAAAAGCTGTGCCAAAGAGTTCGTCATTAAGTTCCTAATGAGCCATAAATAATTGATAACGTTGTGGTTATAAATACCTGTTGTTTTTTTAATTTTCCCTTAGCGACCCCGTCTTACCCCGGGTTCCCCTACAGTAGAAAGACTTGATCTTTCAGCATCCATAATTACCTATCTTCTTTCTGCCTCATAATAATAATTTTTTTAAATAAGTACCAGGATATTATACTTTATTTATGGACTACACATCAGTATAATGGCCATTCTCTTTTCCTTTTATTTCCAATCTATCAAGTTACCTTAGTTAGTTACTTCCTGGTATAATGTACTAATACCTAGTAGGTATATATTTGCTAATCTTGAAATTAATTTTGTGAAGATACCATAATCTACCTGTGTTACCTCAGTCTTCATAAAAGTTAAATGAGACTACATATTTACATATTTTTCATTAAATAAAACTGACTATTGATTAATGATTAATTAAATTAACCGTTGGGGTAGACGAGTTCTCGAGTGGAGACCACGAACAGGCAAACGCACCGTGGGACGCCCTCCTGCCCGCTGGACTGACGACCTTAGGCGGGTAGCAGGTAGTGGCTGGATGAGGACCGAGTGTGGTGGCGCTCCTTGGGAGAGGTCTATGTCCAGCAGAGGATGATTATTGAGTGATGATGATGATGATGATGATTGATTAATGAAGCTGACTGTACAAATTAATGTTATATGGCAGAAAGGTGAAACACAACAACATGATAATTACAAAGAAAAATAAACAAAGTCAGTTTTATTTAATATGATGGGTTTATAACAACGTAACGTGGGACACCCTTTAGCTTGCTAGTACTTATGAAAATTTTCATCGGCTTAAGGAAAGCAGGTTTTTCTGAAAATTAAAGAAAAATATTAGGTAAGTAGTAGTAAGTACCTAGTTGTTGTAGGTTGTAGCCAAAAGTACCATAAAAGAGTTATGATATTTTAGCAAAATATTAAGTAACTACTTATTTATATACTTAATAACAAAGCTATTCAGCATGTCTGGTGCATTAATATATAGGTATTTGGGGAGTTCTATTAGTTATGTATACTCAATATCACCCAATGCTATTTAACCTTTAAACCTAATATTATAAATGCGAAAGTAACTGTGTCTGTCTGTCTGTATGTAACTCTTTAACGGATTTGAATGAAATTTGATATACATTTGGTCTAGACCCTGAGAAAGAACATAGGCTACTTTTTATCCCGGAATTCCCACGGGAAAACTTTTTAAGGCGAAGCTAAGCTCGCGGGGACAGCTAGTAAAAAATATTGCTTAAATACTTACCTGATTTTTCGCGTCCAGAATTTTTACTAGGACCATTCTTTGATTCTCTAATCATTTTATCTTTCGGAGGAGGTTCTGTAAAGAAATGAGTAGGTAACATAATGTATATGTATAGGTTTAGGTTACATTATAAGGATTGACCAGACAGATTGCAGAGTGCACAAAAATCGTTACTTCTGTCCATGAAGGCTTGATTTTATTGTACTTTATTTTAACACGTTCACTGCGGCAGCTCAAACTCTCAATCTAAACCACGGTGCGTTACGGGGTCGACAATGCCCGTAATAAAATTATTTACAGTGCGTTTCGAGGATACAACCGCCCTGCATACCCAATTCACTTCAAACATCTGTAAAATTGTTAAAAATCATTTGATGATAAAATTATGGTGGTGGGAATAAAACTGTTGACAAATTTTAGAAAATATTTATTTTTAATCAACACACAAAAACATATCTTATTGGTATAATAGGTGACTTAGGTAGGATGTAGGAATAACGTAAGTATATTAGTTTAATGTTTTAAATTATAGCACTTCAAACAGTATGCTTTGTTGCACTTACGACACAGTGTTTTCACTTTATTATCAGCCTCCTGACTGCTCATAGATTTTCTCAAAATTTCATAGCAACTTATACATTTATTTTTTATCGATATCCCGTCTTGCACTATAAACGCACTTACGCAACCGAGCTCAGAACCTCGTACGGGCAAGTAATCCTGTTGTACGGGGTTCATAGACCCCGTAACGCACTTGACAATAACTTTTGCTTCCTGGTGCGAAACGGGGTTAATAATACCCGCTGAGTGAATACTATATCAACTGATTCAATTTTAAGCAAGAAACACAAATATCTAGTCATCTCATTCGTACAACCAAAAACTGTAAAAATACTACCTCCGCACCAGCGTGTAGACACTACATTTTCACTACCGCACCGACTGATGGTCATCGTACGGGGCGGTAAAGTCCCCGGAACGCAGCGAACGTGTTAAAAACAGAAAACTTACAGCTATTTTAAACTAGTTGACACCTAACATGATTCATCTAACAGCCCTTTAATCGTTTTCGCATATGATTTTATAGGTAATTATATCTAGGTCTTTGATCTAGAATTTTCTAGATAAGTGGTAAAATTCTATTGAACTAATATTAGTAATATTGGTTCAATGTAAAAATTCAGGAAATTTTTAAGCTCACCGTCTTGCTCTCCTCCGCTTCCATATTTCAACGTCAAATCTTCGTCTGTAATGTATATTATTAGTTAAAGTCTGTTTTTTAATCTCAGATACTAAATTGTCTGATTTAGGACGGTTCATCATTAGTCGATCGTCCCGCCAAAAGAACGATACGATATGTCTCTTAGTCGCGGGACAATCGACTGTTGATAAACCAAACAGAATCTGTCAATTTATTATTTGAGAGTAAAAAACAGACTTTAACTAGTGCCAATATCTCCATAGTCGGTTATCTAACCGACCAGCGATTGGTTATCCATTATACGTCATCTCCATATGAAATTCTTGACAGATGTGTCAAATTACAACAACTAATACCTGGTTATGCTCTAACCGACTATGGAGAAATTAGCACTAAAGGTTCGAAAATAGGTATTGTGATCAGGGAGATTTACCTACTTTCTAAAATTTACTCTCTAAGAGCTGATTTTTAATAGTCAGATAAATGATATCTGAGGAATAAAATTGTTGCTGTCACTGTCCTATACAAACATTAAGACGCGACAGCATGAGCATTATTCCCCAGATAACTTTAATCTGGCCATTGAAAAATCAGCCCTAAATCTGCGAACGAACGGACAAACATTTTCTCGCAACCGGCACCCTTAATACAACGAGATAGAGCCAAGTTTAGCCTAACGATCCCAAGCTTCGGAAAAACAAAACTGTAAGGGGGTCACTCTATTATGACGAAAAACTAAGTTTCACCGACGACCGACTTGCGTAGTGGTTAGTGACCCTGACTACTGAGTCGATGGTCCCGGGTAAGATTCCCGGCTGGGGCAGATATTTGTTTAAACACAGATATTTGTTCCCAGGTCTTGGATGTGCCCGTAAAATGGCAATAGGCCCGCCCCCTATAACATTGGGACTAACATAACACTCTGGCGAAAAGTGGGTGCCGCAATGCACCTCTGCCTACCCCTTCAAGGGAGTACATTAGTACAAGGCGTGAGTGCGTGTTTTTTTTTTGTTTTTAAGTTTCACCACGACTCTATGTCGTTGTATTAAGTGTGGTGATTGCGCGACAATGCTTTTTTGTTCATTAGTCGATTTAGAGAATGGACCGTATAACTTGGCGTATAATGGAGTTGTTCTCAGTATGTCGATTTCCATGATGTCGAAGGAATAATAAAATTATGACCCATAATGTCGAATTCCCAGCACGCTGCTTTGTACATCATCACGACCCACTGCTGGGGCACGGGTCTCCTTCCAATAAAGGAAGGGTTTATTTAGGCCTAGTCCACCACGCTGGCCTAGTGCGGGTTGGTGGACCCAAACAAGCTTGTGCTGAGAGAGTTGTCGGGTAAGTGGGCAACCCGACTGTCAGATGTTTTCAAGCTGCCTGAAGGCCTCTGACTAGGCTTAACGACTGCTGCCGAAGCAGCAACTGGGACCCACGGTTTAACGTGCCGTCCGAAGCACGGAAGCGTCCAGAAAAGAACCACTTGAAATCGGTCACCCATCCAATGGCTGACCGTGCCAGTTGTTGCTTAACCTCAGTGATCAGTTACGATCACTGAGGCCCGCTCGACTACGGACGCTGCTTTGTTTGAATTGGATTTAAGGTGTACAGTCGCAATGAGCAGTGAATAACATATTTTCCAAAAATAAGAAGCTTTTCGCACGTTACATAGACAGACAGATTCGTCTAGAATCTGAAGATGATGATGAACAGATAGGAGTAGGATAGTGAGGGTTGCACTTCTAACTGACTTACCCCAGAACTGGGGTCGGCCGTCTTGAGCTGGAATAAAACGTTGAAATGCAGGTTATATATATTATATATTATAGAGATCAAGGGCTAGCACGGGGCGCTTTTAACACGTGACAAAAGTTATCCGTCGCGCTCGCTCTTGAGGCTGCGCGATGCAAAACTTATGTCACGTCTTAAATGCGCCCCGTGCTACTAGCCCAGGCTATATGTATAGGTAATAGAGGTCGCTTTTAGCGATAAGGCCAACTATTGTGCTTTCTTTTAAGGTATTTATGTTGTGTTTTTCAATAAAGTTGTACCTATTCTAATATCGACTCACAAGAAACTGAATAATATTTATTTATTTATTTAATCCTTTATTGCACAAATATAAAATTCAGTGTACAAACGGTGGACTAAATGCTACAAGCATTTTCTACCAGTCAACCCACAGGAGGTGCAAGAAAATTTTATTATAAGGTGTGCAAAAAGAAGAACAACACTATTACTACAAAATTAAAACAAGTCACTTAATAATAATTACCAAAAATAATATAAAATACGTAACTACATATAAGTTATGAATATATAAATAAACATAATATATAAGTGGGGTATGGGGGTCTGAGGCAAGGTCTTTTTTAAAAGGCCTTCGACGACGTATAGTTATCAGAGGTTATGACCGCCGCTCCGGTTCGTACCTCGCTCAAAGGATATCACTCGCTATTTAGAGGTGGTCGTTTAAACGAATAGCTCTAAACTAAGCAGAGCTTTTTAAAAATAGTAGGATAGCTCGTTGCCAAGAAATAGCATTTTTCTCCATGGCACATCTGATGTCTTCAGTCACCTTAATTAAAGTAAAATAGAGAAACTTCTTAAGTAAAATCAAACAGTTAAGTAACGATTTTGTAATACCGAGAAATCACAAACACAAAAAACTAAATAATACTAAGTAAAAATCCTTAATTAATACGGAAACGGCCGGATCTATTGTGAATATAAAATATAAATGTATTGTAAATGGAAGCAGGATCCTAGATAACACATAGAAGCTTATTTTAGGCAAAGTTAGTAAAAAAAGATCGCGGGAACATCGCTTGGCATTAAAAAGATTTCCCGTGGGAATTCCGCGATAAGATGTAGCCAATGTTAATCCAGGGTGTCAGCTAACATCATGCCAAAATTCATTATAATCGGTTCAACCGTTTTGACGTGAAGAAGTAACAAACATACACGCATAATAGTACTCACAAACTTTCGCATTTACGCTCAGGCGCAATGAAAAGGTTGCACTGAGAAAAGCACCAAATTACTTCCAAACGGAGAAGGCTAGCTTTATGACTACTTGTGCAACATTGAAGTACATTTAACAGATCATCAGGATATTACATTACCAACTAAAAACGGTAATATTTTTAACCAATTTTAAATGAAATCTTTGAAAAAATTGGGGTTGTTTGGTGTCGGCATTTTGTGAGTGGAACTTTTTCATTGCCCGGGAGTGTATAACATTATAGTAGGATTAATTATTTAGCTTACCACCAAAGTCATCCAAATTGTATTTCAGGGTGCAAGCTTTTTCTGAGTCGCTGAGACCTTCATGAACACACAGGGTGGGGTTTTATTAGTGAACTATCTGTCCACATTATGTATAACTATGGGTGATACAGTATGGAATCAACTTGTCGCATTGCGAAAATAAATAAAATAAAATATTTACCTACAGAGTTATCGGACTCTCCTCGACCAAAAATGTTTAAAGTAACAGTTCTGATAATAATTTTTGCTAATGATTGTTGATTTAAAGTTTTACGATACATTTGTAAGATTTGTATAATACCTATTTTTTACATTTCATCAATTTAGGCATTTAGGTATATTTTTTAAACTCACCCCCTTTTTCTACAGAAAGAAAATTTAAAAAAGTTTTTAATTACTACCACAGACATAAGTACATACCTACATATTATGCTTACCAAATTACTTGTATACTTAGGTGTTAATATCGGTATACTAAAGTAACAATACTTTATTTTAATAATGACTAACGTTTTTGTTTTTCATGTGCGCTTCCAATATCCGCATCTGCAAGAAATTTTAGAAGGTATATAGTTACATTTGTATAGTTTTGACTAGAATTTCATCTATAAGAGCTTCCACTATGTTATTTTATTTTTGACGTTGCCTTACGTCTGGTAAATAAAGTTGGAATCAACTTGTCGCATTGCGAAAATAAATAAAATAAAATATTTACCTACAGAGTTATCGGACTCTCCTCGACCAAAAATGTTTAAAGGAACAGTTCTGATAATAATTTTGCTAATGATTGTTGATTTAAAGTTTTACGATACATTTGTAGTATATTGACATGCATGTGGGTAGATTGTATAGGTGGTGGAATCAGTTGAGAATAAACGGTCATCAAGCACACACACGTCTTCTCATTATTCACCGATACTATATTGGCTAACGAGGATAAATTAAGTGTTTTAGTGTTATTATTAACGTTAAAATCAGTGCGTGTACACGTATCACTAAAATAAATCATGTCCGTGGGAGAAATCGGCGAGTTTAATGTATCAGTGGGAAATTGGACCTTATACGTAGAACGCCTAGAAATGTTTTACAAAGTAAATGAGGTTAAAGACGAAATGTGGTTACCTACATTAATTGCAGTCATCGGGGACGAAGCTTACGAATTACTCAGCAATTTGGTGAGCCCTAAGAAGCCGGCAACAATGAGCTATAATGAGGTAGTGAGCATCTTTCAAAACCACCTGCAACCGAAACCCTCAGAGATGGCCGAACGCTATCGGTTCCGACAGCGGAGACAGCAATTAGAAGAAACGGTAGCCCAGTATATGACGGAGTTGAAAAAACTGTCAAAATATTGTGAGTTTGGTGCGAATTTAGAAGATAACCTCCGTGACCAATTCGTGTGCGGTTTACGGAGTGACGTTATTAGGCAGAGACTGTTCGCGGAGGAAAAACTGACCTACACAACGGCTATCAAATTGTCAATCAGCCTGGAGGCGGCGGAACGGGATGCGGCAGCAGTGGAGCACGTGGAGCAGCGTAGCGACGGCGGCGGCGGCGGCGGCGGCAGGGCGGCGGCGGGGGCGCCCGTGCTGTCCCTAGCCCCCGCGGGGGCGCGCGCCTCACACGGTCGCGGGCGCACCGCGCCGACCTCGGGATCGGCTACTGGACAACGGCCGGGAACACAGGCGCCATGCACAGCATGCGGGGCGAATACACACAGCTGGGCTCGCTGCAGATTCAAGAATTTTATCTGCAGCAAATGTAAACAGCGGGGACATCTTCGCCGGCAGTGTCCCAACCCAGGGGCAGGCCCGTATCGCCGCGACGGCAGGGGCATCCACCACGTGGACACGCGCCTAGACCAGGCGGCGCCGCCGCGGGACGAGGAGGCGGAGGACAGCTTGTCCGAGCTGGAGGAGGACCTTCACCAACTTAGCTTGAACGGCTACAGACCGGTGAGCATTACTGTATCGGTAGGTAACGTGGACTTACTAATGGAGGTAGATACGGGATCGGCAGTGTCATGTATTAGTAAGGTCACATATGACCAGTATTTTAGTGCATATGAAATCGAAGAATTAGAACTTGTATTAAAATCATACGATGGCACAAAAATTAAACCACTAGGTATAATTAAACCTATAGTTGGTTATGGTCGATTAAATAGGAAATTAGAACTTTTTGTTATCGAGGGTGGTACGACTTCGTTACTCGGCCGACATTGGTTAACAGAATTAGGAATCCAAATACCTGTATTACGTAACAATAACTCATTACATAAAATGCAACCACTTCCTAAGAATAATGTCAACATAACGAATAATAAAGGTAACGAATTGACATGTTTACTCGACAGGTATAAAGGGCTATTCAGCGGTGGACTGGGAAGGTACAGCAGGGGCAAGGCGCGGCTCCGTGTCCGCGAGGGCAGCGTGCCCGTGTTCTGCCGCGCGCGCCCTCTGCCGTACGCCCTGCGCGAGCGCGTGGAGGCGGAGCTGGACGGCATGCTGCGGGAGGGGATCATTGAGCCTGTGGAGACGGCGGACTGGGCCACGCCGCTCGTGCCGGTACCTAAGGCCGATGGAGGAATACGCATATGTGCGGACTATAAGGTAACCCTAAATCCTGTCTTGCTGATCGATAAATACCCATTACCTAAAGTTGAGGACTTATTCGTAGGATTAAGTGGGGCTAACTATTTTTCAAAAATCGATCTCTCACAAGCGTACAACCAGATTGAACTCGAGGACCCAGAAAATTTAACAGTCATTAATACGCACAAAGGTTTGTTTAAATATAAACGGCTAGTTTACGGGTTGTCGTCGAGTCCGGGCATTTTTCAACGGATAATGGCGTCATTGTTGAAGGACATCCCAAATGTACAAGTCTTTTTGGATGATATTATTCTAGCTAGTCAGGATATTAAAACACATTTGTTATTAATTGAGGAAGTATTTAAAAAACTACAAGACGCGGGCTTGAAATTAAAAGAAAATAAATGTTTCTTCATGCTAAACGAAGTTAAGTACTTAGGCTATATAATTTCTAAAGATGGTATTAAAGTAGACCCGGAAAAAGTAGACGCGGTGGTCAAAATCGCGAGTCCGACCAATATCTCTCAATTAAGGTCATTTATTGGATTGGTAAATTTCTATGCACGATTTGTGCCAAATATAAGCACGGTTTTGTCACCACTATATAAATTACTCAAAAAGGGAATTCGGTGGAACTGGAACACCGAATGTGAATTATCATTTAACAAGATTAAAGCCATTTTATGCAGTACGGAGGTTCTCGCTCATTACGATCCAACAAAAAAATTAATATTAACCTGTGACGCGAGTCCAGTAGGTATTGGCGGGGTATTGACCCAAGTAGGAGCGGACGGCTGTGAGCGACCGGTCTCATACATATCGCGCACCTTATCACCCGCGGAGCAAAACTATTCGCAAATAGACCGTGAGGCACTGGCAATAGTGTTCTCTTTGCAAAAATTCCACCAATATGTTTACGGCCGGAGATTTGTTTTACGCACGGATCATAAACCGCTCGTGAGTATTTTCGGGCCTAAGAAAGGCATTCCAATGATGGCCGCGAGTAGATTGCAGCGGTGGTCAGTTATAGTGGCGGCGTACAGTTACGATATTGAGTACATAAACACTACAAACAATGGGGCGGATAGTTTATCACGGTTACCGATAGCAGCAAAAGCTAAAGATATATTGAAATATCCGGAGCAGAGTTATTTACATTATGTAAACAATAGTATGCTACTCGACTATCAAGAGATAAAAAAACAAACGAGCCGTGACCCGTTACTTAGTAGAATATTGGGCTATATTCGAGACGGATGGCCCGAGCACAACGAAATTAGGTCATTACAACCTTATTTTAACAGAAAGACTGAGTTATACGAAGAATTAGGGTGTATAATGTGGGGTCACCGTATTGTTATACCTACTAATTGTACTGAAAAAGTGTTGAATGACTTACATGAATGTCATATGGGCATTGTAAAAACAAAGGCGATAGCCCGTAGCTACGTCTGGTGGGCGGGCATTGACGAGGCGGTGGAGGCAATGTGCCGTTGCTGTGCCGTGTGCGCCGCCGAGGCGGACGCGCCGCCGCGCCGGCCGCCGGCGCCCTGGCCGTATCCAAACCAGCCATGGGCCAGGATACATGCAGATTTCCTTGGTCCCATCGACGGGAAATTGTATTTAGTAGTAGTAGATGCTCGAACAAAATGGTTGGAGGTATTTAATATACCGAGTACTAGTGCCCATCACGTAATCAGTAAATTTAGCGAGTTATTTGGACGATGGGGCGTAGCAAAACAATTGGTGACAGACAATGGGCCACCCTTCACAAGCAAAGAAGTTTCAGATTATCTGAACAGAAATGGAGTACAACATTTGTTTTCAGCCCCTTACCATCCCGCCTCAAACGGAGCGGCAGAAAATGCAGTCCGAACCGTTAAAAGAGTAATAAAAAAAGCTAGGCGACAAAATCATAATTTAGAACTAGCTGCTGAGGCCTGACTGCACCGCGAGGGTACAGGCCGCGCAGCAACGTCAAGTCACCACACGGGGCGGCGCAGCGCGCCAGCTGCCCGACGGAGCGCCCGTGTGGCTGCGCCAGTACCAGGGGACGGACCGCTGGGCACCAGGCTCCGTCACTGAACGAGTAGGCACAACAGACTGTACAGTGGTAGATGTTTCGGGACGTAGGGCATAGGCATATCGATCAGCTAAGACAGCGACATAGGAGTTCCTTAGTAAATCCTTCCACGCCGATTACGGGACAGCCAGGGGACGAGGACACTCAGGTGGAGGAGTGGGTGTCCCCTCCGACGTCTCCGCAGGTCGATGATCACCTTGTACGCAGGGACGCCGAGGCCTCAACAGCCGAGGCCGTGCCAGCCACAGTGTCAGCGGCGGATGAAAGAGACCGGGGTCCGCCATCTCCTGCTGTGCCTTGCCGAAAAAACCCAGTCAGACAATGCAGGTTACAAAACCCACCAGAATATAAAACATAATTTAGTTATTTTTGTTATTAATTAGTTGTAAAACTAGATTATTATGATTAAGTATTTTTACTTTTGTTCGAGTAAGCCATTAAAGGCTAAGTTCTTCTTTCTATTTCGATGTATAAGTTAAGTAATGTACCTACTTGCATATAAGCTTGTTGTTATGCTAGTACTTACCTTAAGTAATTCAAGTTGACAGTAGGTATTGATAACGACATTAAACACATAATACTGTAGTTGTTTAAGTTTAATTACAGTTGGCCATCATTCATGCTCAATAATTATATTAAATAATAAGTTATAACAACAATTACCGTACCAATTATGTAAACTGCAATAAAATTGAAAGCATAAATATACCTACTTGATGTAAGAATTGTAGATAAGTGATTTAAAAAAAAAAAAAAAATGTATACCTAACTACTTTTTTTTTGTACATTGTTAAAGAATTACTAAATAAAAAGGGTGTTAAAGCACAGTTAATAAATAAGGGGGGAAAATGATTAAGGGGAAGATATTGTAGTATATTGACATGCATGTGGGTAGATTGTATAGGTGGTGGAATCAGTTGAGAATAAACGGTCATCAAGCACACACACGTCTTCTCATTATTCACCGATACTATAATTTGTATAATACCTATTTTTTACATTTCATCAATTTAGGCATTTAGGTATATTTTTTAAACTCACCCCCATTTTCTACAGAAAGAAAATTTAAAAAAGTTTTTAATTACTACCACAGACATAAGTACATACCTACATATTATGCTTACCAAATTACTTGTATACTAAGGTGTTAACGTCGGTATACTTAAGTAACAATACTTTATTTTAATAATGACTAACGTTTTTGTTTTTCATGTGCGCTTCCAATATCCGCATCTGCAAGAAATTTTAGAAGGTATATAGTTACATTTGTATAGTTTTGACTAGAATTTCATTTATAAGAGCTTCCACTATGTTATTGTATTTTTGACGTTGCCTTACGTCTGGTAAGTAAAGTTGGAATCAACTTGTCGCATTGCGAAAATAAATAAAATAAAATATTTACCTACAGAGTTATCGGACTCTCCTCGACCAAAAATGTTTAAAGGAACAGTTCTGATAATAATTTTGCTAATGATTGTTGATTTAAAGTTTTACGATACATTTGTAGTATATTGACATGCATGTGGGTAGATTGTATAGGTGGTGGAATCAGTTGAGAATAAACGGTCATCAAGCACACACACGTCTTCTCATTATTCACCGATACTATATTGGCTAACGAGGATAAATTAAGTGTTTTAGTGTTATTATTAACGTTAAAATCAGTGCGTGTACACGTATCACTAAAATAAATCATGTCCGTGGGAGAAATCGGCGAGTTTAATGTATCAGTGGGAAATTGGACCTTATACGTAGAACGCCTAGAAATGTTTTACAAAGTAAATGAGGTTAAAGACGAAATGTGGTTACCTACATTAATTGCAGTCATCGGGGACGAAGCTTACGAATTACTCAGCAATTTGGTGAGCCCTAAGAAGCCGGCAACAATGAGCTATAATGAGGTAGTGAGCATCTTTCAAAACCACCTGCAACCGAAACCCTCAGAGATGGCCGAACGCTATCGGTTCCGACAGCGGAGACAGCAATTAGAAGAAACGGTAGCCCAGTATATGACGGAGTTGAAAAAACTGTCAAAATATTGTGAGTTTGGTGCGAATTTAGAAGATAACCTCCGTGACCAATTCGTGTGCGGTTTACGGAGTGACGTTATTAGGCAGAGACTGTTCGCGGAGGAAAAACTGACCTACACAACGGCTATCAAATTGTCAATCAGCCTGGAGGCGGCGGAACGGGATGCGGCAGCAGTGGAGCACGTGGAGCAGCGTAGCGACGGCGGCGGCGGCGGCGGCGGCAGGGCGGCGGCGGGGGCGCCCGTGCTGTCCCTAGCCCCCGCGGGGGCGCGCGCCTCACACGGTCGCGGGCGCACCGCGCCGACCTCGGGATCGGCTACTGGACAACGGCCGGGAACACAGGCGCCATGCACAGCATGCGGGGCGAATACACACAGCTGGGCTCGCTGCAGATTCAAGAATTTTATCTGCAGCAAATGTAAACAGCGGGGACATCTTCGCCGGCAGTGTCCCAACCCAGGGGCAGGCCCGTATCGCCGCGACGGCAGGGGCATCCACCACGTGGACACGCGCCTAGACCAGGCGGCGCCGCCGCGGGACGAGGAGGCGGAGGACAGCTTGTCCGAGCTGGAGGAGGACCTTCACCAACTTAGCTTGAACGGCTACAGACCGGTGAGCATTACTGTATCGGTAGGTAACGTGGACTTACTAATGGAGGTAGATACGGGATCGGCAGTGTCATGTATTAGTAAGGTCACATATGACCAGTATTTTAGTGCATATGAAATCGAAGAATTAGAACTTGTATTAAAATCATACGATGGCACAAAAATTAAACCACTAGGTATAATTAAACCTATAGTTGGTTATGGTCGATTAAATAGGAAATTAGAACTTTTTGTTATCGAGGGTGGTACGACTTCGTTACTCGGCCGACATTGGTTAACAGAATTAGGAATCCAAATACCTGTATTACGTAACAATAACTCATTACATAAAATGCAACCACTTCCTAAGAATAATGTCAACATAACGAATAATAAAGGTAACGAATTGACATGTTTACTCGACAGGTATAAAGGGCTATTCAGCGGTGGACTGGGAAGGTACAGCAGGGGCAAGGCGCGGCTCCGTGTCCGCGAGGGCAGCGTGCCCGTGTTCTGCCGCGCGCGCCCTCTGCCGTACGCCCTGCGCGAGCGCGTGGAGGCGGAGCTGGACGGCATGCTGCGGGAGGGGATCATTGAGCCTGTGGAGACGGCGGACTGGGCCACGCCGCTCGTGCCGGTACCTAAGGCCGACGGAGGAATACGCATATGTGCGGACTATAAGGTAACCCTAAATCCTGTCTTGCTGATCGATAAATACCCATTACCTAAAGTTGAGGACTTATTCGTAGGATTAAGTGGGGCTAACTATTTTTCAAAAATCGATCTCTCACAAGCGTACAACCAGATTGAACTCGAGGACCCAGAAAATTTAACAGTCATTAATACGCACAAAGGTTTGTTTAAATATAAACGGCTAGTTTACGGGTTGTCGTCGAGTCCGGGCATTTTTCAACGGATAATGGCGTCATTGTTGAAGGACATCCCAAATGTACAAGTCTTTTTGGATGATATTATTCTAGCTAGTCAGGATATTAAAACACATTTGTTATTAATTGAGGAAGTATTTAAAAAACTACAAGACGCGGGCTTGAAATTAAAAGAAAATAAATGTTTCTTCATGCTAAACGAAGTTAAGTACTTAGGCTATATCATTTCTAAAGATGGTATTAAAGTAGACCCGGAAAAAGTAGACGCGGTGGTCAAAATCGCGAGTCCGACCAATATCTCTCAATTAAGGTCATTTATTGGATTGGTAAATTTCTATGCACGACTTGTGCCAAATATAAGCACGGTTTTGTCACCACTATATAAATTACTCAAAAAGGGAATTCGGTGGAACTGGAACACCGAATGTGAATTATCATTTAACAAGATTAAAGCCATTTTATGCAGTACAGAGGTTCTCGCTCATTACGATCCAACAAAAAAAATAATATTAACCTGTGACGCGAGTCCAGTAGGTATTGGCGGGGTATTGACCCAAGTAGGAGCGGACGGCTGTGAGCGACCGGTCTCATACATATCGCGCACCTTATCACCCGCGGAGCAAAACTATTCGCAAATAGACCGTGAGGCACTGGCAATAGTGTTCTCTTTGCAAAAATTCCACCAATATGTTTACGGCCGGAGATTTGTTTTACGCACGGATCATAAACCGCTCGTGAGTATTTTCGGGCCTAAGAAAGGCATTCCAATGATGGCCGCGAGTAGATTGCAGCGGTGGTCAGTTATAGTGGCGGCGTACAGTTACGATATTGAGTACATAAACACTACAAACAATGGGGCGGATAGTTTATCACGGTTACCGATAGCAGCAAAAGCTAAAGATATATTGAAATATCCGGAGCAGAGTTATTTACATTATGTAAACAATAGTATGCTACTCGACTATCAAGAGATAAAAAAACAAACGAGCCGTGACCCGTTACTTAGTAGAATATTGGGCTATATTCGAGACGGATGGCCCGAGCACAACGAAATTAGGTCATTACAACCTTATTTTAACAGAAAGACTGAGTTATACGAAGAATTAGGGTGTATAATGTGGGGTCACCGTATTGTTATACCTACTAATTGTACTGAAAAAGTGTTGAATGACTTACATGAATGTCATATGGGCATTGTAAAAACAAAGGCGATAGCCCGTAGCTACGTCTGGTGGGCGGGCATTGACGAGGCGGTGGAGGCAATGTGCCGTTGCTGTGCCGTGTGCGCCGCCGAGGCGGACGCGCCGCCGCGCCGGCCGCCGGCGCCCTGGCCGTATCCAAACCAGCCATGGGCCAGGATACATGCAGATTTCCTTGGTCCCATCGACGGGAAATTGTATTTAGTAGTAGTAGATGCTCGAACAAAATGGTTGGAGGTATTTAATATACCGAGTACTAGTGCCCATCACGTAATCAGTAAATTTAGCGAGTTATTTGGACGATGGGGCGTAGCAAAACAATTGGTGACAGACAATGGGCCACCCTTCACAAGCAAAGAAGTTTCAGATTATCTGAACAGAAATGGAGTACAACATTTGTTTTCAGCCCCTTACCATCCCGCCTCAAACGGAGCGGCAGAAAATGCAGTCCGAACCGTTAAAAGAGTAATAAAAAAAGCTAGGCGACAAAATCATAATTTAGAACTAGCTGCTGAGGCCTGACTGCACCGCGAGGGTACAGGCCGCGCAGCAACGTCAAGTCACCACACGGGGCGGCGCAGCGCGCCAGCTGCCCGACGGAGCGCCCGTGTGGCTGCGCCAGTACCAGGGGACGGACCGCTGGGCACCAGGCTCCGTCACTGAACGAGTAGGCACAACAGACTGTACAGTGGTAGATGTTTCGGGACGTAGGGCATAGGCATATCGATCAGCTAAGACAGCGACATAGGAGTTCCTTAGTAAATCCTTCCACGCCGATTACGGGACAGCCAGGGGACGAGGACACTCAGGTGGAGGAGTGGGTGTCCCCTCCGACGTCTCCGCAGGTCGATGATCACCTTGTACGCAGGGACGCCGAGGCCTCAACAGCCGAGGCCGTGCCAGCCACAGTGTCAGCGGCGGATGAAAGAGACCGGGGTCCGCCATCTCCTGCTGTGCCTTGCCGAAAAAACCCAGTCAGACAATGCAGGTTACAAAACCCACCAGAATATAAAACATAATTTAGTTATTTTTGTTATTAATTAGTTGTAAAACTAGATTATTATGATTAAGTATTTTTACTTTTGTTCGAGTAAGCCATTAAAGGCTAAGTTCTTCTTTCTATTTCGATGTATAAGTTAAGTAATGTACCTACTTGCATATAAGCTTGTTGTTATGCTAGTACTTACCTTAAGTAATTCAAGTTGACAGTAGGTATTGATAACGACATTAAACACATAATACTGTAGTTGTTTAAGTTTAATTACAGTTGGCCATCATTCATGCTCAATAATTATATTAAATAATAAGTTATAACAACAATTACCGTACCAATTATGTAAACTGCAATAAAATTGAAAGCATAAATATACCTACTTGATGTAAGAATTGTAGATAAGTGATTTAAAAAAAAAAAAAAAATGTATACCTAACTACTTTTTTTTTGTACATTGTTAAAGAATTACTAAATAAAAAGGGTGTTAAAGCACAGTTAATAAATAAGGGGGGAAAATGATTAAGGGGAAGATATTGTAGTATATTGACATGCATGTGGGTAGATTGTATAGGTGGTGGAATCAGTTGAGAATAAACGGTCATCAAGCACACACACGTCTTCTCATTATTCACCGATACTATAATTTGTATAATACCTATTTTTTACATTTCATCAATTTAGGCATTTAGGTATATTTTTTAAACTCACCCCCATTTTCTACAGAAAGAAAATTTAAAAAAGTTTTTAATTACTACCACAGACATAAGTACATACCTACATATTATGCTTACCAAATTACTTGTATACTAAGGTGTTAATATCGGTATACTTAAGTAACAATACTTTATTTTAATAATGACTAACGTTTTTGTTTTTCATGTGCGCTTCCAATATCCGCATCTGCAAGAAATTTTAGAAGGTATATAGTTACATTTGTATAGTTTTGACTAGAATTTCATCTATAAGAGCTTCCACTATGTTATTGTATTTTTGACGTTGCCTTACGTCTGGTAAGTAAAGTTGGAATCAACTTGTCGCATTGCGAAAATAAATAAAATAAAATATTTACCTACAGAGTTATCGGACTCTCCTCGACCAAAAATGTTTAAAGGAACAGTTCTGATAATAATTTTGCTAATGATTGTTGATTTAAAGTTTTACGATACATTTGTAAGATTTGTATAATTCTTATTTTTTACATTTCATTAATTTAGGCATTTAGGTATATTTTTTAAACTCACCCCCTTTTTCTACAGAAAGAAAATTTAAAAAAGTTTTTAATTACTACCACAGACATAAGTACGGTGGCCTGCGCCTAAAAGTATACAGGCGGAGTTTTTAAAATAGCGATCCCTGATGATGAAGGGACCAGCTACATCTGTTATAAATCCGGGGACGTGTTGTGTGTGATGTGTGTACAGTGGTGTTTATGTGGATGTGCTCGAGCAGCATGTGAGCTTGAGATCGCTATTTTAATAACTCCGCCTGTATAGTTTTAGGCGCAGGCCACCGTACATACCTACATATTATGCTTACCAAATTACTTGTATACTTAGGTGTTAACATCGGTATACTTAAGTAACAATACTTTATTTTAATAATGACTAACGTTTTTGTTTTTCATGTGCGCTTTCACTATCCGCATCTGCAAGAAATTTTAGAAGGTATATAGTTACATTTGTATAGTTTTGACTAGAATTTCATCTATAAGAGCTTCCACTATGTTATTGTATTTTTGACGTTGCCTTATGTCTGATAAGTAAAGTTGGAATCAACTTGTCGCATTGCGAAAATAAATAAAATAAAATATTTACCTACAGAGTTATCGGACTCTCCTCGACCAAAAATGTTTAAAGGAACAGTTCTGATAATAATTTTGCTATTGATTGTTGATTTAAAGTTTTACGATACATTTGTAAGATTTGTATATTATCTATTTTTTACATTTCATCAATTTAGGCATTTAGGTATATTTTTTAAACTCACCCCCTTTTTCTACAGAAAGAAAATTTAAAAAAGTTTTTAATTACTACCACAGACATAAGTACATACCTACATATTATGCTTACCAAACTACTTGTATACTTAGGTGTTAACGTCGGTATACTTAAGTAACAATACTTTATTAACTTTATTTTAATAATGACTAACGTTTTTGTTTTTCATCTGCGCTTTCACTATCCGCATCTGCAAGAAATTTTAGAAGGTATATAGTTATGTATAGTTTTGACTAGAATTTCATCTATAAGAGCTTCCACTATGTTATTGTATTTTTGACATTTCCTTATGTCTGGTAAGTAAAGTTGGTTTTCCTTTGCAGTCGTCAAATATGTATGGGATTTCGAATGTCTAAAAACCAATAATATAATGTATTGTTTCATGAAAAGTTTTAAATATAAAACGCATTTAATCGCCTGTCTAAAAAAAATAAAAAGTCTATCATACAAAATGTATTTAAAACTTGACTTTTTTAAATACGTTTAGCGTCCGGTAAAAGTGAAACTAAACATCTAAATAATAAGTAGCTTTTGGTGTAAGTAGGTAGGTATGTGTCTTTTTATATTTGATCGAGTAGGTACGGTCAGCTGCATAAGTGGCTATACACTTCTGTACCTTTTCAAACTGACGAACCGTCAATGTTTCAATGAATGTAAAGGCGGTTTCAGACTGACAAGGTACAAAAGTGTATAGCTACTTATGCAGCTGACTGTACATCTAGAGTGAAAAGCAATTTTGGTGTAAGTAGCTGTCAAAACTTGGCTTGAACGAGGATGAACAATTGGACGTCGCTTACCACATTCAGACGATAACGAAACTTTTTTTAAATAAGTACCTTTTAAATCTATTTCACTATCGGTGTCACTGTCTTTGTCATTATTTCCAGTTATATTTCCAGTTATATTTCCAGTTATATCTCCAGTTATACCAGCAGCACCAAAACTATTTCCTAGTTCATTTTCATCGTTCCCATAAGCCTGACCAGGAGCTAAATCTGCACTGAGTCCAATGCTATCATGTGTAGTAAAACCTGAAAAAAAAAACGTCAGGAATAAAGGATGAAAGTATTGTGAGGACAAAGCGATTATCATTACGACCCATCAGTCCATCACGTCCCCACTGCTGGCAAGGGTCTCCTACAAATGAAGGAAGTGTTAAGCCCGTCACGCTAGCCTAGAGTGGGTTGGTGGACCCCAACACAAGCAAGCTTAGCCCCAGTTTCAGCATACTCGGTTGGATCTTAACCAGGGATTAGTTCATCAATTATACGTCATCTTCATATTAAATTCTTGACAGATGTGTCAAAAGTCAACAACTAATCCCTGGTTATGATCTAACCGAGTATGATGGAACTGGGGATTATGTTGAGAGAGTTGCCGGGTAAGTGGGCAACCCGACTGTCAGATGTTTTCAAGCTGCCCGTCGTAGGCTTAAGGACTGCTGCCGAAACAGCAACCGGGACCCACCGCTTAATGTGCCGTCCGAAGCACGGAAGCGACCAGAAAACAACCGCTTTAAATCAGTCATCCATCCAATGAGTGACCGTGCCATGTGCTGCTTAACTTCAATGATCGATTTTAAGCCATTACAAACAGCAGAGTAATTACTATTTTTTTTTAATTTTTAGTTCAGCCGTGATTAAGTAGGTATGTAGGTAGGGTAAATCGTGGTATAACTGACATGTGTCAGTAACTGGCACTTTGACTATAAAACTAAATATATTAAGCTTTTGGATATAGTAAGACCATCATTGATATTATAGTTTAATTTTACACCGCTAGGTGGGTATTTTCCGGCGCTGGAAATTATCTCAGTCAAAGCGGTGAAGATCGCCAAAAAATGCACATGCGTTAAGTTTTTCTTAAGGAGACGTGGGAGACACCAAAATTTGTATGGCCTGTTTTCGCGAAAATAAATAAGTTTTTGATAGTGTGACAATAACAAGGAAGTAGGGAAAGGTCTTGTCACGTTGTAGACGTACATGTCTTTAATTAAACATATTTTTAAACTTAAACTAGCTTATTTCCTTATTTTAATAATTAACTTCACAATAAATAAATAAAACATTAATTAAACCTAATACCTACAACTTACCAATAACATTTTAAAACATAACTTATTTTAAAGTACATTCGCACTGAAAATACTGAAACGTAATCTGTAGTCATAAACAGTTTATGGTAGAAAATTAGTTTCATAAACCTGCCCATATTTTAATATTGGTAGAAATTTATTGTTCATAACCTGGTATTATTTTTAACATTTCGTGACATCGTGACACTTTCAACGGCTGTCGCCGCTCGCTAGTCATTCATTAGCTTTGCCATCACTGGACTGGAACGAACGCTTGCGCATCTACGATAATAATTGCTTTCGCACATACATATAACTGTTCTGCGACTTTAAAGTAAATTTTAAATAGTTAGTGCACCTAAAGTTTCTTTAACCGTTCCGGGTCCACTAGTAAAGTTGCTATACTTCTATCTATCTATCATGGCGAGCTGATTTTCCGCATTTAGCCTCCAAGGTGGGCCATTATGCGTGAAATACCTATGGGGTGACTAGCTATTAAGCCACCCAAGCTCACGCCAGAAAGCCAGTAGACGACCTAGGTTGCTCATGACTTCCCGGAGGGACCCCGGAGATCCGAGGATTTTTGATCGTAGTGTCTCCACGCCTTTGCAATGTAACAAGACATGGGAAGCTGTTTCATCTTCCTCCATGCAACTTCTGCAAAGAGGAGTGGTGGAGATTTTCATGCGATATAGGTGTTTATTTAACCGGCAGTGGCCTGTTATGGTACTTATCACGACACGTAAGTTTGCTCTGTCCAAGCATAATAATTTGCGTGTTAGTTTAGTATTAATTAGTGGTACAAAAGCTTTTGTTTGTTTGCACTCGGCACTGTTACTCCAGAGATTGGTGTGGCATTCTGTCGTTCGGGAACGCAACCAAGAGCGAATTTGGTTGAAAGGGATCGGTACTATCGGCTCTGGGCCTATTGGTGCAGTGTCAGATCCCTTTCGTGCAAGTTCATCAGCACCGTCGTTCCCCAGCGACCCGCTGTGCCCTTTTATCCACTGGAGGGTTATGGTATTGTTTTGTGAGGCAAGCGATTCTAGAGCTGAGTGACACTCTAGTACTAGCCCCGAAGTTATAGTTTTGCTAGACAAAGCTAGCAGAACTGCAGCACTATCAGATAGGATACGAATACGTTGATTCGTAACCTTTCTAGATTTGACTGCGTTAGCGGCCCGTGTAATAGCAACACATTCAGCCTGAAAGATTGTGTTGTATTTGCCTAGTGCCAGTGAAAAATGGATGTTTAGGTCATCCGAGTGGACACCAGCACCCGTACCTGACGTTTCTTTGGATCCATCAGTGTATATTCTCAGTTCATATATACTGGACTGATCTCTTGATTCTTCATGCAATTGAATGTTGTAGTGCCTATTAAATATATGGATAAGCGGTATTCGATCACCAATGGCTGCCATCATTGGTTGATGTTTTATGGCTTCCAACATAATGGATGTGTGTGACGCTGTTGAGTTATTTGCCCACAGGCCAGCTACTCTTAGTCTAAAAGCGGCGGCAGCTGCTTCCTGTTTCACCACGAGATGTAATGGTGGAAGGTCGAGAAGTACCTCGAGTGCGGCCGTGGGTGTTGATTTCATGCATCCTGTGATGGCTACACATGCAAGCCTTTGTAGCTTTTGCAGCTTGTTTTTTACTGAGCTAAGTTCTGTTCTGGGCCACCAGACTACAGAACCGTAAGTTATGGTAGGTCGTATGACAGCTTTGTACAGCCATAATGTTAATTTTGGTTTAAGGCCCCAGGTTTTTCCTAACATTCGCTTACACTGCCAAAAAGCGATCGTGGCCTGTTTTATTTTGTTATCGAGATGTTTATTCCAGTTCAACTTGTTATCTAGCGTTATGCCAAGATATTTCACTTCGGTTGAAAGTGTTAGTTGAGTACCAAATAATGTAGGCAAGCTCATGTTATTGAGTTTTCTCTTGTTAGTAAATAGGACTAATTCTGTTTTACTGGGATTGACTTTTAGTCGATACTCCATGCACCATTGCTCGACAATCTTCATTGCGGCCTGCATAACGCTACAATGAAGGTTCTCGAATTTCCCACTAATGAGGATGGTGAGGTCATCTGCATAGCCGACTGTATAGAAGCCGCTGCTGTTGAGTCGTCTAAGGAGGTCGTCAACTACCAGATTCCACAGTAGAGGTGAAAGGACCCCGCCTTGAGGGCAGCCTTTAGCTACAATGCATCTGGTTGTCCCGTTTAGGTTGAGTTGTACTGCTCTTAACTTTAACATATTATTTATCCAACCCCGTAGAGTAGGATTAACATTATATTTGGTTAAGGCAATGTTGATACTATCGAAGTTTGTTTTATCAAAGGCCCCTTCTATGTCTATAAAGGCACCCAGTGTTGATTCTTTGTTTGTTAGCGCACACTCGATTTTGTTCACTACGCTATGGAGTGCTGTTTCGGTCGATTTGCCAGCGGTATAGGCATGTTGGCTGTTATGTAATGGTTTTCGTTTGAGATTATTATCTCGTATGTGTCTGTCACAAAGTCTTTCTAGGGTCTTTAGTAGAAACGACGTTAAACTAATAGGTCTGTAGGACTTTGGATCCGTGTAGTCACTTTTTCCTGATTTAGGAATAAAGGTTGCTTTCACCTCTCTCCACTGTTTAGGAATGTAGTTATGTGCTAAGCAAGCCTTAAAAATATTCGCTAAGCTTTGCACGATAACCTGTTGTCCCCACACTAGGAGCGCGGGGAATATACCATCCAAACCAGCTGATTTGAAAGGTAGAAAGCTGTTTATGGCCCATTCAATTTTTTCAACGGTTACTAATTCTTGGGCGGTTATCCAATCAGATATTGACGGGTTCGAGTGCTCGCTATTATCCCAGGTCAGATCATCAACGAGGCGGCAGTCTGGGAAATGCGTTTCAAGGAGTACTTGGCACGTTTCTTTATCGTTGTTAGTATAGGTTTTATCGGCTTTTTTTAGGCAGCCAAGGTTTTTATTTTGACCGCAGTCTAAGATTTTTCGGACTCTAGCTGCTTCGTTGTTGGATTCAATGTTTTCGCAGAATCGACGCCATGAGTCTCCTTGGCGGATTCTTATTCGTTTTTTGTAATGTTTTTGAGCTTCTTTATATAGCTCCCAGTCAGCATAGTGTCTAGTGTTTTTGGCCCTATTAAACAGCTTCCTAATCTTACGCCTCAGTCTCTCAAGCTCCGGTCCCCACCAGTGGGAGGTTCTGGGCCGAGTAGGCGGAGACGTAAGTGGACATGCTTGTTCATAAGATGTTGTTATACATGTTGTTAGTGACAAAACATTGGTTTCTATAGCCGCGGTGGATTGCGACATTTAGTTCGGTCAGTCTTCCGCGGGTTACGGCGCGGTTTGACTTACGGTGGTTTCGCTTGAAGTTTAAAACATATTCTTCTATGATCGGCACAGGATGGTTCGTTTGATACATGCCAGTCCGAAATTAGGTCAGTGACGCCAGTAGTAGCAAAAGTGACGTCAACAATTGTTTGGTAACGCGATGAAACGAACGTCGGTTCAGAGCCTATATTAAGAATGTTAAGGTTTGTTGAAAATAAGTAAGTTACCAGGTTTTCACCCCTTCTGTTGGGAGTTTCACTGCCCCAGAGCGGATGGTGCGCGTTGGTATCCGCAGCGATGATCAGCTCTAGGGAGTTGGACTCGCAGTGATACACCAGGTCCGCCAACTCACCGGGTGGAGGATCTCCATCGCCAGGCATGTAGGCGGACGCTAGTACAATTGAACTACAGTTACCCACCAAGTTCTGAACTAACACAGCTGTTAAATCTTTCGTGCAGAACTGGGTGAGTTGTACCGCGTCCACAGAACGGGGCATGTAAATACACGTGCGTGGGTTAAGAATAGAGGTGTTTAAAAACAACTTACCCCCAATGTTGCTGAGACCGCAGATACGGCTTCCCCTGATCCACGGCTCCTGGATCAGGGCAATGGTCCCGGTGTTGACCTCCAGCTGCCTGCGTAGGGTAGCCGCCGCAATCTGCTTGTGCTGGAGGTTGGTTTGAATGACGGAGAGGTTACTGAGGCGAGCGGAGAACATCACTGTCCACCGACTCCGCATCAGCATCCGACTCTTCGTCATGACCGCCACCGTCGATCCAGGACGATAGAGCCGCGGGGGTCGCAGCAGGCATCGTCTCGGTGGAGGTGCTCGGCAGGGTCGTTGGTGCCTCGACTGGTGCAGCACTCACAGATTTGGGGCTGGAGGTGCACAGCGGTGCTGTTGGTAGCGGGTAAGTTGCTATACTTGTGTTTTGAATAAATTCTCAAACCCCATATTGGGTAAGTTGTGAACAAGATTTTATTTATTTTAATAATTTGTGTGCTAACATTTCTTCTTAGCTTTTGAATTGCTGTTTATTGTCTTTTTATTGGCGGTTACGGTGTTCAACCGACCGTTGGAATATATATTCCAGTGGTCGCGTCTTGAATGCCGTATCCTTACCTTCACCTTTTTAACATTTTCAACTTTAAAGTTATAACGTTAATATTTCTTTTTAATTGCCTTCTGCATTCATTATCTTTTGTTAAATTTAAAGCCTACAATTCGCAATTGTAAACTCCGTTCTGATTGTTTTCACCACGGCACCGCTTGCTACATAAGTACTTACCTACAATGCGTTGCCGTCGGTGGTAACACGGATCGTTATGGAATCATTCCTAACGTATTTCGTTGGCCATTCCAGGGTTTCAGTACGGGATTTAGAAGACCTAGGCTTCACTTCGCTACCTACTGCTGCATCACCCTCTGCTTCGCTTCCGCTTCGGACCTGCAGCTTAGCACGGCGACCTACAACCCTGCCCGTGGCTGACGACCTGTTCCACCGGCATCTGACCATCCAGGGGAGTGCTTGAACTACGCAGTGAAATCAGATACTAGGCCGACACACCACGATCCGTTCTACCGACTTAGGTGGCCTGCGGCCATCAATAAATTACTTTCGTTGGACCTACCTACCTCTTTCATTTACCTCCCAGTAGGGACGATAGGTAAACAGGTAGGGAACGTCACAGTCTAAACAATATCATAATAGCCCGATTCACTGTGATTTTAATTGCTTTCTAGTTATATTTGAGGGTGCTAGTTACTGAAATGTAATTTATATCTTCACATAGTAACTGGCACCCCACTGCCAGTTACTTATATTTGGGTTATGGGTTTTGTTATTTTAAGCTATTTTATACCTTGTATCGACAGAAAATACGATTTAAAGTGCACTGCAAAAAACCCCCAGTGTCTAGTCAGCTTTGTTTCAATAACTGGTTCGGGCTGCCAGCTAATCTGCATACCTTTTTTACGCACCAATAACTGGCACTTACTGGTGCGGTAAACATTTCTTTCATGTTTATTTTCAGAAAAATGACTAAAATCAAGGCAATCTACAGTAGTCTGTAATTGTACACTGCTGGACCTCTCAGCAGCAGTGACACTGCACTCTGTTCTCGACCTTCCTCATCCAGCCACTACCGGTCTGCTTTATAAGGTCGTTGGTCCAGCTGGCCCGAAGGTATCCGCCGCTACGCTTGCCTGTTCGTGGTCTCCACTCTAGAGCGCGTTTGCCCCACTGGTCATCGGTTCTTCGGCAGCTATGGCCGGCCTAATGCCACTTGAGCATACAGAATTTAAGAGCTATATTGGTTACTCAAGTTCTCTTACGGATTACCTTATTTCTGATATGGTCCTTCAACAAACCACCAATCTTTCCAATGGCTGCTGATCGATTTTGAATCGGTGGACCAGTCCGTCCATCAGTGTCCACGTCTATGATCCATACGTCATCACCAGTGAGACGCATTGACTGAAGACCTTTGCCTTCAGGCATTTATGTGAAAATTTGTCAAATCTTCCCCTATGCAGTCCAATCCAGTAATATTTTGTTTTATGCACCTTACAGCTTCGTTTTCGAAGTTCCTTCTGCCTAGTCGAATAGACTGTCCAAGGTAGACATAATATATTGTTGCTGCATTAAGGCCGCTATGCATGTAACAACGAGGGGATTCCAGAACTGGGTCAGAATGGAAGGAGGAACAGGTCTAAATGGAATCAAAGGCTTTCTTATAGTCCTTGAAGAACTTAATAGAAACACGGTTCGTGGTGACCTTATAAAACAGCTTGAAAACATGACTTATAAACAAAATTGGTTTAAGAGGTTCTGAAGCTGTTAGAGGATAGTAATAGCTTTCAGAAGCGCTGTACTAATTCTGTCTTTACTTTACCCAGAGCATGTGAAGCTGAAAGCCGTAGAAACCTTCAATTTCCGCAAGAAATTTCAGCTTAGAGGCAACTATACTACCGTCAGCAGTCTTCAACTTAGCCAGGTCACTTCTCCCAAGCTGCTGAATGAATACATCAAGGTCCACAAGCATTTGCTTTCTCCATTTCCGTTTCCAAATCCAAGGGTTTCTCGATTTGTTGCATTCATATTGTAACGTTTCGCCCTACCGCCTGCCTACTTAACTCCTACCTATTGGATTTACTAAGAAGATATTTGAAACTACAACAAAACTTACTTGAGTGAAATAAAAGTGAAACAAATACTGCTTTGAATTGGCCATGAAACATCCAGGGAAACCCTACGTTGTGTTGTAACCCAATAAACGAAAGATAGTGAATTAAATAAAACTATGACCTAGAACTGATTACATACTTCCTACCTGCCAATAATTATTGACCTATATACTACAACTTTGATGTATAACTTTTATTTGTACGATAAATACATATTTACAGGTAAGTACATAAAGATAATAATATAGATAATAATGTTTTTTGGTGTTGGTTAATAAGGGAAGCCCCTCCATACGCTTTGTAGGCCTTGATCACTACACCCGATTGAATCAATATATAAGACTCTAAAATAGATAAATAATAGCAAATATTCAATCGGAGCCCTCGTGGAACACAACCATTGACTTGGACATTCCTCCGACCAACTTATTAATCACTTCCCTTGCTCCTAACCTTATATATTTACATGTTTTATATTTATTTCATGTAAATAAATCAACATGAATACATGTTGTCAAAGCTAAAGGGACAATCATATTTATAATCATAAATTAACTGAAACTAGAATAGTTCAATAATTTACAGTATAGTAACTTTATTAAATCATGAATTTCATAATAGATAAGTATTTGAAAATATAATAATATGACTCTAATTTTGTAGCCAAGTGGGAAGTGATTTAGGTATTATTTTAAAAGATTAAATATATAATATGAAATAGTGAATATTCTTTGATCTTATTGGAATATAGGATAATTGTTATGAAATAGTGAATATTATATAAACTTATTCAAATATATTATAAATAGTTGTAATAAATATATCCTAGCTAACTTTATTCCTACTATATCCGTGCTATCTTTATTTACATTAGAATTTATTGATTTAACAAGGAAACAAACACTTCTATGGGTAAGAATTTACATAACTTTCTGAAAATATGCAAATTGGACAGGAATCTGATCTACCTTCAAGCCATTTGTATTTATTGAGCAATATAGGACCAGAAATGATTTAGTTTAAGTATCTAGGACCCTTATTTGTGAAATCTTGACACTTATTAGAGTAAATTTCTCCGTCAATCAATTCTTTCCCTGCGCTGTTACTTGTTTTTAAACTCAAAGTCAAATAATCTTCTCTGCCATATAGATACTACAATAAATCATCTTTGAAAAGTTTATTTAAGTATGTATCTACTTTATTCTTTGAATAATTACTATAGCATAGATTCTATAGAAGTATTTATTTACCTAATGAAAAATCAATAATTTGAACAAAGAACCATAGAACAAATTTGAAGGTAGGTGTATATTTTTTATTTGATAAGAATTTATTATTTTTGAAGTGAGATCTATTGTCAGGTTTTAGTTATTTGATAATCATCATCATCATCATCATCACCAGCCCGCTTCTGCCTATTTGTATCTATCCAGAAGTCCCTATTCTAAACTAAAATAAGTTGAACCAAAGCTAGGGAATGTGTAAAGTGTAGGTTTTTCTCTAGCTAGCTAAATACTGAATGAGCGAGGTAGAAGACCTTTAGTGTACCTATCTAATCCCTATACCAGTGTGATGGAAATTGCAGCCGTGGGTTAGCGTCCTTCAAGAAATAAAGTGTAGGTATAACTTCTCAATCATATACGAGAGACAAAAGTAAATAGAAAGGTGACTTAGCTTCGCACACGGTGTTCCGCCTCGGCTCCACGCGTCTGGTCCTCAAGCTCCCACGGCACCGATCACTCCCTCCATCTGACCGTCTGCTCACCACGGCTGCTCACACAAAAGAGAAAAATGCCCACGCGCTGCTCGCTTACGTGGATATTATCCTCTACCCTCAACTCGCCGATATCAATATTAAGGCTCACCTACACTCAGAATAATTATCTTGATTATTCTGTGATCCGAAATCGGTACAACGAAGCTTGGCACGAAGTTAGCCGACACCCTGAATGATTTAATAGACAACTTTTCCAAAAATCCCACGGGAAAACCTTTCCAAAGCGGAAAAAATCCCTCGGAACATCCAGTCGTAGTTTAAATTCATTATTTGCGAAATAGTTAATGTTTCGGCATCGATGGAACATTACATTCAACCCCTTATATTTTTGTAGTATCGCAAGTATATTATATAATTGAGATATGGAAAAAATATACACAATAATATACACCACCCTTTATTTTCGCAAATATCAAATTCATAGAATTTAAACGATGAAAAATTTGTAAAAGGAAATCCCGATCATCACCTCAATATGTCTGTGTGTGTGAGTGTAAAATGACTCAGATGATTAGCCAACAAGATCCCCAGAAATTATCAAAAATCAACGACCATCCCTATTATTATTTATTATTTACATAACTATTGATCGAATACTTAGTAGATTATTCATGCTCCAATAAACCGGGAACAAGGGGATACCCTGTCGATCAGAAGGATCCAATACTAAATGAGAAACCACAGAACCTTAAATTTATTTTTAAGAATTCTATGGCATCCTTAGCACGCCCTCTTAGAGCACGAACTCTCCCACGCCCTATGTTTTCGACGATGCATCATCAATAGAAATTAATAAAGTTCAAGTCTCATTCTAACAATCCCCAGGAACAATGTCCACCAATCTCCGAGCTTGATGTAGAGTGTAGAAATATCAAGTATCATTTTACCAAAACTAGAAAGAGAATTATTATTGTGAACCATTATTGCATTCATGTTTACAACTGATTCACAACTTTTCAATCCCCCTCCAATCCAGCAAAATGACAAAATTTGTGTTGAAAATATATTTTTTTCTTTAAGTAAGTAATTACATGTTGAGTATAGAATATTATGAAGATACTGTACATACAACAGTATAATTTGACTATGCTGTCCTAACCTAACACCAAAATCTTCATAAATATTCTCTTTTGTATAGTGTTGTGTGATTAAGGTGAAATCGGAATCTTTCCTTCAGTGCAGGAGAACAGCCATGATATTTTACTAAAGCCACTTTCACTTAACTATATGTTTGTAGGTATTATTTTTTTCAATACATAGGTTCTTAGATATTCAATTCACCACAACTCTCATCCTCTTTCTCTGATTCACGCCACTCTAATAAACATCAAGGCCTTCTTCCTCCCCACTGATTAAATCAATAAAATATCATGTATCTAATTATTAATTTTCTTTTCTATCATTTACCTACCTAAATTGAAAAGAAAATACATCTAGTTTATTTACACTTCGATCAGAATGTGTTTTTGGTGTAAAGTGTATTTGTTTTCCGTCATGATCAACTTTTGTTATGTAGATATTTTTCTAAGCAAATTGTTTCAAAGTAATTGTTTTTTTTTTGTGTATAGTGTAGTGTGTCGTGTGGAGTCTGTAAAAGGTACTTTGTAAAAACATCTATAGCCTGTATAGACGTCTTGTGTGTTAATGCTTGCATAGCTAACTTAAATAATAAATCGACTAAAGCAGTTGTACACGTTTGTGCCCGTGTAGACCTGCCTCTCGACGCCAATTTACTACAAAAGCAAGACTAAGAGTGTATGGTGTGTAAATTACTTGAACCAATTTGCACACTACTAACTGACGGTCCGATACCCATATTGCAGGCTCTGCCTAATTTAGGGTCGGATGGTCGTGTGTGAGATGTCCCCACATATTATTAAGTTAGTAATTTTAAAATGAAGTTAACTATTTTTTATAAAAATCCTTTTTTTTCCTTTAAGATTTTACTCAGTATTATTATTTTGAAATTTTTATTAAAATACTTATTACATAAGTAGCAATAATTCTTGTATCTACATTAGTTGATCATTTGGAAAATATTTGTGAAATAAAGGTAACTTTTGGAATAAATTTCTTTTTTAGCTAAATAAGTACCTATATAATAGGTAACTACTCAATCAAGTTTTACAGAAACAATATACCAAAGTTTCCCTTATAAATGTGTGTGTGTGTGTCTGAACGAAGTATCAATAAACCCTTCATTTCCCAGTTGTATTTGTCATGATTATAAATCGCACTCAATATTAAATAAGTAAAACTTCATTCTTCATCATCCTTTAATCAACTATGTAAGACCTGGCCAGGTACCTTTAACATTCTTATCATTCAGACTTTAAAATGACCTTTAAAGTACTTTTCTTCCTTCCACATTCTTTGCTCTTTCAGTTTTTCAAAACATTATAATCACGACATAATCCCCGGGAAATGGCTATGTAAAAACCCTACCCTTTTGTTTTCTCTATAAAAGAAAATTATATTAGGTAAATTTTACCAAAATTGAATGTTCCTACTCTCATGTAACAGACAAATCCACCCCAATATTCCATCGATACCAAAACATCAAAATACCGCCATCTAGTTTTTTTTCTACAACCTAATACACTATTTATTTTATCAAATATGTCTATGTCTAGCTACTACTTTTATTTCAACTATTTTCCTACCCCCCGTAACTACCTAAGTCGAAAATAATGTTACTAGATAACTAAAAATATTTCTGAGATATTACACATCTCCCTCACAACCCCTATTTGAAAAACACGGCCTCCATTATCATTATTCTTCTAGGCTGTTTGTGTAAATGTGCCTTACCTGTCTAACTGTCAAATTTATTAAAACTAAACTGTCAATGTCAACCTGACATAACCTTATGCCTTAACCTGCACGCGTAGCACAGTATGGCTGGGACAAGATATAAATGACAGCTAGTTGCAACAAATTGTGTGATACCAGTTGTCCTCACAAACGCTAACATGGCCAACACGAAATAATCACTACAAGATGTGAGATTACAATTTTGACAGCGAGATTGGAAGATTTGTCTTATTTCCTAACATGGGTGTACCAATTTATCCACACATGTCTCAGTTTGACATTTGTTTAGGTAGCATTATATCACTCAAGTTCGAAGGTGGTGATAACATGTGACACAAATAATTATTTGTTTAGTTTTTGTTAATTTCATCCTTGCTCTACAAGAAGAGATGCAGGAAAGGAAAATTACTATAATACTTATAGGGAGGATGATCCGGGACTCTAATAACCCGTTGAAAATGCTTTAAAAACAACATTTGTCAAAACACACATCCCCTTTTTTATTTGACTAAAATTATACATTAAGTATATTACTTATATGTAGCGGTGTTAGCTCAGACGGGTAAGCGCCCGCCCCTCACGGAAGAAATGTGGATTCAAATCCTGTCGCTCACATGTGCTTAGAAGTTAGATAGATAGACATTAATTTGTTCCACTTAAACATTTGTAAGTACAGTTAAATTAAGAAATGTGTATGTTGAAGCAGACCAAAAGGGAAGCAACTCAGTGCATATGTTTGCCCTTAGGAACAAACCACTGATTTTCAGTTGTCTCCCATATACTTTAAGTTTGCCTATTCACGTCAAAGTATGTAGGTAATGAAGTGGCTAATTGAATAGTTTGAATGCTAAATGTGGAGTTCACGAAATGTAAATCATATACATTGAATAGGTCCGGCACACCGGGCAGTCAGCGACTGATGCTATGATGACTGGTGTGCCCTTTCACCACAGCGACAAACCCTAGTCAGGCTTTATTATTTATCAACAACACACTAACTAAAATGAAGTGGCTAATTGAATAGTTTGAATGTTAAATGTGGAGTTCAAGAAATGTAAATCATATAAACTGTACATTTAATAAGTCTGGCACACCGGGCAGTCAGCGACTGATGCTAATCCTTTCTCCACAGCGACAAACCCTAGTCAGGCTTTATTATTTATCAACAACACACTAACTATAAAAAAATAAGCGGATATGCTAGCATGTACAACTAAATTAAATGGTTATAAAAATATAATATTTTCTTTAGGTAAGTAAAACATTTATTAAACTTTTAATTAATAAATTATAAAAAGTATACTATTTCACACACCATAAAAGCATATTAGGTATTCTTAGTTATCAACTATCACAATAATCAGTCTGAACTTGGCTTATATCAGTCATCAAATAGGTCTCATAGTATGTATGCCAAGTTTTTCAACTTTTTCAGTTAGGTGCCGCTCCGGTTCATTGTATCACCACAAGGTTGCTGATGTCATCTGACCATCTTCAGGTGGTTTCTGCCAACAAGAGCTCTCCAACCGTGTCTAGGCCATCATTTTCTGACCGGTTTTGACCATCTTCCGTCTTGCCTACGAGCCAATTTCAATGTTCTGTAACAAACAAAAATGTTTCATTAGATTTTAGTTATACTTATGAACTAAGATTATGACTCCTATTGTCATCTTCATCATCATAGCCCATCACGTCCTCACTGCTGGGGTACGGGTTTCCTTCCAATGAATGGCCTAGTTGACCAAGTACTGCCAAGTGAAAAAAGTTTTTTGAGTTGTTTTGTGTGCATGTGCCCAATTATAATAACATGTGACTGGTACTGGCACTTACCTACTGTTTTTTCCTTCCATTGATTATATAAATATTATTCAGTCAGGCCGTGGGACAAGCATCGAAAATGATATTTTGCTGCGTCCGTCAGGATCCTTCCCGGGATTTTTTCTCAAGGCCTTCTAGCTCCTGGGTCCGGGTAGACAGTGGGTCATCAGTCAGGTGCATGCTGTTTTTGATCTTCGTCTCAGGGATCCGGTGCATCGGTGATCGTACCGATAGCAGGAGCTCCCAAGGAATCTGAGCGTGCCTGGTCGGGAGCAAGCTTGGTCGTATATCATTTGATGAGACGATGTCGAAGAAACTCAATAAAGTAGTTTAATGAGCCAATATGAATCCATGGGGTAGCGCAAAGCAAAGTAATATTACCAAAATATTACACTCAAAACTCTCGAAAGCACCAAACAGTCAAAATTTTCTTCAAGTTTGACGTTTGGTGACATTTTAATTGTCAAAAAACCATAGACAATACAAACAACAACCACAAATGAGAGATTTTCGGAAAAAAATAACATTTGAAAAACCTATTTGCACAGAGCAGAAAAGTTACAGTGTCACTGTGGCTTATATCCAATCACGCAAATAAAACGAGTCCCATGTACACCCTATGCTAACATTTAAGACTGATATCAAAAAGTGACTCAATTTAAACAGTCACTTCACATCTTGTCTTATTATGGCCATACTAGCCGTGCTGTTTGGCTGTTTTTTTTTCCGCACTAATCAAAACAAAAGCATGCGTCGTTGTGTTCAACAACATGGATCGCACGAAGAAATCTAAAGTTTACCCGATTAAACTTTCGAAACTCTAAAATAATGAGTGAATCTTACAGGTAAGTGTCATTATTCTTTCAAATACCCTGTATGCATGCTACTAAACTAAGTCCTCATGCCCAAATTATCGTGATTCAAAATAAACAACCTCTGAATTGTTAGTTATTTATACATACAATAGCTCTGTTTTACGAATCTTGTGTTTATAATAGACCTATTGTTATAAAAATCTAACTCAATTAAATATCTCCCATACAGTTTTTAATTGATACTGACAAGACTAACCAACATATTTTAACTTATTGTCAACCCCTCACCTTTTAAATAAGTACCTATCCTAATCATTTGGTCTCCAACTCCTATATTTACATAATTTTATTTGAATTATACCTATACCATTATTTGTTTTATTTCAGAACCAAACATAACAATGCAAACCCAACTACACTCTTTGTTGAACTAAAACCCATGATAAACCACTGATCAAACCATCCACTGTGACAAAACATTCACAATCCCTCACTACTTATAGACCAAAGTTACTATTCTACAATAAGTAAGTACCTATTTCTTTTCTACATATTGTAATTCATTTTAATTATACTACCCTGTACTTAGATTTTGTTAGATTGCTATGAAAATCATACCCCTGTAGATCCAATATTGATTACCATTCATAAAACCATTCCCTAAATGTATTATCCTATTAGTCTACTTAAGTTATATTGAACTAAATAGTCATTTCCTGAATTTTTATAATTATGTAAATCATCACAATACTTAGCTTTTCTAATTAAATTCTATTCTTCTTTTCAGGATATGACATACTTTTTGAATGCTGATGATGATGATGATGTTCTCTATTTGACAACCAAACTCTGAGATTATACACTATGAAGTAAACATCCTGACTCAGATGAAGAAGTGTATTGCAACCGCGCTCAAAATAGGAACAACTAAACTACCCACATAGTTCTTAAACTTACAAACAATATATTGATACTAAATGAGGTCCTAGCCTACTTCACCTGGTCTAACACTTTATCAACAACAGTAACTTGCTACACATTAATTGTTTTCTAAATTTATTGTTATATCTGACCGCTATCCTTTCATCATATATTTCTTTAATATTTTTTTTTATGAGATTATTCTTAATTTTCTTTTCTTTATTAACTGTAACTCATACTTGTATTCGTTTAGGAAAATGTCTGATAATATCTGCTACTAATTGGCTCTCTGAAATCTGATAATTAGACATTTGGGCTTTTCCGGTTACTCTAAGTTAGAATGATAGCATAGATAGTGTTACAGTTCTATCCCAACTCCTATGATCAATGTTGTATAATATATCTACTCTTTCAGACATTCAAGTATAATAATTTAAGAGCCTAGTTTTTAAGCACCTAGTCGATGACAAGCAAAGCTCCGATCCAGAAGCACAATCAACCACATCAACAAACCAAAGAACCCGCACAACAAAACTCATACAACCAATACCAAACTGAACCAACCCAGCCAAAAGGATAATTAATAATTATAGACTAGTTGCTATAAGTACCGATTCCCCCGCAACCAGGCCAGTCCAGCCCGGAACCAACTATACAAGCTCCGCCACGCAAACTCCTCGATCCACCGATGCAGCCGACCGCACCTCCAGACCAAAATCCCCACCCCTCATCTACCTGGGCCAGAATTTCTTTATCTATTCTAATCATTTCAGGTTGTTCATAAGGACTAAAATGCGCCGCGTTTTCGTTACATTTGTTTTTTTTTTTTTTATATAATTTTTGATTTTAATAAATGTTTTACTGCTTTTACCTAAAATAAAACCATATCATTATTTTACCTACAACCCCTATTCACTTAAAATTCCCTAATCAGCTACATAATCAGAGAGACCGTTCATAGTGATTCAGAGCAACACTAATATGACGTACCTATAGATAAATCAGCCTTTATACAATTATGTTTTATGTTAATCTCTTTAAAGGTAAGTAACTTATTAAATTTCATAAATAATGTCCTGAATAAGAATCCATTATATCCAACCCCTGATGATGATTATTATTGTTTCCTCTCACTCCACAAGGAGCTTAGTCTTATACAACCCCTAATCTTTTATAATTCTGTAATGAAATACATAACATTACTACAACCCCTCCTTATTAAGTAAAATTTAATAAATGAATTATTTTCATTTTCCTCATCCTAACTTTATTAACTACCTACCTAGCTATCTTCACAAATTCTTTCCTATTACGTACCGTTCCAATACAAAACCTAGCCTCTTGCGCTTCCTATTTCATGATAAATAATTCTTTCGTTTATAAGTTCGATCACTCCACGGCAACAAATTGTGATTATATCCAGGATATAATCACTTTCCTACCCCTAGTATGTAACAAATCATTACGAACAAAACGCAGAGAGACTTATTATAACGTAAACATGTTGAGAGTATTAGTAAAGTGAGAAATTATAACTTGCAGTGATTTTGTGAATGTAAAATAATGCAGACTGCCAAAATATTATACTAGTCTGTGACGCAATAAAAGTTACTCTGTTAAAAAAAATAACCTTCTTTTTTTTTGTTGTTTGTGGTGCAATGCTGCATAAAGTTTTTCGAACTAAAAACAAACTTTTGAAACTTTCTTCTATCCATAAAATTAAAAGAAATGCCTTTATGTGAAAACCGCCATATTGAGTAAATAGTTACTTACTTATCGCAAAGGCAAACAAAAAACCTTAATGTTTTTTCGAGACAAACGTAAGTTACCTATATACTATGCAAAAGAGTGTTCAATATTGTGGTTTATTTGTAAATAAGTACTATCTTAATCAAATTGACTTGTAAAATTTCAGATAAAAGAACAGAAAACTAGCTGCCTGACATCTAACATGAAGAGATGAAGCAAATTCCCTAATATCCTGGTCTTTCGGTACCAAGTTGTAACGTTTCGCCCTACCGCCTGCCTACTTAACTCCTACCTATTGGATTTACTAAGAAGATATTTGAAACTACAACAAAACTTACTTGAGTGAAATAAAAGTGAAACAAATACTGCTTTGAATTGGCCATGAAACATCCAGGGAAACCCTACGTTGTGTTGTAACCCAATAAACGAAAGATAGTGAATTAAATAAAACTATGACCTAGAACTGATTACATACTTCCTACCTGCCAATAATTATTGACTTATATACTACAACTTTGATGTATAACTTTTATTTGTACGATAAATACATATTTACAGGTAAGTACATAAAGATAATAATATAGATAATAATGTTTTTTGGTGTTGGTTAATAAGGGAAGCCCCTCCATACGCTTTGTAGGCCTTGATCACTACACCCGATTGAATCAATATATAAGACTCTAAAATAGATAAATAATAGCAAATATTCAATCGGAGCCCTCGTGGAACACAACCATTGACTTGGACATTCCTCCGACCAACTTATTAATCACTTCCCTTGCTCCTAACCTTATATATTTACATGTTTTATATTTATTTCATGTAAATAAATCAACATGAATACATGTTGTCAAAGCTAAAGGGACAATCATATTTATAATCATAAATTAACTGAAACTAGAATAGTTCAATAATTTACAGTATAGTAACTTTATTAAATCATGAATTTCATAATAGGGTGATTCTCAAAAAATGGCTCCAAAAGCATAATTTCTTTGGCGCATTTTTTTTTTCATGTTGTTTGAATATTATACCCCACATATTATAGAGGCTTTAGACCTCTTTAGTTATCTCTTATTGGCCCTGAAATCTATCGAGCCGATTCAAAGTTACAGCGATTTTAAACAATTTTGGGCCAATGAAATTAGATAGGCACCAATGAAATTAGAAAACACACCAAAGAAATTATAAAAGGTCCCAAAGAAGTTAGTTTTAAGAACAAAGAAATTAGAAATTGTTTTAAAGAAATTAGTTTTATACGTAGATTGCATATAATACACAACAAAACAAAAAATCACGCATATCTTTATTTGTTTTTAACATAATTACCTGATCACGTAAGGGTGCAAGGGTTCTAAACATCCGAATGAACCAATTGCCAACCTCACCTGCCCGTGGTGCACTCTGCTAAATAACAGACGAGGCTCTGGCGACCGGATGATGGCAGTATAACCATCCAAAAACAGCTACTCTAAATCCCATAGGCCGGCGATGGGCAGCAGCGTCACCGGTATAAAAAAGTGTAAAGAGGACGAGGACACGATGTCACTGGAGTCCGGCCACATGTTCTACCATCAGGAGGGCGACCAACTGTCCCAAGTACAAGAATGCGACGAATCGAGGGTAGGACATCATGGCTTTGGTAGCAGAAACCAGAGAGGGCAAATGATTGTAGACTTCCTCGAAAGGGAGGGGCTTTCTTTCTGATGAATTCTTTCTTTGAGAATCGGAGTGGACATGGGCAATCCCCGATGGTAGGACGAAAAACGAAAAAGACTTCATTATGACTGACAAGCTGCACATTTTCAGATTTATGTCCCAGTGATCAATAGGTTTAAAACAGGGAGTGATCACCGACTTCTCCGAGACACTCTGAATATCAACTTCAAGCTGGAGAGGAGATGTCTGGTGAAGTCGACCCTTCGTCCCACACTGCACCAAATTGGAGCTGTTAACACCAGCTTCTAGAGAGGACTACAGTTCTTCAGAAGGGTGACCAAACCCTTCTGAAGAACTATAGACCGATCTCGCTTTTAAGCCATTTATACAAGCTGTTCTCAAGGGTTATCACGAATGGTCTTGCCCAAAAGTTAGACGAGTTTCAGCACCCGGAGCAGGCTGGGTTTCAAAAAGGCTTTAGTACAATAGACCACATCCACACAGTAAGGTAGATTATACAGAAGACCGAAGAGTATAATCAGCCTCTGTATCTAGCCTTTGTGGACTATGAAAAAGCCTTCGACTACATCGAGACCTAAGCAGTTTTGGAATCCTTGAAGAGATGCCAAATCGACTGGCGCTATATCGAAGTGTTGAGGTGTCTGTACAATGCCGCTACTATGACTGTCTAAGTACAGGACCACAAGACAAGACCTATCCAACTGAAACGTGGAGTGAGACAGGGGGATGTGATATCTCCGAAACAGTTCACCAATTCACTGGATGTCCAGAATGGAACCAGTGCGTCCTGCTAGTGATGACGTATGGTGCTGAGACGTAGACACTGACGGTAGGACTGGTCCACCGATTTAAAGTCGCTCAGCGTGCTATGGCTCTCCATAGAAACCCCAAGCATAACTCTCTGATGGATCGTATCAGAAATGAGGTTATCCGTCAGAGGACTAAGGTTACCAACATAGCTGTCATAATATGCAACCAGAAGTGGCAGTGGGCTGGTCAAATCTGCCGAAGAACCGATAACCGTTGGGGTAGACGAGTTCTCGAGTGGAGACCACGAACAGGCAACCGCAGCGTGGGACGCCCTCCTGCCCGCTGGACTGACGTCCTTAGGCGGGTAGCCGGTAGTAGTTGGATGAGGAAGGCCGAGAACCGAGTGTTGTGGCGTTTATTGGGAGAGGCCTATGTCCAGTGGATGATTATTGGCTGATGATGATCATGAGAGAATTAACCATAATAGACATTGAATGCATAAAGTTAGCGTTATTAATGGTGTTTCATACTCAATACTAATTTCTTTGTATCAAAACTAATTTCGTTGGCGCAGAATGCCAAAGAAATCCAAAGAAATTATTGCCAATGAAATTAGAAATCATCACTTAAAATTTATTTTTACAGAAAGCTGATGTACAATTGGAACCTCTTATTGACACGTGCATACTGTTTGAATAGACATACGTGGACAAAAATATGTATGCAACAATATCAAATAATAGCATGAAAGTAACAATCGAAGAAATTAGGCACTTACCTGACCAAAACCCGTTACGGCGCAAAAAATAAATATTTTCGTCATACTCCGTAAACTTACGCTCTTATGCTCCTGGTCGAAGATAGTGGGGGACTGAACAGTGAGGGACGCATGGTGATTATGTCCGGTGATCGTTTAAACGCAGAGTAGGAAGACGGTATCGTTACGCCAAAGAAGTTAGTTTTTTTTCTCGGACAAAATTGAATGCGTTATATTTTTGAAAACTAAACCTAAGAGTGAATAGAAACCTAATTTACAATTACCATAAGTATCTGTTATAATGATAACATATAAATCATAAGTTTATTTTACTTTAAAAAGTGAGTTTTTCTTGACCTAAAAATAAAATCAAGTGAAGGACGCGCCAAAGAACTTATGATATTGAGTTTTAAAAAATCATTGTCGCTTTCTTTATAAATTTATGCATTACATTACTAATGTATAAAAACGGTCACAAGATACATTATTTAAAAAAAATACATCCTGGTATAAAACTATCAATTTCATATATTTTATGGCTTGGACATACCTAAATCGCGTCATTTGAGAATCACCCAATAGATAAGTATTTGAAAATATAATAATATGACTCTAATTTTGTAGCCAAGTGGGAAGTGATTTAGGTATTATTTTAAAAGATTAAATATATAATATGAAATAGTGAATATTCTTTGATCTTATTGGAATATAGGATAATTGTTATGAAATAGTGAATATTATATAAACTTATTCAAATATATTATAAATAGTTGTAATAAATATATCCTAGCTAACTTTATTCCTACTATATCCGTGCTATCTTTATTTACATTAGAATTTATTGATTTAACAAGGAAACAAACACTTCTATGGGTAAGAATTTACATAACTTTCTGAAAATATGCAAATTGGACAGGAATCTGATCTAGGTACCTTCAAGCCATTTGTATTTATTGAGCAATATAGGACCAGAAATGATTTAGTTTAAGTATCTAGGACCCTTATTTGTGAAATCTTGACACTTATTAGAGTAAATTTCTCCGTCAATCAATTCTTTCCCTGCGCTGTTACTTGTTTTTAAACTCAAAGTCAAATAATCTTCTCTGCCATATAGATACTACAATAAATCATCTTTGAAAAGTTTATTTAAGTATGTATCTACTTTATTCTTTGAATAATTACTATAGCATAGATTCTATAGAAGTATTTATTTACCTAATGAAAAATCAATAATTTGAACAAAGAACCATAGAACAAATTTGAAGGTAGGTGTATATTTTTTATTTGATAAGAATTTATTATTTTTGAAGTGAGATCTATTGTCAGGTTTTAGTTATTTGATAATCATCATCATCATCATCATCACCAGCCCGCTTCTGCCTATTTGTATCTATCCAGAAGTCCCTATTCTAAACTAAAATAAGTTGAACCAAAGCTAGGGAATGTGTAATGTGTAGGTTTTTCTCTAGCTAGCTAAATACTGAATGAGCGAGGTAGAAGACCTTTAGTGTACCTATCTAATCCCTATACCAGTGTGATGGAAATTGCAGCCGTGGGTTAGCGTCCTTCAAGAAATAAAGTGTAGGTATAACTTCTCAATCATATACGAGAGACAAAAGTAAATAGAAAGGTGACTTAGCTTCGCACACGGTGTTCCGCCTCGGCTCCACGCGTCTGGTCCTCAAGCTCCCACGGCACCGATCACTCCCTCCATCTGACCGTCTGCTCACCACGGCTGCTCACACAAAAGAGAAAAATGCCCACGCGCTGCTCGCTTACGTGGATATTATCCTCTACCCTCAACTCGCCGATATCAATATTAAGGCTCACCTATACTCAGAATAATTATCTTGATTATTCTGTGATCCGAAATCGGTACAACGAAGCTTGGCACGAAGTTAGCCGACACCCTGAATGATTTAATAGACAACTTTTCCAAAAATCCCACGGGAAAACCTTTCCAAAGCGCAAAAAATCCCTCGGAACATCCAGTCGTAGTTTAAATTCATTATTTGCAAAATAGTTAATGTTTCGGCATCGATGGAACATTACAATATGGACCCACGTTTCGTCGCATACTTGTACTGTCATTTTGTCGTAGAAGTCGACCACTACAACGGTGATTTTGAGTCTTAACGGTACAGAACCTAGACAGGTAATTGTATTACCTAATATCAAATATATTATTGATTTTAGAGTACTTATTGACCTAATTGCATGATTTTTTAAAAGGTGCCAGTTACTGAAACATGATGTGACAGTTACTAATTTTGACTGCCTGTTACTAGGTTTTTGGGGGTAGTGGATATAAACTTCATTAAAATCGAATAATAACCTTATATAATTACAATTTATGCCTATAATTGTTCGTCATTTTATTGCTAGTAATTCAAGCCTACCAGTGCTTAAATCAGGCCAATACTTCATTTTTAATATATTTTTTTGTGTTGCTTGCCGCTTAAACTGCCAGTTACTAGTAGTTTTACCATATTATTATTTACAATATCCTTTATATACTTACCTATTGGATAAGAGTGTGAAACAACGGGCCATACCACCAGTGCTGCCAACTGTAAAAAAAATAACATAACAATAACACCAAGTAACGAATGTCAATATTTAAGGCTAGAGTAAGGCATAGGTTACTCCGCGAGGGGTCAGAATTAATTGCGCCCGACTGTACACTTCGAAGTAAACCGACAGAGAACTAAAGTCATCGATATAGTCCACCGAGTTAGTAACTACATAAGCTGAAAGCCCCAATTTCAATACTCGGTGAGATCATAACCAGGGATCAGTGTTTGACTTTTGACACTTCTGTCAAGAATTGAATATGGAGATGACGTATAATTTATGAACCAATCCCTGGTTATGATCTAACCGAGTATGGTGAAATTGGAGCGATGTGGCAGTGGGCTGATCACATTATGTCGTAGAACCGATGGGGTAAACGTGTTCTGGAGTGGAGACGGCGACTAGGCAAACGTAGTGTGGGACGCCCTCCGGCTAGATGGGGTGACGGCTTGCGAAAGGTGGCTGGTTATAATTGGATGCGGAAAGCTATATATCGCATCCAGTGGCGTGCTTTGGGGGAAAGCTACGTCCAGCAGTGGACTGCTATAGGCTGATGATGATGATCTTAGTATCTGAGTGTAACATGAGGGAAATAAATACCTGGATCAAAATTAAATGGCCGAAATTATTGTACCCCATTACCCGTTTTCATAAGTTAGACAAAGTCACGTATAAAATCAATGGTTCAATTTCAATTTGATGTTTAATAATTTTGACGAAGTCTATAAAATTTCACGGTGTTTTGTTATCTTAATGCAATTTTAAATAATTATTGAAAGTTCTTTGCGACCAGTTATTGTTTCATTCTAAATCTCGATAGCCGCAACGGTTGTCGGTTCTTCGAAAGATGTGGTCGACCTATGGTTTCATGTTATATGTAAGTATTTATTTATTTGTACTAGAAGCCATGAGTAATTATAATTTCATACCAAAACTTGCAGAACAAAGATTGTCAGAAATGACGACCCTGTGATTTTCTTAACAATATTTAGATTACTTTAAAAACTACACACTTTGGTAACGAAACTTTAATTTTGTTTTTTTTAGATTTTACTATGTATATGTTCAATATACGGCCAAGGATATCGAAGGCCAGATCCTCGAGAGTTTTACGACCCTAGAAAGCCTTCGAATTGGAATCCTAAGCGCATGAGAGCGCGGGTGCAGAGTCGAGCAAAACCTTCTAACCTCTGTAAGTAAAATGTGCACCTTTACATTATAAGAGCGGTGGTGGCGTAATGGATAAGGCCCGTCCTATCAATCGAGAGGCCGAACTAGGCACTACATGACTTATATTTAAATGTACCTTACAATCTCTACCTATGTATAAATAACAAGAAATAATTAATTTAAGTGTACTCTCATCTAACAAATCTAACAATGTATTATTATTTCATTTGCAGATTCGTTAGTACCTGCAGGAGATGGACAATATTTTAAACGTAAGAAAACGATTGCATTTTTTACTAATATTGTAAAACATTACAGAATAACTACCTAACTCGTTATACAAATTGAAATTTTACAGTATACATACAGGATCTTAGAATAACATTTAGCATTAAGTCCACCTTTTGTACATTCATATAATTTATGCAATAAAGTATCAAATAAATAAATAAATAACCCCTTGAGTCACCCCCTTTTGGCTTAGTATACCCTTTTTGCCACAACCTGTATTGTTAAACGCTACGTTTTGCATGAAGATAATTTGTCGGTATTTTTGCCATTATACAGGGTGATTGATAAGTCGATGTATTCCTTTAAATGGGTTGTAGTCGAAGGCATTGCCAAAAGCAAGAGCCAAAAAAACCGCATCGTCCGCCTATGCGGTTGTTTTGGCTATATCTTGGTCATACCTTAATCGATTTTAGATAAGAATATGTCATTTTAAAGCTTATAAATTGATCATGTTTTTAAGCTGTAGTGCCTGAAAAATTGTCAAATAAAATTCTTTTTTAAATTAGCTTATTTGTTTTCATCTTTCGTAACATTTTCTTAATGTTTCATCTATTTTGAAGCACAGTGTCTAAATAAAGTTAAATATTGCGCAATTAATGATTATGATTAGTTGACTAAGGTGTCACCAATGCAAAACAATCAAAAAGTTATTAAAAAAATCGTTAGTTTTTGAAATATTTTGCTTTTAATCATAAATTTTGACAAAATTCTTAAAAAAACTTAAAACTTAAATAACTCAGAAATGGTTGACTTTCGGATAATGCATTATGGGGTTTAATCGACTGAAAATGCCTTCGTCTACAACCCATTTAAGGGAATACATCGACTTTCCAATCACCCTGTATTATTGGTTTTTTTACATCCAAATCCCATACATATTTGATGACTGCAAAGGAAAACCAACTTTACTTACCAGACATAAGGAAACGTTAAAAATACAATAACATAGTGGAAGTTCTATAATAATCTCAATATGACTCTGGCTTTTACAATAAGTAATTTATTTCAGTGGCACCGATTTCTGCCCCAGACGATGGTAAGCAAACGACATTGTTTTTACTCGACTACGGCAAAGCGAAAAGGAGGGTTATGATTTTGAGCGGAAAGAATGGACTTACCGGTATTATACCCTTTTTGCAACACCCTGTATATAGCACATCAATCTAGATATACTATGTGAACCCACCAACACGCTATGGACCAGCGTGGTGGGAAATGGTCCAAGCTTAGGAAGGCCGTTTAGACCTAGGGGATATGCACAAAGGTTCCATTCGAGAGAGCCAGGTGCAGGTACTTACACCCCTTACAAATAAAAGAATAACATTTCCATATTTTGCTATCGAGATTTAACACTAAATCTTATATTTGGGTAATTTTACCATACATCGATTTTTATGTTCGCGGGAAATAACTCTTAAGATATCATAGATACACAAAAATATTGTACGGACACAATCAAGACGGGACGGTGATCTATGTTACTACCAATTCATATTTTGAAAAAAATCATTATTTATTGAAAAAACCATAGCGACACTATGTGATTTGTCACGTAGTGTCGACTGTTCGCAAGCATGGTTGCCTGGTTTGAAAATGAATAAAAAATTATTGCTTAGTGATATGATTATAATTTTAGATATAAAATAAAGCTGAAAAACAGGTGTTACTAAGTTAAATATCATATTTTTTATAATTACCTATGATAAGGAATTGTAGTGTTCTACTGTGTTATAAAACAATCGTCACAAATGTCGACGTATGAATATTACGATGAAAAAAATAGTAATATTTTACTTAAATAACATTTTTTATCATCAGTGGCAACACTCAGTTATACTCGTTACACGACAGTAAGAATCTTTTTCCACAAATGAATACTTTTTGTTTACTTTAAAATTGAAGACCTGTACTACACTTGTGTCAAAATTGACGTGTCACAAATGTGAAGGCTATAAAAAGTAAATGCATCATTCAATTACAATTTTTGTTACTTGACTTAGTGAGAGTACTTAGCACATTTTTAAAACATGCATAATTTTACAAGAATTTAAGTATTTAGGCCACCTACTGACATCCAGCCTCAAGGACGACGACGACATGGAGAGGGAACGGAGGGCATTGTCGATTAGAGCAAATATGATTGCTCGCAGATTTTTTCGGTGCTCCAGGCAAGTCAAAATAACGCTCTTTAAATCGTACTGCACCACATTCTACACCTGCAGCTTGTGGGCTTTCTACACGCAAAAATCGTACAGTGCCCTCCGGGTGCAGTTTAACAATGCGTTCCGGAGCTTCTCTGAGCTTCTTTCGCTTTCGCATAGTTGCTTCTATGCAACTATGCGAAAGCGAGCCGCCTCGCTGGTGCGACGCGTGCGGGCCAGCCCCAACACCCTCCTGACCACCATTGCGGCCAGGCTCGACTGTCCCTATGTGGGTCGCTGTTCCCTGCTGCATGCTAGCGTCCCCACCTGGCAGAGGCCACACGCATAGGACCAGTTTAATTTGTGTGTTTTTATTAATTTATGTTGTTGTGTATCCTGTCTACTAACATAGAAATAAGGGCTATTGTTACTAACAACAACTATGGGTTATTTTTGTAATTATGAAAAATTACCTGAAATAAATGAATTTATTATTATTATTATAAGTATCACATCATATTGAAGCTGATATGGCGTATTTTGTCGATGATCACACTAATGTCGACGTCACACGTGATGAAAAATTGTTTGACAATTGTGACTTTGTTCGACACGAGGTGACAGATGCTTCTAGGACTTTGGTCAAATATCTATTAAGTAACTGTGTATTTTTTTATCTATTGCTTATTGCATTTACTAATATAATTGTTTACCGAGATAAATATGCCAAAAAAGTTAACAGATGTATCAAACATGCGATGCAGGCGTTATTATATGTCTTGTCGACACTTGTGATTTTATTTGATCGACACAAGTGACAGTAGCTTAAAGTGTGTTGTGAAATTTCTGTTAATTATACAATATAATGTACCGATCTTTTTACCTAGGTACCAAAATAGGGGAAAGTAGAAGTTAAAGCACAAGAAATACACGGTTTAAGTAATAAATACTATTAATATAATTATAATTAATATAAATAATAATTTTGAAAAATACTAAAAAAATATAAAGCTTTTAAAAAAAGAAGGCACCAGGATTAATGCAGATTATTTTAGACCATTTAAGGTTTACGATTATCAAAACAAACTTATTACAAAATGTGCTAAGGAAAAGACAAGGATGAGAAAAGTGATTATGAGATTATTGATCTAAATAAATAGAAAATATTTGGAATAATAGTCCCAAATAAAGTATTATTTTCATTTATGATGATTCCGATGACCTTGATTCATATTTATTTTGTGGTCACCTAATAAAACCTAAATTTCTACCATTAAAAAATTTAGACATTTGTGAAGAAGCTTTTGTCGAAATTTTTAATATATTTTTTTTATCTTTTTTCAAAATATAATTTTATAGACAAGAACATATTATGATTGATATGTAATGAGAATAATATTATTGAATAACTTTGAGAGCCTTAAATGATTATTTTATGATAAAAAACATGGATTGTGAATATCACTCATGTCAACTTCACAGTCACTCGTGTCTATTGAATAAAACTAAAAGTTGATATTTTTTTCTAAACTACTGCCGTGTAATCTCTGATTTTTCTATTTAATTTTCCCATCACTATATAAAAGTTAAAAATGTACTTCAATATGTGTAAAAGGGGTGGATAATATATATTTTTGCTCATTATACATAATAATATTATATCCGTTGAATAAGATTATGTTATAAACGTTATAAGACTATTATACTTATATTTTTAATATCACTTTACTCAGGATTTTACTTATGATTTAAACAATACATAATTATACTGTTTTCTTACTTTCAAGATAATATTAATTAATATTTATAGACTTATAACTATAACTTATAATATATTATGAACGTTATACATTTTAACGATATATCAATTGAAATTATACTTTTTGAACGTTATCCTTTACGAAATTATGTATTTTGTAATTATACCTTCCGTTTGTTATACACAGTGAACGTTATACTTAATAAATTTATATAATATGGGCGTATACCTTGTCAATGTTATACTATTCGTTATTATACCTCGTATTACTTACCCGTGTAAAAGTTGATTTCGTTTTTATTTTGTAATGTAGCAGCTCAGCAGGAGCTGGTCTGGATCACCGGGGAGCGACCCCTGGGCGAATCGACCTGCCTGGCCTCCCCCGAGAGCAGGGGTTGTGTGCTATATTGTTATGTGATACTTACCCTTATGACTAACGTCCCTAGTGCTTAGGGCTGGTACCTACCTAATAACTCTCAATTAATATGTACCGGGAAGCGGTTTTAGACTAGCTCAGCTTGGCCCTCTGAAGGAGTGCCTGGTCACCTGGGGGATCTACAATGACCGTGAAGCGGTCCTAGCTGTCCTGATTTTGATCCTGAGGCCCCTGGAGGGAAATAACCTCGGTAGGTGTACGGGGTGAGAATTAATAATGCCGATTAATTAGTGTAACACAATTGAGGCGGCACTGGACCCGCTTTATTTACAACCATTTACTTATATATCTAGGGTACTTACAGCTTATGTACTTAATATTAAACACACTACACAAATGCACAAATACTTATCACAGTTATCGATATTTATATTGATCGGGCCCTGAAGGGGCCTACGCGGACGTTTCTATATATCTTAATAAGGGGAAGGAATATAGGCATACTGTCAATCGTTTTACACGTGTAGCCTGTGGACCTCATTTACCAAGCGGACATACAGCGACCTGCGTGTCCAATATAATAATGCGTTTAGGGTGCTGATGGGGCTGCCGTGGCGTTGTAGCGCTTCTGCCATGTTCGCGGAGGCTCTCACTGATGGTTTTGCAGCCATCATAAGAAAGAGGTGCGCGTCACTGCTGTTTCGGCTACGCGGCAGCGCCAACAGTATCCTCAGTGTGTTTACGGATCGTTGGGAGTTGCCACTGATGCAGAGGTGGATGAAACTCCATACAGAGGTTGGCCCTATCTGATAAAGGTATTATTATTAAAGTAGTACAAATTTAATTATTTCAATATTATTATTATATTCGCCATGTATACTAACACTAGCTCTTAAGAATGAATTGTACATACTAACAACTATGGATCTTGTAAATCTGAAATAAATAAATTGAATTGAATTGAATTGAAAATAGGGTACAGGAGGTCGGGCGAATACTGGTGGTGCGTGTCGATCTGTTCCAGGATTTGTGGAGTGTACTTGTGTTGATAAGAAAGTGTGGCTGAGGGCCGGTGTGTGTTCAGCGATTGTATAGTTCGGTACACGGCCGCTTTAAACTAGGCGACCCAGGCGTCCGTGTATTCCGGGGAACCTCGATCCGCTAGTAGGCGACCCACAGCGTAGGGAGGACGGTGTTGTGAGCTTAGTATGCGTGAATAGATACTTAGATAGATATAGGTGCGGGGAAGGATCTCGGGAGCGGACTGGTCACTCGTCGGAGCAGGAGGTGACGAATGGTGGTCGGACGGCGGTCCGGCGGCTATTTATAAGCAGATCGCCCCGCGCCCCTTGTATTCTCCGGAGTCGCCTGTGTGGTGCCCCACCTCGACTCGCGGGCGCTCTTGTGGCTTCGGTATGTGGGTAGGTGCGGTGGATGGTTTGGTAACGGCTCGTTACATTCTCCCCCCTCAGCAGGAGAATTTTTACCTGTTAAAAATTCACAGGTTATGTAGATATATACAAGAAAAAATAAAGAGAAAGATGCATGTACTGGTGCATTTGTTTACAACAGGTTCCTACTTTATCATCTGGATTCAGGATACATTTTATTTACTTAGACATTTGTTTCAGGTGAATTTACATTTATAATATTATTAACTTTGGACAAAAAGAATACACGGTATTGTCCATGAGCATTTCATCCCTGCTTAGTGCCGGTAAATTCGGACGGAAACGGTATATTATATTCGGGATTCTTTTCTACATAAAAGATGTGAATATTTTTCTTTTACTAGACATGAGCAATGATAAAATGCATGGTTATTTTTACTTACATTGTAGGCTATGTATGTATAACTTATTGTGTACTGATATACATTTTCCTGGTAATTACATTAGGTATACGGTTTCAGCTTTTCGGTATTATTTACATTGTAAATAAATTAAAATTTAAAATTTATACGGCATGTGCCCTTGCGCTGAAATTTACTCGGTCGGTTTGACACTTGACATTGACTTGACAACTAAAATTCTAGCCTGTGTACGTTCACAGATTAACGTATTGGGCTGCGTTCAAAAATTTACAATCCTTATTCTAAGTCTGAGCTAAATTTTTACTTGTGACTTGGATGTAAAAAGGTGGATGTTATACGTTTAACATGTCTGTGTGTCTATTATTTACTTACATTATATTAAACTACGGACGGACGGTGTTAAATGTGTGCATTTGCGTTTACATTTAATCTATTTCTATATTTTTAATACAGATTGCGGTTTTTCGGTTGTATATTTATAATTAAATTACAAATTATACAAAATAAGATTTATACGGTACGGTACGGAATGACTAGGTCATAAATATACAAATGTTTTAACTTTTTACGGCTATTTGTCTTCAATCTTCATTATGTTGATGATTGAGGGTAGGTTTGGAATAATTGGTTCGTTCGGCATCGCATGAGTACCGCGGCTAGGCACATCTGGCGATGGGTGATGACGTCGTCGGTAGGTATCTTATTGCTTCGGTTCGGTGGAATTTGGTTGCGGCGAGTTTGATGACGATGATTTTAGTCGTTCTTTGTATTTTTTCATATGATGAAGAACATCTTTGTACATCCCGGGCCAGTAATATGTTTCGGCAATGCTTTTTAGGATTTTTCCCGTGCTTCGGTGGCCTGTTGTTGTCGGTTCATTAAGGTGTTGTTCGATAATCGACCTTCTCTTCAATGTCGGAACGCATAATTTCCACTGCGATTGTGCATTGATCTTGACCCCGTATCTCGGATTTACAATTCGTTTATGGAGTGAGCTGTTTTTTATCGTAAATGTTGGGTAATTTTCAGGTGATTGTCGGGTTTCGGTCATTTTCCTCTCGAACCATCCTTTTCGTTCCTGGATTGGAGCTGTGTCGGGATATCTTGGTGGATGTTGTTGGTTATGTTTTTTCTTTTGCTTGCGGGATTTTGACTTTCTTGTGGTTTTGATTATATTATTGTCTGGTGGCGTTGATTCTGGTGCGACGACTTCGGTGACTTTCGGTGTATTTTCGGTGTTGTTGTGCCAGACTATTGTGGCTCCTGCTTTTCTTAGTAGGTCTATCCCTATGATAACTAGGTTTGGTGATGAATAAGCTGGTAGTACGAAGAGTTCGTGTGTTAATTTTCTCTGCCGTATCTCGATTTCTGGGTCTATTTTGAGTTTCACGTCCATGACTCTGCCATCAGCGACGGTTACTCGCATCCCTGTGACTTTTTCAGTGTCGGCGTTTTTCGAGTTCTCTTCATAAATGTTTCTACTGATGTAAGATCTGGTGGAGCCTGTGTCAATCAACGCTCGGTATGTCATTTTCCCTATTTTTACGTTTTCGAAGATTCGGTATTCTGGTTGGGTTTCTTCGGCGGTTATGTTCGTGTCTCCGAACTTGGTTCCTCTCCTGCAGCAGTTGCGCGTTAGTCTCCCGAGGACTCCGCATTGGCTACAGAACAGTACTTGCCTGCCCCGGCATTCCTTGTGTGAGTGGCCTGCTTTGCCGCAGTTCCAGCAGCACGTGGTCCTGTCGTATTTTTCGTGTATTTTACGAGGTTCTGGTGACGTTTCTGGATGACTTTTCGGTGTCTGGCGGTGTCGGTCTGGTCGGTGGTTCCACTGTTGAGATGAGGATTCTTCTGTGATCTGCTCGTACTCGGCTGCCTGTCTTATTAATTCCCCGAGGCTGGTGAAGTCTTGCTTCTTGATGTAGTACTTGTAGTTTGCGTTCATGTTTTCGTAGACTCTTTCTTCTTTTTCGGTTTTGGTCATTTTTCCGTACCTTCTCATCAGGGTTTGTATGTCGGTCAGGTAGTTGACGAAAGATTCACGGTGGTGTTGTTTTCGTGCGATGATCATTTCGAGCAGGTTCTTCTCGTATCCCGCCGGGTAGAAGAATAGTTTGAAGTCTTTCAGGAAGTCTTCCCACTTTTCCCAGCTGTCTGAGTTATTTCTGTACCATAACAGCGGTTTACCTCTTAGTACTTTAGGTAGTACCTGGAGTAATCGGTCCTGCGGGACGTCACCTGATGACGTCAGTTCATCCAAACGCTCGATGAACTCAACCGGGTCGCATGCGGTGTCGAACGAAATATTCCATTCCCTCACGATGGATGACAGGTTCAGCTGGCTCGCGGTTTTGGTCTGGTCTTCGGATGTCATCTCGAAGGTCTCCTCCTCTTCTTCTCTAATGTGGTCGGACAGCTGCTTCCTCAGCTTGTCAACGGTTAAATTTACGGTCGGTAGCTTCCTTTCCCTACTTTCCCTTATTAATTCCTCTTTACTAAGGTTATAAATCCAAGAACTTGGCATTTGATGCTGTATATTTACCTAATATAAAACGGGGCCAGTTTGTAATCGGTTACGGAAATTTTAATAAAAATGACCAACACAAATTTACTTGCTCTTAACTTTTGAATTGTAATTTTTGCTAAACGGGGTCGGTCGGTCGGTTGTCGATCTATTTTTAGAACAATTACGGGTAGATAGTTAAGTTGAACGGTTAGTCGGTCGGTTGGTTATTTCTAGTGATTTAAGATTTATTACGGGGGGCTAAATAATATTAGATATTGATGAGAATTAGTGGATTTTACGTTGGGCGCCAAATGTAATGTAGCAGCTCAGCAGGAGCTGGTCTGGATCACCGGGGAGCGACCCCTGGGCGAATCGACCTGCCTGGCCTCCCCCGAGAGCAGGGGTTGTGTGCTATATTGTTATGTGATACTTACCCTTATGACTAACGTCCCTAGTGCTTAGGGCTGGTACCTACCTAATAACTCTCAATTAATATGTACCGGGAAGCGGTTTTAGACTAGCTCAGCTTGGCCCTCTGAAGGAGTGCCTGGTCACCTGGGGGATCTACAATGACCGTGAAGCGGTCCTAGCTGTCCTGATTTTGATCCTGAGGCCCCTGGAGGGAAATAACCTCGGTAGGTGTACGGGGTGAGAATTAATAATGCCGATTAATTAGTGTAACACAATTGAGGCGGCACTGGACCCGCTTTATTTACAACCATTTACTTATATATCTAGGGTACTTACAGCTTATGTACTTAATATTAAACACACTACACAAATGCACAAATACTTATCACAGTTATCGATATTTATATTGATCGGGCCCTGAAGGGGCCTACGCGGACGTTTCTATATATCTTAATAAGGGGAAGGAATATAGGGTACAGGAGGTCGGGCGAATACTGGTGGTGCGTGTCGATCTGTTCCAGGATTTGTGGAGTGTACTTGTGTTGATAAGAAAGTGTGGCTGAGGGCCGGTGTGTGTTCAGCGATTGTATAGTTCGGTACACGGCCGCTTTAAACTAGGCGACCCAGGCGTCCGTGTATTCCGGGGAACCTCGATCCGCTAGTAGGCGACCCACAGCGTAGGGAGGACGGTGTTGTGAGCTTAGTATGCGTGAATAGATACTTAGATAGATATAGGTGCGGGGAAGGATCTCGGGAGCGGACTGGTCACTCGTCGGAGCAGGAGGTGACGAATGGTGGTCGGACGGCGGTCCGGCGGCTATTTATAAGCAGATCGCCCCGCGCCCCTTGTATTCTCCGGAGTCGCCTGTGTGGTGCCCCACCTCGACTCGCGGGCGCTCTTGTGGCTTCGGTATGTGGGTAGGTGCGGTGGATGGTTTGGTAACGGCTCGTTACAATTTATTTATTTAATCCGTACGGTAGAATTACCAATTTAGATTTAATATGTTTGTGCAAGTCGCCGTCAATGTTTAGAAAAAATAAGTAAATTTATAGTGTATTAATGTAGGAGGTGGAATATCTTTTAACATAGATTATAGAATTTTTATTGAATACGGTGTTCCTTTTATAAACTCTCTCTTGCAAATATGGCGTGTAGCAGGAAAGATGGTTTTCTCATGTTGGGTTGTAAATAAATTAAATAAAGATTGTTTAAATGCATCGGCGGCTCTACCACAAAATGCAATATTCTCTACCTTGAATATACCTACGTAATACGAATTAAATTAATTTAAGTGTACTGTTGGATATTGATCATTTTTATTTTTCTCACTATATTTCTACCACTTTTTCAGATTTTTCGTCACGGGATATTATCCCAACACAACAAACGAATGACATAATTAAGGGTGCAACCCACACTAAATGTAAGTTTCTGTCTGCTGTTTCACAACTGTTATGAGTTGTTATGGATATGTCGTAGCCGGATCGTATAATCCGCTGAATTATGGTTTTGGATAGATACATTCCAGCTAGTAGTATTACATTAAAGACGGCACGTGACCATTTCATCGCGCTCAATCTGCTGACGGTACCCTCCTTGTACATACTGCAGGTAGCCTTGTTTGTCAGGAAAAATCTGCAGTTGTACAAGCAAAGCCAAAGAGCCAGACGCGCGGGGCAGCTGCTCGCCGTCCAGCACCGGCTGGCGAGGTGCGCGCAGTCCGTGCACGTGTGTGGCCCGGAGGTCTACAACGCTTTACCTACTGAGATCAAGGATGCGCCGTCACTGCCAGCTTTTAAACAATGTCTAAAAAGGTGGCTTGTCCAGCACGCCTTCTACACTGTGGGTGAATTCATTAGCAGGAAGACTTAAATTATATTTGATTTTTTTTTGTATTATTTACTTATACTACTGACATGTATATTCTTTTTAATTTTTTTATTCTTGACATTTTATTATTGTATAATTTACCATTGACTATCTATTATATTATCTATCTTGACATTTTATTATTGTATAATTTACCATTGACTATCTATTAGTATTTGAATTTTTGTACTACTACGCACATTTAAATGTTATTTTAGTATTTAATTTTAGTTTAGGTATGACTTAATTTTTTATATTATTATTATTTTATTTATTTTTTCCCTGACATGTAATGAATATTATGAATAATAAATACAATAAACATATTGTAAACGCTACCTTTTTACCCGAGTACGGCGAAGCAAATAGGAGGGTATAATTTTGACCGCTATGTATGTATGTATGTTTATTTATGTGTGTGTATGTATCTATGTATACCTATAATAATAATATGTTCATCTGAGTCGCTAGTACAAGTTTCGAACCTCTGTTAACGTTGCGTATCGTCAACTGTCACTGTCAAATGTAAGGCAAAGTTAGTTCCAAAAGTGACATTTGTTTTTTCCATATGTTAGGTGGAATTTCACCAAACGCTAAACGTATTTAGTAGCCTGTCATACGTCTGTCAGTTAGTACAAAGTGTATTTAAAATTTTATTTAAATACGTTTAGCGTTTGGTGAAAGTGACCCTTCGTGTAGATTCGAAAATAGTATCGAATCCTGTGCATAGTATGACTCTGTTCCCTCAGGGCCGAAACTGAGTTAGGCGCGCGCACGCGCGTGGACATACGGCAGGCGCCAGAGCGTGAGCACGCGCGTGCGCCACGCTCAACTCAGTGTTACTGGAACTGTGTGACAGAACAGACGTGCTACGACAGACGAAGACGACAAACTAAACGGAAACGTCTGCCAGTGAGCCCGATTATTGAATCTAGGCTGTTAAGACATTGCACTTCCACAATCAGTCTCTCTGTATCGACGTCACTCATTGTTGCCGGCGCGTGCGACCCGCTTCACGTAGCGTCAGCGACTGAACCAACACGCGCGTGCAGCATGCGAGTGAGCCTGTCGCGTGTTAACCAGCCTGCTGCACGCAGCACGAGCACGCGCGTTCATACGCGTATGCGCGCGCCTAACTCAGTTTCGGCCTTGATAACTTCTAAACTTCTTTTCATAATTGAACAAATGATCGAGGTATCGTTAGAATTGTCTTGATCGCTGGTTATAGGCTATCTAACGTTACTTTTTATTGAATATAGCGCCCTCCCACGTAATATATTATGTGTTACGTGTAAGTTGTTTATTTAATAGTCGATAAATGTTTTTTTTGTTTACGTCGTTTCATTTTAGTAGTCGGCTTTTAGGTTTTGAAATTACGCTTTATTTATTAAGAAAACAATATAACTCTGACTTTCAGTGGCACAGTTACCGGGACGTATACTTCCTCCACGTAAGTAAACATCACATTACACAGGAATTACACGTAAATATGACCACGTTTCCGAGTTTCGTGCTAAGCTCAAGTGGCTCCCTATTCGTATTCGCCGTAATACCCACATTCTCTCACTTTTATACTCTATTCTCTTTAACCCAACATACCCCGCATACTTAATAGTCGATAAATGTTTTTTTTTGTTTACGTCGTTTCATTTTAGTAGTCGGCTTTTAGGTTTTGAAATTACGCTTTATTTATGAAAAAAACAATATAACTCTGACTTTCAGTGGCACAGTTACCGGGAATTATATTTCCTCCACGTAAGTAAACATCACATTACACAGGAATTACACGTAAATATGACCACGTTTCCGAGTTTCGTGCTAAGCTCAAGTGGCTCCCTATTCGTCTGCGCCGTAATACCCACATTCTCTCACTTCTATACTCTATTCTCTTTAACCCAACATACCCCGCATACTTAAAAGAGCGTTTTCAATTCCGTTGTTAATTTCACAACCTGAAACTACGCTCTTCCCATAACCTCGGCCTCAATATCCCGCCTAATACTTCAAAATTCTACAGTTCTTCTTTCACAGTTCGCTCAATCACTTTGTGGAATGACCTTCCGGAAATAATCCGGCAAGCACCTACGCTAGTCTAGTTTAAAAGAATGATAAAGGAACATTAATTTAAATCCATGGTCTAAAACTGTTATTGAATCCCATTAAGTATTGTGTATGTATTATTATGTAATATTGCATATATACTTACATATATTAATATGTAAGTATATTTGTAATATTATAGTTAGTTTGTAGTTTATTAATGAATCTTAATTTACATTTCCTTTTAACATGTACACTACACCCAATCTTATCTCTGATTCCCTACATCCAAAGGTCGTCTGGCAGAGATCACTTTTAGTGATAAGACCGCCTTTTGTACCCTAATTAAGTTGCAATTTGTAATTCCTATGATTCTTTGTTGGTGTGCAAATAAAGAGTATTCTATCTATCTATCTATACATATTTGAATAGGTATGTTACGCATCTAGAATCTAGATGTGCACTTAGGTAACGCAGCTAAATGCGCAGGTTTCCTCACGATGTTTTCCTTCACCGCACACATTCAAAAACAGCGATACGGCTAGTGACCTATCACTTGAGTACAAAAATGTACAGCGACTCGCTAGCGAGTCACCTCTGACTACCCCTTCAGGAAGTTACAGTCGTGAGCATATGATTGTTACGGTGAAATTAAAAATCGCAAGTGAATAAAACAAAACACATTATTTTATTTGTAATGACATAATCACATGAGTTATTTTTAGTTTGGTAATTTTGCTGCGACATGTCTTGATAGGTTGCGAGCCGTATCACCGTTTATTAATGAAAACAATGCACTGAAGTTGTCGGGAAAGTGGGAAATCTGACTGTCAGATGTTTTCAACGCTACCTTTTGTATGAAGAAAACAATACAATTCTGACTTTAACAATAATTTATTTCAGTGAAATTTCTAAAACGTAAGTAAACGTCATATTTTTTAACCATTGAATATGAAGGGAGACGATATAGACGAACGGTCCTCTCTGCCAGGGTAGTGGGCCAAAAAGGCCCACTGATTTATAAAAACTAGTTGCAGTCTCCATTTTTACTAGACTCAATCGAGTTGTCGGGCTGGAATGTGAAACGGTGAAATTCATGAACATGTGACGGACACCTCGCCACACAAGCAACAGATGGCGCTCGGAACGCATCACACAGCAAATGTATGAAATTGATGCAGATCTCTAAGAAATCCTACATCGCAGTATCAAAGTTTCTCAGCTGCACTGGAATATATACCAAACCCCTACGCTAATCGTTGGGCAGCTGCCCGCCAGGCCCCACCACCCGGCCTGTTCGGAGGATCCTCTCTTCTTCATCGGGATCGCCACACCCTCCAGCATCTGCATAAACAAAATGCCTAATTTCTAAGTTTACTTCATGTAAAAACAGATTAGGGACATCAGTTTTAATAGAAGATAGCATTCAATATGTATTTTTTATGATTTTATCGCATATTGTTAGTTAAAACATCAACGAGACGACAGAGGCGCTCTGTAACGTAAATATTAGCTCCGTATAATTAATTGTTTTTTAAATACGTAAACAGAACATTCTATAATATAAGAAATCAACAAAATAAAAATAAATTTTCAAATTTATATCTTACCTAGATATCTATACAGAATGTTGCAAAAAGGGTATACTAAGCCGAAACCTACATGTGCAGCATGGTATATCAAAGGCAGAAACTGAAATCAGAATTACAAAATTCGCGAAAAAAATATGTATTTTCCATAGAAACTTACTTGGTCACGTGACTTTTGACTATGGAGAATGACTTTTTTTTTCGCGAATTTTGAAATTCTTATTCTTATGCGATTTCAGTTTCGGGCTTAGATATACCATGCTGCACATTTATTTTATTTTATTTTTATTTATTTATTCATCATCACACTACATAGCATTACAGTTTAAAAGAAAAACCTTAGACCATAGAGGCACAATAATAATAATACTTAGTTAATAATAATATGTGCATTTATTATATATTGCAATAAAGAATTAAATAAAAAATAAATAAAATGTTCTAATGTAGGTTTCGGCTTAGTATATCCTTTTTGTAACATCCTGTATAAAACTTTCCTTCTACAAAATATAGAGGTGTAATTTTACTAATTATAAACCTACCTTATACAGGGTTATTGGTAAGTAGACCGGATCCTTTCAGGAGGTGATAGAGGAAGGCATTTCATTATAATGCATTATCCGAAACTTAACCAATTCTAAGATATTTAATATTAAGGTTTTTTTGAATTTTTTGCCAAAATTTTACGCTTAAAAATGAAAATAAAAAAAACTAACCATATTTCAATAATTTTTTTGGTTGTTCTGCATAAGTTACACCTTAATTATGAATTAAAATAATCAAATGTGCATAATTCGACTTTAATTAGACACAATAACTCAAAATTTTTAAACATTTTAAAAAATATTCAAAACGCAAAATCAAATAAATTAAATTAAAAAATAATTTCATATGACATTTTTTTGTGCACTTCAGCTTAAAAACATTGTCAACTTATAAGCTTTCAAGTAAGATATTTCAATATCAAATCTATTTTGGTATCACCAAGATATAGCCAATACTACCAGCACAGATGGACAAAATTCAACAGGAAAACTAACAAAATTAGGCCAATTTAAAGGTAAAAAGTGTGATTGTTTCCAGTTCAGATTGACTTTAGTATGGAAACCCTTGTTGAGTTTTCTCCGCTTTCTCTGGTTGTTTTGGCCACATCTTGGTGATATCTTTATCGATTTGATATTGAATTATGTTATTTGAAAGTTGACAATGTTTTTAAGCTGAAGTGCACAAAAATGTCATATGAAATTCTTTTTTTAATTTATTTGTTTTTGCGTTTTGAATAATTTTTTTTAAATGTTTAACTATTTTGAGTTATTTTGTCAAATTTAAGTCGAATAATGCACATTTGATTATTTTGATTAATTTATTAAGGTGTAACTTATGCAATACAACCCAAAAAAATCTTAAAATATGGTTAGTTTTTTTTATTATCGGTTTGAAGCATAACATTTTGGCAAAAAATAAAAAAAACATATATATTAAATATCTTAGAAATGGATAAGTTTCGGATAATGCATTATAGATATCAATCGACTGGAAATGCCTTCCTCTAACACCTCCTGAAAGGATCCGGTCTACTTACCAATAACCCTGTATAATATTAATTATCATTATGTAACATAATTTCCATGGAGAGCGGTAGTAGCTCAGTCGGGTGAGCGCCCGCTTCTCACGCCAGAGATGCGGGTTCGAATCCCGGCACTGACATGTACCAATGAAATCTTTGAATTTAAGTACAATGTATACCATCGCTCTAACGGTGAAGAAAATACGCATATTATGCAGGGTTCCTCACGATGTTTTGCCAATATGTAGATTTAGCTCATCAATCTAGATATGTGAACCCATCAACACACCAACACGCGTGGTGGGAAATGGTTCAAGCTTAGGAAGGCAGTTGAGACTTAGGGGATATGCACAAAGGTTCCATTCGAGAGAACCAGGTGTAGGTACAACTTATACCCCCACAAATAATAGAATAACATTTCTATATTTTGCTATCGAGATTTAACACTAAATATAGATTTAGTATCTTAGTGCAAGTCGCCCTCAACGTTTAAAAAAATTGATAAATTAAAGTTTATTAATGATGAAAATGCAATATTCTCTACTTTTAATATGTACGTACTTTTACTTTTATACGTACTTTTTAATTTTTCTCACTATATTTCTACCAGACGACCGAATAGCGTAGTGGTTTGACCCTGACTACTGAGCCGATGGTCCCGGGTTCGATTCCCGGCTGGGGCAGATATTTGTTTAAATACAGATATTTGTTCTCGGGTCTTGGATGTGCCCGTAAAATGGCCAATAGGCCCGCCCCCTATTACATTGGGACTAACATAACGCTCTGGCGAAAAGTGGGTGCAGCAATGCACCTCTGCCTACCCCGCAAGGGAGTTCATTAGTACAAGGCGTGAGTGTATGTTTTTTTTTTATATTTCTACCACTTTTTCAGCTTTATTGCCCCCATGGCATAATGCCATGCCATTAAAAGGAAAGGAAACGAATGACAAAAGTAAATGTAAGTTTCTCTCTGCTGTTTCACGTAGCGTCAGCGACTGAACAAGTATGCGCGTGTCGGGAAGCGACCAACACGCGCGTGCAGCATGCGAGTGAGCCTGTCGCGTGTTAACCAGCGTGCTGCACGCGGCACGAGCACGCGCGTGCGCACGCGCGTGCGCGCGCTTAACTCAGTTTCGGCCCTCATAACTTCTAAACTTCTTATCATAATTGAACAAATGATTGAGGTATCGTTAGAATTGTCTTGGTCGCTGGTTATAGGCTATGTAACATTACTTTTTATTAAATATAGCGCCCTCCCACGTAATATATTATGTATTACGTGAAAGTTGTTTATGTCGATAAATGTTTTTTTTGTTTACGTCGTTTCATTTTAGTAGTCGGCTTTTATTTATGAAGAAAACAATATACCTAACTCTGACTTTCAGTGGCACAGTCACCGTTTCCGCTAATAGTTCTTCCACGTAAGTAAACATCACATTGTACAGAAATTACATATTTGAATAGGTTACGCATCTAGAATCTAAATGTGCAGATTTCCTAACGATGTTTTCCATCACCGTACTCATTCAAAAACGGCGATACGGCTAATGACGTAATGACCTATCACGTGAGTACAAATATACAGTACTCGCTTGTGAGTCACCTCTGACTACCCCTGTCTATCTGACTACCCATATCTCCGCTTTTCGCTGTGTGTGTGTTTTATTTTTATTTTATTTAAACTCAGTTGATAGGTTGCGAGCCGTATCACCGTTTCTTAATGAGAACAATGCACTGAAGTTGTCGGGTAAGTGGGAAACCCGACTGTCAGATGTTTTCAACGCTACCTTTTGTATGAAGAAAACAAAACAACTCTGACTTTAACAATAATTTATTTCAGTGGAAAGAATTAAAAAACGTAAGTAGACGTCATATTTTTTAACCATTGAGTATGAATGGTCTGGAGTAGGGATGCCCGATTTTCTGGCTTGAATCGATCTTTTGGATCTTAATGGATCGTAACACCGTGAATCGATTCTCGATCGTATGATTTTGAATCGATTAAATCGATCTTGAAAGATCGTGTCATAAAAAAGTATTTAATATATTCTTAATATAATCGTATGGCTTTGAATCGATATCGAAAGATTGTTTTATTTTATAAAATTAAGACACAGTAGGCATGCAAGTTTTTTTAATTTTTAATTAAAAGTCATGAATGATTTCAACCATCTGCATTTGACTGCGCGATGGAGCTAACCTATTACGATTCAGCCCCTCAGTGGGGAAGAAAACCGAGTGAAACTACTATCATAATCGAGTGTTTCTGACTTAATCTGACTAATCAACTTATTGGGGAACTAAACAGTGACTGCACCAACCAATAAGAACTGGGGAGTTTCGTTTTCTGATGATACGATTTTTTCATACGATCTTCTCTGCATACGATTAGATTTTCCTAAAGATCGCATGCCATTGAATCGATAAAAAAAAACGCTAGATCGTATTGCCGTGAATCGATCTTCCAAAACATCAATTCAGATCGGGCATCCCTAGTCTGGAGACGATATAGACGGATGGTCCCCTCTGCCGGGGTAGTGGGCCAGAAAGGTACACCGATTTATAAAAACTAGTTGCACTCTCAATTTTCACTAGACTCAATCGAGTTGTCGGGATATAATGTGAAAAGAGTGTGCAAAGCAAAGAGCCAGACGCTTGGGGCAGCTGCTCCCGTCCAGCACCGGCTGGCGAGGTGCGCGCAGTCCGTGCACGTGTGTGGCCCGGAGGTCTACAACGCTTTACCTACTGAGATCAAGGATGCGCCGTCACTGCCAGCTTTCAAACAATGTCTAAAAAGGTGGCTTGCTCAGCACGCCTTCTACACTATGGGTGAATTCATTAGCAGGAAGATTTAAATTACATTAGATTTGAATACTTATTATGAATAATATATACAATACAATACAATACGAAACGGTGAAATTCATGAACAAAATGACTAAGGGTGGCTTGCACAACAAAGTTAATCAAAATTTAATCTATGACCTCTTGCTCTAACATAATACTGTCAGAGCAAGAGACAAACTATTTAATTTTGATTAACTTTGTTGTGCAAGCCACCCTAAGTCTAAGTTAATTTATGTAAAAAAAGATTAGGGACATCAATTGTAATAGAAGATAGCATTCAAATTATATATGCCGCTCGACTGAAGACGCTTTTTTTAACTAACGAACCTTTTTAAGCAGGTTTACTCACGATATTTTCCTTCATAATAAGAGTACGTGGTATGATTGATATTAAATTCCTTATTTCTAAAGAATTCAAATGATACACGACAGGATTCGAACCTACGGCCTCACGAATGAGAGCAATTACCTTATCCGTTACGTCACCATTACTATATATCATAAAGAAATACATGTCAAAGAGACATGTCGAAGTACTTTTTTTTAGAAAAAACTTTTTTTTGTGAAATAGGTATAATTAAGGGTAAGTATTCATTTAAGTAAGTAAGTACAACAAAGTTTCTTAAGTAACAAAAATCAAACCTTATATTAAGGTGTAGTCGGGTAAGAACCCGAAATGCTCGTTTGGATCGCTCTTAAGTTTTTTTTTTTATTTTTCTCACTATATTATTTTTACCACTTTTTCAGATTTTTTGAAACGGTATAACGGTACGGTTATTCAGACACAAGAAAAGCAAACGAATGGCAAAATTAAATGTAAGTATCTGTCTGCCGTTTCACAACTGTTATGAGTAGTTATGGATACGGCGAAGCCGGATCCTTTAATCCGCTGTATTATGGTTTCGGATAGCCGTATTACATTACAGCTAGTCGTGTTACATTACGGCAAAACATATTGTAAACACTACTTTTTTACCCGAGTACGGCAAAGCATCAACCGTAGCAAGACCAAAGATATGCGCCTAAATACCTCCGATTCAGCCCCCATATATGTGAACGGCGACGTTGTCGAACAAGTGCAGCGTTTTACCTACCTGGGGAGCGTCGTGGACCCACTGGGCGGAGCGGAGGCGGATGTAGAAGCACGCATCAACAAAGCCCGAGCTGCATATGCGCAACTGAAGCCTGTTTGGACGTCTCGCATCATCACTCGGCGTACCAAGATCAGAGTTTTTAACTCCAATGTCAAGTCGGTCCTCCTGTACGGGTGCGAGACATGGCTCGTTAAGAATGAAGTAACCAGTAGACTTCAGGTGTTCGTGAACAAATGTCTGAGGCGCATACTGGGGATCTACTGGCCACGAACCATATCTAACGCAAGACTGTGGGAGATGACTGACCAGACACCCATTGACAAGGAGATCCTACTCAGGAAATGGCGCTGGATTGGGCATGTGCTGCGGAGACCAGACAATCACCTGTCCAAACAAGGGTTGAAATGGCAAGCGAAGGGGAAGAGAAGGCCGGGCCGCCCCCGTACCACCTGGAGGCGGTCAGTTGAAAAGGAGGCTGCATCAACTGGTCTCGACTGGGACGACCTGGAAGCGGCCGCGCAGGATCGGGAGAAGTGGAAATCCTTCCTTCGAGCCCTATGTCCCTGATGAGGGATAAGAGGATTTCATCATCATCATCACGGCAAAGCAAATAGGAGGGTTATAATATTGACCGATAGACGAGATTAGTATAGCTCTCAAACAGCTAAAAAACAACAAAGCTCCGGGAGATGATGGAATAACGACAGAACTTCTGAAAGCCGGCGGTAGACCGATTTTAATAGCACTTCGGAGGCTGTTTAATTCCGTCATACTCGAAGGCACAAGCCCGGAGGCATGGAGCAGAAGTGTAGTGACTTTGTTCTTCGTCACAATTATAAAATTATTGTCTTTACCGAGACATGGCTCAATTCAAACATAAGTAATTCGGAATTTATTGATAATAGGTATGTTGTATATCGTAGAGACCGTATAGCTAGTCCTGCAAAAAAAGATGGTGGAGGTGTCATGATAGCTGTTTCTCGTGACATAGAATCTTCTCGCATATATAATTGGGAAAGTGATTGTGAAGATCTATGGGTTACACTAAATCTTAAAATAAATAGTATTGTTAGAAAAATTACAATTTGCGCTGTATATCTCCCTCCGCCCGTAAAAATTAATACACTTAACACTTTTCTAGATAATGCCAATAATGTTATTAATAATACTAATGATGTTATTATAGTTGGCGATTTTAATTTAAGTTTTATTAACTGGAGTCCAAACCTTGACTCTCAACATATGGTTCCTAATAATTATAGCAATAACTTAGGTTACGCTTTAGTTGATTTTATTAATGCTAATAACTTACACCAAATAAATACCACTCACAATATTGATGATAAAATCTTAGATCTCATTCTTAGTAATATAAGTAATCTAGAAAACTCAGTTCCACTTGAAAATTTAAGCAAATTAGATAAACTACATCCTGGTTTGTTACTAAACTTTCCACTTACTAGTCTTCAATATTTAAAATCTAATGAACGCCCCACACTCAACTACTATAAGGCTGACTTTGATAGTATTAATTTAGAACTAAACTCTACCGACTGGCATTCCGAATTCTCTAACTGTGATAATGTAGATTCTATGGTTTGTATACTTAAGGATAGGTTAATCTCTGCTATTGATAAATTTGTACCCAAACGAACCAGAAAAATGTCAAGATATCCTCCATGGTTCACCAAACAACTAATATGTCTGCTAGCTGAACAAAACAAGTTAAGAAACAAATACAAAAAGTTTAAAAACCCTAGAGACAAATTTGAATATGAATTACTGCGTAGCCGATGTCATAAACTGTTAGATAATTGCTACTCTGACTATAAGCGTAGACTGGAGAATGAAATGCATTCTAATCCCAAAGCTTTTTGGCGTTATGTAAAGGACAAACGTAAAGGAGCCTCGACTATACCTACAGTGATGCATCTCGATAACCTAATTGGTAACAACACAACAGACATATCTAATCTTTTTGCTACTCATTTTTCTAACATCTATAACAAAAAATCCTCTTCCTCTGCCAGAACTAATAACAGTAACTCCATTACCACTATAACTACCAATATTAACTACGGAATAACTGAAAGAGTAATAATTAAATATATTAATAAACTAAATGCATCTCAATCAGCAGGTCCGGACGGCATTCATCCGTTACTTGTAAAACGGTGCGCCACAGCCTTAGCCCTCCCATTGTGCATTATATTTAATAAATCTTTACAAGATGGTCATTTTCCGACAGAGTGGAAAAGAGCTAGAATTACCCCGATACATAAAAAAGGTGATATCACCTTAGTAAAAAACTACAGACCTATTTCTATCCTATCCTGTTTTGCTAAACTATTTGAAGCTATCGTTTGTCCAATTCTTACAAAAAATCTAGATCATGTGTTAAGTAAATCACAACATGGATTTAGGAAGGGTCGCTCAGTCGAAACAAATCTGGTTAGTTATATTAGTGAATTATCCCATAAAGTCGATGCAGGTCTGCAAGTTGACGCAATTTATATTGACTTTACTAGTGCATTTGACAAAGTTTGTCACACCTTCTTGTCAAAAAACTTGAAATAATCGGCATAAATGTTTCATTAATAAAGTGGCTAACTTCATACTTAGAAAAAAGGGAACAAGTTGTCTCAATCAATGGTTTTCAATCTAAATTCTTCCATGCTGAGTCCGGTGTGCCTCAAGGTTCTCATTTAGGTCCAATTCTCTTTCTTGCTTTTATAAATGATCTGACCCATCACATCCAATATAGTAAATACTCAATGTTTGCCGATGATTTAAAAATTTACCGTACCATAACTTCTACCGAAGACAACTGTTTTCTTCAAAACGATCTTTATAATATTTTGAAATGGTGTGATATTAATTGCATGTTGATCAACGTCCAAAAATGTTTTCATATTAAGTTCACACGTAAAAAAGTTCCACATTCCTTTGATTACCTTCTCGACAGTAATGCAGTGACAGAGGTCAATGAGATTCGTGACCTAGGAATAATAATTGACTCTAAATTACAATTTTCCTCTCATATAGATTCCATTATTAAAAAAGCAGCGCAAATGTTAGGATTTATAAAACGTCAAAGTAAAGGCTTTAGAGCTGACACTAAGATTATCCTTTACAATTCCCTAGTTCGTAGTCATCTCGAATTTGCTTCCTCTGCCTGGAGTCCTTCTTATGCAGCCAACTCACATCGTATTGAATCTATACAGAGAGCCTTTACCCGTCATCTTGCCTTTATCTCCTCTAATGTGCGTGCGCGCGCGTCATACAAAAATAATACGCGACAGGAGCACGCGCGTACGCACGCGCGTGGTCGTGCCGCGTGCAGCACGCTGGTAAACACGCGACAGGCTCACTCGCATGCTGCACGCGCGTGTTGGTTCAGTCGCTGACGCGCGCGCCAGCAACAATGAGTGACGTCGATACAGAAAGACTGATTGTGGAACATATTATTATTATAGGTATACATACATACATACACACACATAAATAAACATACATACATACATAGCGGTCAATATTCTCTCTCTCTCTCAGCCTTCTGTAGTCCACTGTTGGACATAGGCCTCTCCTAACGATCGCCACCCCAAACGGTCACCCGCCATCTGCATCCAGCGGCTTCCAGCTACCTTCCGCAGATTATCAGACCAACGGGTTGGGGGGCGACCGACACGCCGTTTGCCGATACGGGGTCTCCACTCCAGAACCTTTGTTCTCCAGCGGTCGTCGGCTCTGCGGGCTACGTGGCCAGCCCATTGCCACTTCAGCGTGCTAATCCTTTTGGCTATGTCGGTAACTTTAGTTCTCCTGCGGATTTCTTCATTACGAATCCTATCTCGCAGGGACACGCCTAACATAGCCCTTTCCATAGCACGCTGAGCAACTCTGAGCTTGTGGATAAGCCCTTTGGTGAAGCACCACGTCTCGGCTCCGTAAGTCATCACTGGCAACACGCACTGATTGAAAACTTTTGTTTTCAGACACTGAGATATGTTTTCAGTGAAGATGTGTCATAATTTCCCGAACGCTGCCCATCCGAGTTGGATTCTACGAGCTACCTCTTTATCGAAGTTGGATTTACCTAATCGGATCACTTGTCCTAGGTAGGGATACTGATCGACAACTTGGATGGTGACACCTCCTACAGTTACGGGCGATGATGAAACATGTTCGTTCGACATGACCTTTGTCTTGTCCATGTTCATTTTCAGCCCAACTTGTTTAGAAGCATCATTGAGGTCTGTGAGCATTTCGCCTAACTCTTCCAGCGTTTCCGCCATAATAACTATGTCATCAGCAAATCGTAGATGAGAGATATATTCGCCATTGGCGTTAATGCCCAGTCTTTTCCACTCTACAAGATTAAAAACATCTTCCAGTGCACAGGTGAACAGTTTCGGAGAAATAACATCTCCCTGTCTCACGCCTCTTTGCAACTGGATCGGTTTTGTGCTATGTTCGTGTAATCGAACTGACATTGTGGCAGCATTGCACATACATCTCAACACCTCGATATAGCGATAGTCTATATGGCACCGCTGAAGGGATTGAAGCATCGCCCAGAGCTCAATAGAATCAAAGGCTTTCTCATAGTCCACAAACGCTAGATATAAAGGTAGATTATACTCCTCGGTCTTCTGTATAACCTGCCAAAGCGTGTGTATATGATCTATGGTACTATAGCCTTTTCGGAACCCGGCTTGTTCGGGTGGCTGGAAGTCGTCGAGTCTTTGCTCGAGACGATTCGTAATAACTTTCGAAAACAGCTTGTACACATGGCTCAGAAGTGCAATGGGTCTATAATTCTTCAATAGGGCTTTGTTGCCTTTCTTATTTATTTATTTATTTATTTATTTATTTATTTATTTATTTATTTATTTATTTATTTATTTATTTATTTATTTATTTATTTATTTATTTATTTATTTATTTATTTATTTATTTATTTATTTATTTATTTATTTATTTATTTATTTATTTATTTATTTATTTCAACTGGAACACCAGCAGCTTATACAACTAACATTTTTAAGACAGACATTAAAATTATAATTTCGTTGTACAAGCCAATTAAAGGTGTACACAACATTCTTAAATTATCAATGACAACTTAAAATAAAAATGTATATAAAATTAACAATTTTTTAAGTTAAATAAAATATATAGTTAAAAGGTTTTTCTAAGTACTAAGTACAGAGATCACAGTATGAACACAAATATTTTTATACTTTAAATCTAAAACAATTAGGTAGGTAAGTACTAACTTCTTGTTGGAAAAGTGCTTCTACTCAGTTGACGAATTTATTAACTTGCATGTGCATGACCTATTTTGACTTGTTTTTTTTTTTTATTATTTGTATTATTTTAGTATTTTGTTTTGTATTGCATTATTATAATCATTGTGTAATTTTATTGTGTGACATTCAAATACAATGTATTATTGTGAAAGAATAAATGAAAATGAAATGAAAAGAACATTTTTGCATACATTGAATTTTTTTCTTAAAACAATAATAGGAATCGTGAAAAATGTCAAGATTATTATCCAATTTGTTGCTATAAATGTTATGAAGATCACATAGCCTATTTACTGGTGAATGTGAGCCTAAATTTGTACGCGGTTTAGGCCCACACATTAGTTTTTTAATTGGGTACCTCGGATATTTGAAAGGAATTGGGAAGGAAATACTCTCAAGAAGATCAGGACAGTCTATAAGATTATTGATAATTTTATAAAGAAATAAAAGGTCGTGGGTTTCTCGTCTATTGCGTAATGATTTCATGTTAAAAAAAGTTAAGCGGTGATACGGAGATTTATAAATAAATGTTTTCTTGTTTCATACTTTTTAGGTCGTATTTTCTCAGTAGTAGGCTTTTAGTTTTTGAAATTACGCTTTATTTATGAAGAAATTAATATAACTCTGACTTTCAGTGGCAGATATAGACTCACCGTATTTGCCTCCTCCACCATGTAAGTAAACATCACATTGCACAGGAATTACATAATAATTTGAATAGGTATGTTACGGTGCACTTAGGTTACGCATCTAGAATCTAGATGTGCAGGTTTCCTCACGATGTTTTCCTTCACCGCACTCATTCAAAAACAGCGATACGGCTAGAGTGACCTATCATGTTAGTACAAAATTAAATGTACAGTGAAAAGCGAGTGACTCGCTTGCGAGTCACCCCTGACTACTTCAGGAAGTTTCAGTCGTGACCAATTCCTTATTTATAAAGAATTTAAATGATACACGACAGGACTCGAACCCACGGCCTCACGAATGAGAGCCACGATCACAGGATTCGATACTATCTTCCAATCTACACAAACATATGGAAAAAACAAACGTCACTTTTGGAACTGACAAATTTGCCTAACATTTTTGACAGTGACTGTTGACGATAATAGATAGATAAGATAGATAATTCTTTATTGCACACAAACACAGAAATTACATGAGGAAATACACAACATAGATGGTACAATTGGCGGCCTTATTACTAAGAGTAATTTCTTCCAGACTACCTCGGAGGAGAGAAATTATACATAAGAAAAGGGGAGAGTGCAAAAAAAATAATTACAAACATAACTTATACTTACAGGGAAATAGTATTATAACACCTAATCTATACCTAGTAATAGGTAATATAAAATACATAAAACATACTTATATACTTGAATATATACATACTATTAAATATATAATAAATAAATATTATTCTGGCAAGGATAATAATTTATTATAATGTTTATTCAGAAGAGTTTTGAATGATTGTACATAATTACTTTTGTATATTGTGCAATGAAGAATAAATAAATAAATAAATGATGCAAGCGATGGTGCAAGTCTAATATATGTGGGTAAATCATTCCACAACAATACGGCCTGGACAGTAAAAGATTTGCTGTAGAATTTCGTTTTATGTTCAGGAATATTCAGCCTGAGATTCTGCGATGAACGAAGGGTACAGTTGCGGGTAGAGCAACGCATCCCAAAACGCTCTTGATAATGTTCTTTTTCCATATAAATGTTTGTGTAGATTCGAAAATAGCATCGAATCCTGTGATCGCACCTCAGATACCTTATCCGTTACGCCCACGTTAGGCCACCGTTAATACCTATATATCATAAAGAAATACATGTCGAAATACTTCGCGAAGTACTTAAATATATTAAAATCATCGAACAAAAAACTTTTCTTTGTGAAATAGATGTATAATATAATTAAGAAGGGTAAGTATTCATTTAAGTAAGTAAGTACACACGGCAACGTTAAATGGTTGGCAGGGCACACTAACGTAACACTATTTTATTTTGGGTACAATTTGGCATACGTTTACAGATATTTTTTTCAAAAATAAACTTATTATATATTAACCGTTAAAGTTTTATTTATGTTAATTAATATTTATATTTTTCATTACATACATTTGCAGCGATGTTTTCTTGCTGTTTCTTAAAGATATTGGCGTTTAATCGAGGAACGATGTGAAAAAAATACTACTGCGTTACTTTCATACAAAATATTTTTTAAATTGTTAGGAACATGTATTTTGGTTCGTAAACATATATCAGATAAAAATAAAGAAAAAAACATTAATCAAACAGTTTAAATGACAAAATATTCTACAGTAGGTATTTGAGTGCGTGTGTGTTTTTACTTATTCCATACTGGTGTTCGTCAAAGTAGTTTTGTAACTATGCAGTTACATACAAAATATTGGGGTGGATAAATGGAAATTTATACCTGTAAATATCTCGGCAACGTAAGGTGTTTTGGGGAGTTGTTTAGGGGGAGTTGTTTTAGGTATGTTTTTGTATGAAAACAGAGGTATATTTTTGTGAAAAATAAAATTCTGTTAATTCAATTAGTGTAATAAAAAATTGTATAAATAAACTTGGATTTGTGATGAGTGATTGCAGTAAACTGTAAATAACGATGACCAGAAGGAGTAATGCTGCAATTTGGAACTATTTCCTGTCACTCTTTTATTCAGTCTACATATGTTTTGTCGTTTTTACAATAATTACTACACACACAAGCGCACTCACGCCTTGTACTAATGTTCTCCCTTGCGGGGTAGGCAGAGGTGCATTGCTGCACCCACTTTTCGCCAGAGTGTTATGTTAGTCCCAATGTAATAGGGGGCGGGCCTATTGCCATTTTTACGGGCACATCCAAGACCCGAGAACAAATATCTGTGATTAAACAAATATCTGCCCCAGCCGGGAATCGAACCCGGGACCATCGGCTCAGTAGTCAGGGTCACTAACCACTTCGCCATTCGGTCGTCATAATCACTAGTTTACAAAAATCACTAGATAGTTTACACCTTCCTGCTTTTAAGTGGTTTTTTGAAGTCGTTTTTTTATTTTTTCAAAGTAACTTACCTATTTAAAAAAAAAAAATTGTACCGGTACCTAACCTATTATTTTATTTTATTGTTTTTAATTTATTTGCAATAATAATTATTAATCAAAAGTAAGATCCCAATGTCAAGCCTAAACACAAGGTAGTTGCTATATACCGTTGAGGAGTTCCCTTGACTGTCTTCCGTTTCCATCATCAGATCAGCTCAATGTCACCATCATAATAATATTTTTTTGCTATATGAACTATATTTACGTCCTAAATATGATTACAATCGGTTAAAAGGTGCCGTAAATGGAAATTCATACCCTTTATTTACCCTTTTACCCACGGTTAGGCGTGGAATGAATTCTGAAAAAAAAACGATCACCCCTAAGCTCAACCCACTAGGTACATCAACAAAAGAATTTTCAAAATCGGTCCATAAATGACGGAGTAATCGGTGAACATACATAAAAAGCAAACAGACGAATTTAGAACCTCCTCCTTTTCTCGAAGTCTTACTACTGTTAGAATGTACCTATTGTAAACGCTATCTTTTGTATGAAGAAAACAATACAACTCTGACTTTAACAATAATTTATTTCAGTGAGACCCTTGCACGTAAGTAAACGTCATATTTTTTAACCATTGAGTATGAATGGTCTGGAGACGATATAGACGGGCGGTCCCCTCTGCCGGGGTAGTGGGCCAGAAAGGAACACCGATTTATAAAAACTAATAAATTTTCACTAGACTCACTCGAGTTGTCGGGCTGGAATATGAAACGGCGAAATTCATGAACAAAATGCCTAATTTCTAAGTTACTTGCGTCAGTATTTGGTAAAAAATCACATTTTAAAGCCGATCCGCACATTATCAGTGTTGCCTCAGTGCCGGCACAGATCCAGCGCAGTTCAGTGTCAGTGAACATTGTTCTTTCATACATTTTATTTGAACATATTGAACACATTTACACTTGTCAGTGTCAGTGTTGCTTCCGTGCTGTCAGTGACAATTGTGAATATGTTCATAGAGAATACACCCGAGTCCGCGTTGTTCTATGATAGAGAATGAAGAATAATTTTGACACTAAACTGCGCCGGATCTGTGCCGGAACCAGGGGCGTATTTAAAGATTGCGCGCCCTGGGCTCTTGTAGTTTTCCGCCCCATCAAGGAATGAACGAAAACAAAAAGAGCAGTCAGTGTTTATGAAATGAAATGAAATCGTATTTTTTTGACGTAGAATATTAGAATTACTTGTCAAAAGTCATAATCTACCACCATTTCACAAGTTTAGTACCTACCGACCTACATAATATATGTATAAGAACATTGTGGTGATAGATTTGCATAAATAATGATATCTTCCGAACAAAAAAAAAGAATTTTCTGGATAAGAGTACATTTTAGAACGTTTAGAAATAAACTTGTGCAGGGCGACTGAGTGAGGCAATTTAAAAAAAAAAGTATACTATCCCACCGGTTCAGAAAAGAACAAGGCTTTCTTACTTTAAAAATCCAGCACTGCTCGTCACCAAAATACCTCGGAGTGACCCTGGATAGATCACGTACAAAACCCACTGCCAAGAAGAAAGTCAGCTCCCGAAACAACCTTATGCGACGGCTTACGTCTACAAGCTGAGTCACCTCTCCGCAAATTCTACGAACAAGTAGCCTAGCACTGGTTCTCAGCTGCCGAATTTGGCTGCCTCATATGGCCAAGGTCCGCGCATGCTAGAGAAGTAGATTTTGCTCTTAACGACACAGTTCTTATAGTAACGGGATGCCTCAAACCGACACCACTCTACAAAATCTACTCTCTGGCTAGGATAGCACCCCCTAGCATACGGTGAAAAGTGGCATGTTCTGTTGAGAAAGCCAAACAAGAATGCGACTCCAGACATCCACTTAACTCACATATTGCCGCACCTTCCCGCCTAAAGAGCCGCAAAGCGTTCCTAAATAGTGAGGTGTCCTTAATGGATGAAAACACACACAAAACGCAAGGCTAAGGCTCTGGGAGGAAAAGCAGCCCCATGATCCTTTCCTACCTCTTGAGACAGGCGCGGATCCACCCATATGGGCAAGGTGGGCATGCCCATCACCTAAATGACTTATCATATCACATCATGGGAATTTAATATTATAATTTAGTTATTTTATCAATGTAGTTAGAGGTATGACTTTTTTATAATATGCTTGTGATGATTATTTCTGGTTATCCAAAATATATTTTTTCCACCTCAAAAAGCCTCAGGTTCGTTGTTAAAGCATTCAAAAACCATACAATTTTCAGTCATGCGAATAGTCTGTCTTACGGCTTACGGCCAAAGTTACTATTTTACGTATAAAGAGTTGATCTCGATAAGCCAAATAGTTTTTATGATAGATATCCGAGCCTTCCTACTAATGCAATTGTAGATAAAACTTTTTTTTCTGGTTTTTTAGTCTTAACTCAACGCGCGGTACTAAAATAACTTTAATTATGTACCTACTTTGTACAGGATCCCAAACAACTTATGTACCAAAAATGCAGCGATACCGTTATTACTGCTATTAAGATAGTTTCTATTGTTAAACCTTAAAATTGTGCTGTAAGTTTTCCTTAAATAAATAAATAAATCTATACAGGGTGTTGCAAAAAGGGTAAGCCGAAACTTCCGTGTGCAGCATCTTATATCTAAGCTCAAAAATGAAATCAGAATGTCAAAATTCGCGAAAATTAATATTCATTTTCCATAAAAACTTTGTTAGTAACGTGACGCATCGCTTCGTTTTAAAAAGGTTACCATTGGATTTTTGCAATAAAAAGCCTAAATTTAAGTTAAAGTTAAGTAAGTTTTCTACATCTCGTGAATTCTGTTACATTCGTTGTCTATTATTCTGTTTTTTCGTGAAAGATAATGGATGTAGAAAAATAAACTTATAAACTTTAGCCTTCCAAATACAGTCACGAGAGTCACGAGCACTAAAAAAAATCCACTCATACATAATGTCAGCACCGAATGACTAAATTTTTTTAAACAATTAGTTTAGAATTTGATCAAAATATTTTTAATTTTATTAGTTTGGTTTTTTTTAAATTGCTGTGGTATTATTAAAAAAATCTATTTGGCCTATACAATGTGTTGTTTTTCGAACCCGACAAACTTTAGCGGTGTATTCTACGAGTGATTTCATCGAGAAAACACCGCCATATGTGGGGTCAATTCTCAATATTCTAGAAATGGCGGCCATTTTAAGGTTTTAGATACTTAGTTTTCATAAAAAATCATATCTCGAGATTCAAACGCCTTACGGACATGAAATAAAATGATTTTATCCGAAAAAAGTCATCTCTATCCATTAAAAATAAGCTAAAAAGTTACATAAAATAAGTAACAAGCACCTAATCTAGTTATGTAATATGGGGATGTTTTCTCGATGAAATCACTCGTAGAATACACCCTTAAAATTTGTCGGGTTCGAAAAACAACACATTGTAGATAAAGATAAAATACCTCATGAGAATTTAGTGTAGTTTTATTGTATACGTTGTGTACTTAGTTAATTTTCCCGCAACACATTTTCAATAACTGAAAATTTCACAGTTTTGAATTATTTAAGAATGTTTGATCCAGATGGCTTTTGAGATGCAAAAATTGCATTTAGCATGACCATATTACCTACTACCAGTGGCGGCTGCACCTCAAGTGCGCCCGTGCAACGCACTACCATTTAAAAACCTTCTAAATATGTACCTTCCTTCTTCCTATACCATACTAGGTACGTGTAAAAAAAAACTTCACGAAAATACCAATATAACAACCGTAATACCTACCCTAAACAGAAATTACATAAATCTGATTATTGTTACGAGTTAAATGAAATCGAGCTGGCCTATTTTGATTTCTACTGCGAAAGAATTAGATCTTATTTTTGCTTGAACAAAAACGGCCTCGTGCGCTCGGATTGTCGCACGGGGCGAGCTCCTACATGCAGTATGAAACAGGATGGAAATCGCCCGGCGCGTGAGACGGAAGATGCTCAGTACAAACTGTATGCAGTTCTAGGATAAATTCGTGCGCCGCACGCGACCGGAAATTGCCGAAATAATACGAATGACGCCACGGGACTCAGGAGTCGGGAGGCGCGGGCGGTGGCCTTGACCGGTGGCGTGACCTACGAACGATGCACTTGTCATGTCATTGTCAGTTTCACCTTTCGCGCGCGAATACGTAATTAATTTGCTAATTACTTATTAACTAAGAAAGTAGTAAAGATTTCGTGAGTGTGTATGTGTGTGTGTGAGTGAAAATGAGTGCAAAATACAATATTGACTTCATAAAAAGCAATAGGACATTGCAAAAAAGACTGGACATTAAATCTGCTGGGCCGCCTCGGCCTTTAGTGCAAAACAAAAAATGAAACATATAAGTACTTACCTACCTGAATTTTCAAAAGTGAAATGTTCAATAAAAAGAAATGGTTATGTGGATGTGAGAGACTAATGCTTTATTTTGCTTTCCGTGTGTTGTTTTCGTTTCGGCGGAGAAGCTATTTCGCGTCAATAAATAAGGTAAAATATACTTATAATTTTTTTACTTTTAATATTGTAATAGTTAATCTATTTTACTCCAAAAAATTACTAAACCCATAAAGTGCACCACCGGGTATCTGAGGCACCAGCCGCCACTGCCTACTACCTACCAAAATAAAATAAAAACTCAAGGCGAGGCAAAACCACTTTTTTAGACTTGCCCATCACCTATTGTGAGGTCTGGATCCGCGCCTGTCTTGAGAAAAAACTTGCTCCCGGTAACAGTCTTCCCTGGCACATTTGGAAGACTCTAAATCGGTTGCGAGCAGAGGTATGCTGCTGCAAGGACAATATTTGCAAGTGGGGCTATACCGTTGGTACCAACCTATGCGACTGTGGCACTGGCACCGCCCCCCAGACTATAGAGCATTTACTCTCCTGTCCCCTGTGCCCTACCACCACCACTCCACTCGGGAAGACTTACTCCAGGCTAACCAGAATGCTACTATCAAAGTTGCTTCTTTTTGGTCTGAACAAATTAAAAAATTCGCATGTTCACTGACACGAAAGAAGAAGTGTAGAGTACCTACCGATCTACATCAATGTAAAAGAACATTGTGGTGATAGCTTTGCATAGATAATGATATCCACTGAGCAAGATATCTTCCGAAAAAAAAAAGATTTTTCTGCATATCTAGTACCTACATTTTAGAACGTTTAGAATTTTTAGAAATAAACTTGTGCAGGATGACTGAGTGAGGCATTTTTTTTTCTTTAGATTTCTTCCAAAAAATATCGAGGCGGATTCTTTTTTTGACTACATTTCATACTTTTAATAAAATTTCTTAAAACATGAAATCAATTTGTGGAAAGATGGCTCTGGGCCATTCTAGGCTTACGTCCTAAAATATTGTTCTGTGTTTTTTAAATCCTCCAACCTAAAGCCCAAGGGCGGCCTGCCGGCCGCCCCTGGGGCGCCCTTCGCCGCCTGCCGCCCCGGGCTGTAGCCCTTTTAGCCCTAGGGTAAATACGGCCCTGGCCGGAACTGAAGCAACACTGATATGTGCGAATAGGCCTTAAAGCCAGGGTTACATTAGAGCTAAATATAAACCACGTTCATATAAATGTATGTAACCGATTGCAGTCCACGCTTGACACGCGGCTCTCATTATAACCCTGGCTTTATTCTCTTATGCGCTATACCGTTAGGGACAGCTTTGTGTTTGCTGACTTATAGCTTTTCCCTGCTAACTGATTGTATCATCACGATCCATTACGTCCACACTGCTTGGGCACGGGTCTCTTTCCAATGAAGGAAGGGTTTATTTAGGCCTAGTCCACCACGCTGGCCTAGTGCAGGTTGGTGGACCCCACCACAAGCAAGCTTGTGCTGAGAGAGTTGTCGGGTAAGTGGGCAACCCGACTGTCAGATGTTTTAAACCGCCCGAAGGCCTCTAACTAGGCTTAACGGCGGCTTAGCGGCTGCTGCCGAGGCAGCAGCCGCTTACCGGGACCCACGGCTTAACGTGCCGTCCGAAGCACGGAAGCGTCCAGAGAACGAGCAATTGAAATCGGTCACCCGTCCAATGGCTTCCAACTGATTGTAATCATTTATATAATTATTTGTAAAATTTACAGGAAAACGAGTGAAGTTGAAAATAATTCAAGAAAACTAAATTATGATGAGAACTCAATAAAATTACAAACGTAATAAAAAATATGCATCATGTCTTTCATTTTAACACTCCCTTAATAGCTTATCTGGGGGCACAGCAGTGCCCCCACCAAGTCGAGCAAGAAAGCGGCACGGCCCTACCATCCTTTTCTCGAAGCAATTCAGGCCATTTTCGACCCCCTGTAACTTCGTTGTGGATAAAACTAGAAGACTGAATTTTCACTAACCATGCAGGCATTGTAAAGACACGGTATATTTCAAATTTTCTTCAATTTGAACCTGTAGTTAAAGAATTATATGTATGTATGTATAGCGTATAGGAAATCATTGCGAGACGAGGCATATTCTATTTTCCACTCGTATGTCCCGTCCCTTCGCTGTTGAGCTTGACCGTCAGTTCCTTCCACTTATTAAGGCACCACTGGCGACCTCTTACTCCATCCGTGGGCTTGCATAAGTATTCACTCTAATTAATACCTGATTTAATGAAATTTTTGTTGGATATAATTCAATATGAGTAAATATATATTTTTTTTCAATGAAGTTTGTACCTATACTTAATTATTTGATACATGAAAATCATCATCATTGCCCACAGCTGTTGCAGAATGTTAGCTGCAGCACTCGTAGGTTTATGGCATAGAGAAAAATAAATTATTTTATGGGTTGCCACATCGCCGTTGTTGGCTATACGTGTACAACCCTATAGCGGCACGGCATTTCTTTCCGCATCGATCGCGAACAAAACGTGTGTAGTTACATAGTTAAGCTTTTTCTGTCATCATCATCTCAGCCATAGGACGTCCACTGCTGAACATAGGCCTCCACCAATGATGCTGCGCTTGCCGGTACGTGGTCTCCACTCGAGGACTCTTCTGCTCCACCGACCATCAGACCTTCGAGCAATGTGTCCGGCCCACTGCCATTTCAGCTTACTGACTCGATAGGCTATGTCGGTTACTTTGGTTCTTCTACGGATCTCTTCGTTTCTGATTCGATCACGTAGAGATACGCCGAACATAGCCCTTTCCATAGCTCGCTGGGTGACTCTGAGCCTATTCAAGAGGCTTAAAGTTAGAGACCACGTCTCGGCACCGTAGGTCATCACTGGCAACACGCATTGTTCGAAGACTTTCGTCTTGAGACACTGGGGAATTTTGGACGTGAAGACGCTTCGTAACTTCCCGAACGCTGCCCAGCCAAGTTGGATTCGCTGAGTGACTTCTTTCTTGAAGTTGGATCTTCCTAGGTGGACTGTTTGTCCAAGGTAGACGTAACTATCTATGTATTTGTGTTGATATATCAGTTGTCCGATACCCATAGCACAGGCTCTGCCTAGCTTGAGATCGGAAGGCCGTGTGTGAGATGTCCTATGGTCGAAGGTCCTAACATATTTATTTATTATTTAATTAATTATCAATACGAATTTGACTTCAGTATCTGTCACCTATCGATATTAGTTTCTCTGATGGATCGTATCAGAAATGAGGTTATCCGTCAGGGGACTAAGGTTACCGACATAGCTGTGAAATATGCAAGCTGAAGTGGCAGTGGGCAGGTTATATCTGCCGAAGAACCGATAACCGTTAGGTGAGAATCCGGCAGTGGTTGGATGAGGAAGGCCGAGGACCGAGTATTGTGGCGCTCCTTGAGAGAGGCCTATGTCCAGCAGTGGATGATTATTTGCTGATGATGATAAAAAAAAACTGGCCTCGCGCACTGAGGGTTCCGGGGGTACAACCCGGGTACCCGGGTTCCGTACAAGTCAACTTACCCGAGATAGTTTTAATTTCGTTATTATGTACTACATCCGTGATTTTTTTCATATTTTTTGTACAAACCATTTAGCCAGCGGGAATGTTTTGAAATGAATTTTTTTAAATGAAATATATTAAATTAATCAAAGTATGTACCATTGCTATGTATGCACTTTTGCCATCTCATAGGTAGTTCATTGATCCCCTTACTAAAAAAACCATTCGGGCAGGAATCAATAAAATCTTTGAAGGCGGTTTGGACTGCCCCATCGGAGTTGAATTTTTTTCCTTGCAAGTAGTTATCCAAATTGCGAAAAAAATGGTAATCTGTTGGAGCAAGGTCCGGAGAGTACGGTGGATGTCTAAGACATTCTAATTGAAGCTCCTCTAATTTGGTAGCCGTCTGTTGTGCAGTGTGTGGTCTAGCGTTGTCCTGAAGCAGCAGTGGCCTAGAGCGATTGACCAGCCTCGGTTGTTTAGCAGCTAGCTTTTCCATCATGGTTTGCAGTTGCTGACAATAGATATCTGCCGTAATCGTCTGGCCAGATTTAAGAAAGCTGTAGTGAACGACACCGGCACTAGTCCACCAAACACTTACAAGCAACTTTTTTTTAGTCAATTTTCGCTTAGGGCAGGATTTGGCTGGTTCGCCAGGGTTCAGCCATTGCGATGAGCGCTTCCGATTATCGTAGAGGATCCACTTTTCATCACAGGTAATGATTCGATTTAAACTTCCTTCATTATTGTGCCAGTTGAGTAACGTAACGCAGCAGTCGACGCGCGTTTGTCGGTTTGCTTCACTCAATTCATGAGGTACCCACCTTTCAAGCTTTTTCACCTTCCCAATTTGCTTCAAGTGGATTAGAATAGTTTTATCACTAACACCGGAGCCTGCAGCTAACTCGGACGTGGTCTGCGATGGATCCGCTTCCACAATAGCCTTCAATTCTTCATTATCAACTTTGGTCTCCGGCCGCCCACGAGGCTTGTTCTGCAGGTCGAAATTTCCAGAACGAAAACGTTGGAACCAAAAACGCACTGTGTTTTCTTTTGCGACACCGTCACCATACACATCATTAATCCTTCGAGCCGTTTCTGCAGCACTGGTGCCACGGTGGAACTCATACTCGTAAATAACGCGATATTTCAAGTTTTCCATTTTGTAAACAGAGTGACATAAAGAAAAAAACAAAAGAAGAAAAAACAAATGAATTAGGGGGTTTGAAACACAAATGCATGAGTAAATAGCTGTATGAATTTGAATTTGGAATTCCTAACCATAAAGGTAATATTTGAGATCAAAGTGGCCAGTACGACAAAACGCCAATTTCATATGTAAGGACCTAATATTATAATATATATACTCACTGCGAGCTTGTAATATAACAATGAAATGTTTTCCCACGTCTTTCAAAAATATGCTAGGTACCTATGCCTAGCATATTTTTGAAAGACCTTTTAAAATATTTCTTTGTTATATTTCAAGCTCGCAGCAGTCGCAGATACTCATCTTTTTATACTTTTCCAGTAGTAATGATAAAACTGAACTGTGTATAAACTCGGGTCGGTTCCTGTTTGTTAGTTAAGTTAATTTATATCAACCCTCAAATTCCTAGACCGTATTGTAAATTTACGACAAGGTTAAAATTTTCTTTGAAACACACGAGCTTAGGGGTATGTATTAATCTTTGGATCTGTGTACATGTATCAATACTGTTGGACATGAAAATGCCTTTATGTATACAGATCCATACATAAATACCATAGACTTAGTATACATATATGTTCTATGGCACCCCAAAGGTGCAGAGGGTCTCCACTAACGTCCGCCACTTCCGCCTATCTTCTTATATATGTTAGTATACAATAATATAAAAAAGGTAGAATTTTTTAAAAGATGTTATAATAGGCCAATGGTTGTGCGTAGTATGTTTAAAAACTACTTATTTTGCTCGTTGAATACTTGGTCTTATGGACTATTATTAACCTTTAAGTATGGACGTCATTTTTTCCTAACACCAGTGCGGACGTGGAGCCTCACAGGCTCCTATATGCATACACTTTTTTTTGAGAATTTGATATAAGATTACTTTAAAACTGATTGGATATTAAATTTAAAGGATTTAGCAATAAAAAAAAGCAATAAAAATAGGCGACCGAATGGCGTAGTGGTTAGTGTCCTGACTACTGAGCCGATGGTCCCGGGTTCGATTCCCGGCTGGGGCAGATATTTGTTTAAACACAGATATTTGTTCTCGGGTCTTGGATGTGCCCGTAAAATGGCAATAGGCCCGCCCCCTATTACATTGGGACTAACATAACACTCTGGCGAAAAGTGGGTGCAGCAATGCACCTCTGCCTACCCCGCAAGGGAGTACATTAGTACAAGGCGTGAGTGCGTGTGTGTGTGTGTTAGCAATAAAATAACGTGCTTATGTAATTAAATATTATTTTAAAAAATATAGAAATTTGAAAAATTCAAACTTATGGCACTTTTAAGTCCTAATTTACTGAGGCTACATTTTCTGGTATTAAAAACAGTCAAACTTATTACTATAACAAAATTTGTCTTATTTTCTTAAAATATAATACATAAGTAACCGAAAACACAAAACACCTGCTTCAGGTAACTATTATATAAAATATTGACCACAGTCTAATAGCGCCAATTTATTGGCAGTCAATGCACAGAGGTCTAGAACACTTGGAGACACACAGGCAACATAAACATAGGTATTCATCCTATGTTTTTTCGCGGGACAGATTCTACATGCTCTTGTGGACCCTTGACTGGTTTCTTGATCCTGGACACCTTGTGTGACCATAATTATCATCACCTAAAACTCGATTCATTAGTCAACCTCAGTTCTCTTGGCAATCGTCTATTTATATCACGTCTTTGCACATGAGGCACTACATGCACACGTGCTAGTTTTTTAGAAATTACCTTTACCTTTAGAAGTACCAGCATTACTTATTTTTCACATTTTGAAAAAAATATCTAAAAAAAACATAATTTACCATACAAAATATATTGTATGACAACAATGGACGAGTAGCCTGACAGGCTCCAGTCAATTTTTTGATGGTCATTACTCACGTGATATTCACCGGACGACTCAACCTCCTCCCTCATTGGTAGTTTGGCAGCTAAAACAAAAGCTACTGAGCCGCTCAATCGAGGACGCTATCGGCAACCTCGCTAAAACGGCAATAACAGCACCGAAGAAACGGATCCTCGAGTACAACCTAAAGATGGCAATAAAAAATCGGGACAAAGAGGTCGTTGCCCAGCAATCAAGGCTTTTGGCAACGCAAAATGGAGCGGAATAGGAGAATTTTGATTTTATAGTATATAGCATGTATTATATAGTTTTGATATGTAGGTATTGTATAGTATATCATGAATTAATATTATCTGTATAAGAACTAACCAATAAAATTAAGATAGTTTGGACGTAGTTACGCAGAAAGGCCTCAATCCACAACTTGGTCAAAATTGAGTTATATACTAGAACATGCTGTTTAATGTAGGGTCTACCTGTCAAGAAAACAAACACAGTAAAAAACCAACTACAACATACTTTTTTGATGTGGGGGACCAACCCACATTGTATGAAACACACATTTTTTTGTTTCACATAAAGGACTCAAACTGTTTGAGTCCTTTTACAGAAACGCATTTCCTATGAAACCATGAAAAATTTAGTTTTTCATAAAAGACTCAAACGCTCTGAGTCGTTTTAGAGAAATACGTATTCATTAAAAAAGACAATTTGTATTTAGCAGAAAGAACTCAACCCGTCTGAGTCGTTTTAGAAAAATACTTATTCATTGAAAAAAGACAATTTGTATTTAGCAGAAAGGACTCAAACCGTCTTGAGTCTTTTTAGCGAAATACTTATTGATTGAAAGAAGTCAATTTGTATTTAGCAGAAGGACTCAAACTGTCTGAGTTGAGTAAAGAGATAAGTTTTTAATAAAACAGTTCAAATTTTATTTGGCAGAAAGGATTCAAACTGTTTTTGTTCCGTCTCTTGGCCACTATTCTGTCACCGCATTTTTCCACCTTCCGTCCCCCCACGAGCCAAGTACCCTGCCACTCCCATTTCAGTTCGGCGACCCGCATACCGACGTTGAACACTTTCCTCTTTTAACGGATCACCACGTTGAGAAATTCGGGAATACGTCTAAGCGAAATACTTAACATGGCTCGCTCTATAGCTCTTTGTGGAACTCTAAAGGGCTAGTACGGGGCGCATTTAAGACGTGGCAAGAGTTTTGCATCGCGCTCACTCACATTGCGCAGCCTCAAGAGCGAGCGCGACGGAGAACTTTTGTCACGTCTTAATAGCACCCCATGCTACAGGGCCTGATTCGGTGCACAGTTTCGTTGGTCATCGTCCATGTATCGGCACCGTATGTTAGTGTGGGCAAGTCACATTAGCAATTAACATAAGCAGTGTCGCTCGACTCTCAAACATCTATCAGATTCATACAAGTTACGCCCGATTTGATAAGCGAGCGACGATGCCTAAGGATTGTTAATGGCTAATTTTCGGTGGTGGTAACTCCAAAGGAATGTCACAAGGTGACTTGATTCTCACACGACTGTCGGACCGGGAACCAAATCGACCACATTTTGATTATTCGAAAATGAAGACATTCACTTCTAGATGTTAGAAATACTTAAGAAGGGTTGCTAAAGTCAAGAGTGATCACCACTTAGTCGTTGGAAAAATCTGCTTAACGATAGCGGGAGCTCAGAAGCAGGCCACAAGATCTGCCAAAGATGTCGCTGTAAATAAGCTGCAGGACCCAGAAGTCAGAAGATAACTTAGTATCCAGATCCACAACAAATACCATCAACCTACTAAGTGTGGGCGACGCGCCTCAATCAAATATAACTGCACTGGCATTAAAAACATGTTTTTAAAAAGTTGCGAAGAAATAATAAGCCACAAGGAACACTTAAAGAAAGAATGGATGTCTAAAGGAACATGGCATATGATCAACTCTCCAAGGGAGACTTAACATCGAAATAGACTAAAGAAGCACGAGTTGCGTACGAGTATTTTCTTTGTGAACAAAATATAAAACGTAATTTAAAAAAGGACCAACGCTATTAGTCTGATTCTATATCTTGGAGAAAACAAACAGCGGCTGCCATGAATGATCTATAGAAAGAATCAAATAAACTTTGCAACAAACCCCAGGATATCTCCTTGTTACTATGGAAGACCGACTTGTAAGATTGTATGACCACATTGCCGAAGTTTTTAAAGATCTACCAGTCTGCATCTGAGGAGTTGGATGCAGATTCAATAAACCAGGAGCATCTTGTATATCCAGATCTTGATGTATGTCAAGAAGCATAATCGTAATCATTATTCATATCGTAGTCGTTAAGCCTAGTCAGAGACCTTCGGGCGGCTTGAAAACATCTGACAATCGGGTTGCCCAATTACCCGTCAACTCTGTCAGCACAAGCTTGCTTGTGTTGGGGTCCACTAACCCACACTGGGACAGAGTAGTGGACTAGGCCTAACCCCTTCCTTCATTGGAAGGAGACCCATGCCCCGGCAGTGGAGATGTGACGGGTCGTGATGATGGTTAATGATTATGAGATTTATAATTATTCTGCATCTTGACATAAATTTTAATATCCAACCCCAAAGTAAAGTCGAAGTGATACGGACCATACGATCGCTGAAATCCCACTTTCCAGCGATCGTATGGTAAGCACAAGGAACGACGGATATCCTACGGAGGCATAAAAAGGAGGATAGTTGCAATATACCGAGGATGATGAAGTGAAGTTAGAGTAAAAGAGAATTTTATTTATGTCCAACTTCATCCTTTGAGGTTTGCTCATGTTCATATTATTATTATTATATATTATTATCCAGAAAATTATGGGATAAATACGGGTCGTAGACACTTACTAAAAAAGTGGGCTTCCATTTCGTAAAAAAATATATCAAAATCGGTTAAGTTGATCCAGAGTTTTGCTCTTGGGAACACATTTCCGGTTAGAATATTATTCATGCCCAACTTTCTTCTATGAGGTTTGCTTTCCGTCAAAATGCTTTATCCTGAAAATTATGGGATAAAAACGGGTCGTAGATACTGACTAAAAACGTAGGCTTCTATTTTGTAAAAAAAATATCAAAATCGGTTAAGTTGATCCAGAGTTTTGCGCTTGGGAACACATTTCCGGTTAGAATTTTATTCATGCCCAACTTTTTTCTATCAGATTTGCTTTCCGTCAAAATGCTTTATCCTGAAAATTATGGGATATACAAACGGGTCGTAGATACTCACTAAAAACGTAGGCTTCTATTTTGTAAAAAAAATATCAAAATCGGTTAAGTTGATCCAGAGTTTTGCGCTTGAGAATACAGTTCCGGTTAGATTTTTATATAGATGTGAAATGTTGTTTCCGATTACATTTCAATATAAAATATTTAATAATAGGTTTACTTTTGATATATAATTTTTATTTCGTGTAAAAAAGTAATGTCTTGTATCTACAATATAAATTAATATTTTACTTTAAAAACCATATTGTTATTAAAAAAAATATTTTATAAAAATAAATATTGGGTTGGATCCTTTCTGCGAAACGTTGAATTTCCCTGCTTGCATAGAAAAAGCTATTTAGGAGAAAGGATCCAAGTGCATATTTTCATTAATAACTCAATAAATATTCGTTATAGCTACACCATGATTTGCAATAGTAAAATAACAATAACACACACACACACTTTGATTGCTGAAGAATACCGATTTGAACTTTAAGCGTCTATATCTCAGAACTAGGTTTGTGTGGGTTGAGTCCTTTCTGCGTAACTACGTCCGTTTTAAGAACACTGTCACAGATTAACACCAGGCAAAACAACAGCGATGACAAAAGGAGTGTGTGGCCACTGACAGGCGTCTGTTGTGGCCCTACCCTTCAAATGTTTGTTGCCATTATAATTGTAAGTGTGACTGTGTGAAACAAAGAAAAAAAAAAAAACAAAAAAAACAAGAAATGCACAACTGGGGGTTTTTAGTCGGTTAAAGGCCGACACTACCTGGGTCCCCTTCCCAGGTGTCTGTGTAGATTTTCCTCCAGGAGTGCAAAAAAAAATAAAATTATTAATAATATACCTATATATATAAAAGATAAAATATATATATTATAAGCTTCCACATTGAGTAGTGAGTAGTTAAAAGATGAAGATAAAAAACAACCAAACTCTCACAATATATTGATCTCTCAAAAAGGCACGGACATAAAGTCTGTGGAGTGATAATAAAATCTTTAAAAAAAAAAAAAAAAGAGCCGCTCAATCGCGGGGAGCGGGGGGAAATGGGTAAAACTATGAAAACGTAAACATTAGGTAGCCTGTGAGACTCCACGTCCATACTTAAAGGTAGTAAGCAAAGATCCGACTGCTGGCTAAGTTCGAGAAGTATATTTGTGATCTGCTCCGTGTAGTGATTGTTTATGGCACATTTAAGGATAATATATTATTATATTATGTTGGGATACGAGATAATTTTTATAATTTTTTATTTTTATTCAAAATATCTTTCTACTCCAGCGGTCGTCGGCTCTGCGGGCTACGTGGCCAGCCCATTGCCACTTCAGCGTGCTAATCCTTTTGGCTAGCTAGGTTCTGGAGTGGAGACCCCGTGTCGGCAAACGGCGTGTCGGTCGCCCCCCAACCCGTTGGTCTGATGATCTGCGGAAGGTAGCGGGAAGCCGCTGGATGCAGATGGCGGGTGACCGTTTGGGGTGGCGATCGTTAGGAGAGGCCTATGTCCAACAGTGGACTACGGAAGGCTGAGAGAGAGAGAGAGATTCAAAATATTAGGGTAGGCCTATGTCCAGCACTGGACTACTATTGGCTGATTATGATGATGAAGATGATTAAAAATACGTATTGTTCATGTTTTTTATTATCTATGTTGTTTTTGTTATTATTATTTACCCATATGAGTAGTATTATTTTCCTTGTTTGTTCCTTGTAAAGTAAGTAAGTAGGTATATCGTATTAATATGTTATTACTATTTTATCTATATGTCAATAATTAAATAGTAATTTAATTATTGTTTTAATTTGTGTTATAATATGTTGTTTCAATAGCTTCTTGAAAATAGGTAAGGACTTGGATTCTTTAATTATCGAAGGTGACTTGTGAAGACCTGGTTGGTGTTCGCGAACCGCGTGCAGGCGAAGGGCCATCGTCGCACAGTTCAAGGAGCGAGCCACCAAGGATACCTTACTGTCTGCCTTTAGGAAGTGTCGCGGCATTACCACTAAGGATCTAAGAATGGATGGAGATCAACTAAAGATCTACATTAATGAGCATCTCACTGTTAAAAACAAATTTGAAATATACCGTGTCTTTACAATGCCTGTATGGTTAGTGAAAATTCAGTCTTCTAGTTTTATCCACAACAAAGTTACAGGGGGTCAAAAATGGCCTGAATTGCTTCGAGAAATGATGGTACGGCCGTGCCGCTTTTTTGCTCGACTTGGTGATTCAGATAAGCTACTAAGGGAGTGTTAAAATGATAGACATGATGCATATTTTTTATTACGTTGGTAATTTTATTGAGTTCTCATCATAGTTACGTTTTCTTGAATTATTTTCTACTTCACTCGTTTTCCTGTAAATTTTACAAATAATTATATAAATGATTACAATCAGTTGGAAGCCATTGGATGGGTGACTGATTTCAATTGGTTGTTCTCTAAACGCTTCCGTGCTTCGGACGGCACGTTAAGCCGTGGGTCCGGTTGCAGCTTCGGCAGCAGTCGTTAAGCCTAGTCAGAGACCTTCGGGCGGTTTAAAACATCTGACAGTCGGGTTGCCCACTTACCCGACAACTCTCTCAGGACAAGCTTGCTTGTGTTCAGGTCCACTAACCCGCACTAGGCCAGCGTTGTGGACTAGGCCTAAATAAACCCTTCCTTCATTGGAAGTGGACCCGTGCCCCAGCAGTGGGGACGTGATGGGTCGTGATGATACAATCAGTTAGCAGGGAAACTATAAGTCAGCAAACATGAAGCTGTCCCTAACGGTATAGCGCAAAAGAGAATAAAGCCGGGGTTATAATGAGAGCCGCGTGTCAAGCGTGGACTGCAATCGGTTACATACATTTATATAAACGTGGTTTATATTTAGCTTTAATGTAACCCTGGCTTTAAGGCCTATTCGCACATATCAGTGTTGCTTCAGTTCCGGCACAGATCCGGCGCAGTTTAGTGTCAGTGAAAATTATTCTTTCATTCTCTATCATAGAACAACGCGGACTCGGGTGTATTCTCTATGAACATATTCACAATTGTCACTGACAGCACGGAAGCAACACTGACATTGACAAGTGTAAATGTTTTCAATATGTTCAAATAAAATGTATGAAAGAACAATGTTCACTGACACTGAACTGCGCTGGATCTGTGCCGGCACTGAGGCGACACTGATAATTATGTGCGGATCGGCCTTAAAATGTGATTTCTTACCAAACACTGACGCAAGTAACTTAGAAATTAGGCATTTTGTTCATGAATTTCGCCGTTTCACATTCCAGCCCGACAACTCGAGTGAGTCTAGTGAAAATTTAGTAGTTTTTATAAATCGGTGTTCCTTTCTGGCCCACTACCCCGGCAGAGGGGACAGCCCGTCTATATCGTCTCCAGACCATTCATACTCAATGTTTAAAAAATATGACGTTTACTTACGTGGAAGTGTCTCACTGAAATAAATTATTGTTAAAGTCAGAGTTGTATTGTTTTCTTCATACAAAAGGTTTTTTTACAATAGGTAGGTACATTCTAACAGTAGTAAGTGATGAAAAGTTTAGGGTAGATGGCACACGACCACGGCTTGCCTCTGAAAATCACTATACAGGATTATTGGTAAGTAGACCTGATCCTTTCAGGAGGTGATAGAAAAGGCATTTCCAGTCGATTGAACCCTATAATGCATTATCCGAAACTTAACCATTTCCAAGATATTGACCCTCTTATTCATAGAAAAGTTAAGTAAGACGTTTTAACTAATATACCTACTGTTTTGTCCCCTTCTGTTGAAGAGGGTCAAAATAGTTTATTAGTTAAAACGTTCTGTAACTTCTCTATGAATAAGGGGGTTAATATTTAAGTTTCTCTTTATTTTTTGCCAAAATTTTAAGCTGAAAACCAAAAAAAATTAAGCCATATTTCAATGAGTTTTTTGGTTGTTTTGCATAAGTAGGTAACACCTTAATAAACTAATCAAAATAATGAATTGTGCATTATTCGACTTAAATTAGAGACGTATTGTGTCTAATCTCAAAATTGTTAAACATTTTAAAATAATATTCAAAACGCAATTAAACAAATAAATTAATTAAAAGAATTTCATATTACATTTTTTGTGCACTTCAGCTTAAAAACATTGGCAACTAATAAGCTTTCAAATAAGATAATTCAATATCAAATCGATTAAGGTATCACCAAGATATTATCGATTTGATATTGTGGCCATATTATGGCCAATACAACCAGAGAAAGCGGAGAAAACTCAACAGGGCTTTCCATACTAAAGTCAACAGGACTGAAAACAATCACACTTTTTAACCGACTTCGAGAAAAGGAGGAGGTTCTCAATTCGTCTGTTTGTTTTTTTATGTATGTTCACCGATTACTCCGTCATTTATGGACCGATTTTGAAAATTCTTAAATAAAGGAAAATATTACGAGGGCTGTGAACGATGGCGGAGAGATACAAATGTTCTGGTTGAGGGCGCACGTAGGAACTGCCGGGAACAAAAGAGCCGATGAGCTCGCCAAAACAGCAGCACTACACAGCACCTCCCACGACTATGACAAAGTCCCCCTGTCCTATGTCAGGAAAAAGATCAGAGAGGAATCGGTCTGAAAATGGCAAGATCGATACGCGACCTCGAGTACAGGAGCAGTCACGCGTAAATTTCTACCGGATGTCAACCAAGCATACCGAATTACGCGAACTTCTAAATTGACCCCCGCTCACGTACAAATGCTGACCGGACACGGGGGGATAGGAGAATATTTGTACAGATTCAAACTTAAAGAAAGCCCTGGATGTGATTGCGACCCCAACATCAGTGAATCGTTATGGCACATCATTCGACTGCCCCCGTTTTCTTGCTGCAAGACAAGATCTGGAGACATTGATAGACAGGAACTTGGTGGAGTCGGAATTAAAAGATATTCTGGCAGACACCATTCACAGACCTCATTTCCTATCATACGCAGATCGAATCTTCCGAGTAGCAGCAAGGAGAAACAGCACAATTTCTCGCCCTGAAGCCCTATCAACATCAGTATTCCAATCATCAAACCCGACCATCTCAGCACCACAACAAGTGACTCCAAAAGCAACAGTGACAAACCAGCTGTTGTCTTGTGGCGAAAAAGGAGAAGCCGGACTAAGACGCCGAAGCGTGGCTCTGTTCATGGACAGTAGCAGCGAAAGACTCGGCATCAGCTTCTGCCTCTCGAGGGCGCGAAAGCGTGTAGCCATATCACCCGGCCTAGCCTCTCTCCTAAAATGGAAGCACAGCCAAAGCTACCATGAAACGTAAAGCCTATGACGCACTGACGGTATCACTAGTGGGAGATCAGTCCTGCAGATTAGTGCAATGCCGTAACAAGACCATCGCACTATTGGAATGGGCCGACGACACCCCGTTTGTCCAGGCATGCTCATGGCTCACTAAGCTTCAAGAGGGAGCACAAGATAGTAACGTCCCCAAGATAATAAGCGTAGACGCAATGGTGATCGAGCAAAAGAAAGGTGAAATTGTTGACCAGCTGGGCTGCCTAAAAGCCTCAAAACAACACGAAATAGTTGTGTATGAGGACAGAGGTGAAGACCTAAGCTTTGACCTAATGCGGATGATACCGAGGATGCTATCGGCAACCTCGCTAAAACGGCAATAACAGCGCCAAATAAACGCATCCTCGAGTACAATCTAAAAATGGCAGTTAAGAATCGAGACGAAGAGGTCATTGCACTTTCTGGGGAAATGTTAAGAAGGCAAAACGGGGCGGAATAAAACATAAAATATAATTTTGGTTAAGAGCGCAAAATATAGGCCACAGTGGGAAAATAATTTCTATAACTCACCTATTGATTATTATATAATTATTATAACAACTAACAATTAAAATGAGTTATCTTTAAGAACAGAGTCACACACTAACATCAGGCAAAACATGACCTATAACGACTGAGGGGCCGAGCCATTGCCAGGTGTCTACTAAGTTCTCCGAAGACAGCTGGCATTGGCCCTGTCCTTCTTAAGTTTGTTGCCATTACTAATGTTAGTGTGACTCTGAAAACCATTAATAAAAAAAAGGAAAAGAAAAAAAATTCTTGTACAATGCCCGACACTACCTGGGTCCTCTTCCCAGGTGTCCATGTGGATTTTCCCCCAGCAGTGAAGAAAAAAGAGAAAAAAGAAAAAAAGAACAATATATTTATAAAAGATAGAATATATAAACTAAAGACAAAATAAATATAAAAAAAAGATCAGAGTTTTTAACTCCAATGTCAAGTCAGTCCTCCTGTACGGGTGCGAGACATGGCTCGTTAAGAATGAAGTAACCAGTAGACTCCAGGTGTTCGTGAACAAATGTTTGAGGCGCATACTGGGGATCTACTGGCCACAAACCATATCTAACGCAAGACTGTGGGAGATGACTGACCAGACACCCATTGACAAGGAGGATTGAATAAGAACCTAGTATTATTGTGAAATTGGTTCCTACTAGCTTTAAGGGAATTTGCAGTGCCCACTATGGGTATCAAGTTGTAAGTACTATATTATTTTAAGATCATTAATGTACACTTGATGGCAATAAAATATTTGATTTGATTTGATTTGATTTGATCCTACTCAGGAAATGGCGCTGGATTGGGCATGTGCTGCGGAGACCAGACAATCACCTGTCCAAACAAGGATTGAAATGGCAAGCGAAGGGGAAGAGAAGGCCGGGCCGCCCCCGTACCACCTGGAGGCGGTCAGTTGAGGCGGAGGCTGCATCAACTGGTCTCGGCTGGGACGACCTGGAAGCTGCCGCGCAGGAGCGGGAGAAGTGGAAATCCTTTTTCGAGCCCTATGTCCTTATTTGACTTAAATTAGACACGTATTGTGTCTAATCTCAAAATAGTTAAACATTTTAAAGAATATTCAAAACGCAAAAAGAAATAAATTAAATTAAATTAATTTCATATGACATTTTTTTGTGCACTTCTGCTTAAAAACATTGTCAACTTATAAGCTAATACTAAGCTTTCAAATAAGATAATTCAATATCAAATTGATTGTGGTATCACCAATATATTATCGATTTGTAACCCCCCCCCCCCCCCTCCCCTCCCTTCTTGGAACGCCATGTATTACGTCTGTCTTGCGTTGTCGACATTAAAAAAAAATATTACTTCTCTTCATAATCGATTTTACAAAAAGTAAAAATACATAAATAATCATTAAGATTAAGCCTTTTGTAGAACCTAGCACTAAGAACCAACTACCCAGAATGTAGAATTTATTGTAGATTTTGGCCGAAAAAGCCTTTGCCTTTTTTGAAAAGTAACTTCTAAATTGTAGGCATTATATTTTTGTTTCTAGGTTCACAAAATAGGCATTAGCTAGCTGATCATATTAGTATTGTTACCTACTCTGAAGTTCTGATTTTTTTAAATGTTTGGAATGCAAGATAAACGCAATACATTGCCTTTCAAGAGTAGGAGGCTGGAATTATTTTTACTTACGCGGCCACAGAGCTCGTGGGCAACTGAAGCCTAATATCTTATTTTATATGCTGCTATTTTATGTTTTACTTCAATAAATATATTTACCTACTACATTTTGTCGGTTTATGCTTTCAATTGCTAAAAAACACACACTTTAGGTTAGGTGGAGCACATGAGAATATGTGTACTACTTAATAACAAGAATAGGTACTTCAAATGCATGGCATGTGATTCCAATAAACTATCGAATGAAAATAATTTAAAAAAACATGCATATTCCCTATTGTCACGAATATCCATTGTATAAATTATTATTATGAAAAGAACATTGTAAGATACTTTGCTGTACTTACTTAAATGAATACTTACCGACCGAATGGCGTAGTGGTTAGTGACCTGACTACTGAGCCGATGGTCCCGGGTTCGATTCCCGGCTGGGGCAGATATTTGTTTAAACACAGATATTTGTTCTCGGGTCTTGGATGTGCCCGTAAAATGGCAATAGGCCCGCCCCCTATTACATTGGGACTAACATAACACTCTGGCGAAAAGTGGGTGCAGCAATGCACCTCTGCCTACCCCGCAAGGGAGTACATTAGTACAAGGCGTGAGTGCATGTTTTTTTTTCTGTGACTGACTGTTTATTTTATTTTAATTTTGATGTTTTGAAGCCTATATGGCTTAAGATAACGTTACTTATGTAAATTTCATGGCTTTTATTATTTTTTAATTATTTAATAATGTAAAACCATAAAAAATGGTTAAAAAAGGTCTACTCTTTCTTAAATAGATGTTAAAACTTTTTATGGATGATTTTTTTTATAAAATCCTTAAATTATTAATATCTCTGAAATGGTTAACTTTCGGATAGGTATGTACATACTTTATTGAAATCGGGTAGAATTGACCTCTTCTATCTCCCCTTAACTGGTCCGCCAAATTACCAATCACCCTGTATACATACATAGGTACATACACACACATAAATAAACATACGTACATACATAGCGGTCAAAAATATAACCCTCCTATTTGCTCCGCCGTAGTCGGGTAAAAGGTAGCGTTTACAATATGTTTTGTAATACGGCTAACCGTAATGTAATACGACTAGCTGTAATGTAAAACGGCTATCCGAAATCATAATTCAGCAGATTATACGATTTGGCTACGACATATATATAACAGTTGTGAAATAGTAGACAGAAACTTACATTTAATTTTGTCACTCGTTTGCTTTTCTTTTTTTGCGATATACTTTTTCAAATATTCTGAAAAAGTGGTAGAAATATAATGAGAAAAATAAAAAAGACTTAAGAGCGATTCAAGTGAGAGCGTGAATTCAAAAGTAGGTTTTCATAAGATCTATTGCTGTCGCGCCATGCCACAGAATAATAACTAGTACCAGTACAGAAGTCCATCTTCGCAATGGCTTTCAAAGAAATATGACTCCAATAGCATAAGCAATAAGATCTTATTTAGATCGCGTTCCAGCCGCACACGTTTTTATTTACTTACCTACCAATTTATTTTTGAGGGAATATGCGCCTTATTTCACTGGACTACGGTGCATAATAAGTTACGTGGTTATACGCATTGAAAAAGAAGCCACCTTAGGGTTGCCTCAGCACCACAGACTACGACGTTTACTAAGCAACGGACTGAGTTTGTAAAAAGAATGTCATGATTCTAAAACAAAATTAATTTAAATTTAGAATACAAAGCTATTCCAAACTTATTTTCTATTGGAAATTACGAGTAAAAGCTACGGCAATTTCATAGTTAAAGACCTATTCATAGATCTATTATTTGAAGTAAAAGAAAGATGTAGATAGGAACCTATATCTACCTAAAACATTTACTTAAGTCAAAAAAATATTTTTTTCTTCATAATGTGTGATAATATTGAGATGAATTAATTGATCATGATTTGCTGTTTAGTTTAGTTGTGCACGAATCCCACTCAGCTCACATTTTATAATCGATTCATTAATAAATTTTGAGGGAAGTCTTGTGTCTGTAAATTTTATATATATATTTTTTATAAAGTTAAACGTAATCGAACAAAATTAAATAGCGCGCGCGCGTGTGTCGTCTTTCGCTTGCGGCAGGCAACCGACTAGATTGGCCACGCAGACGTGGCTGGCGCCATGCTGGCGCCTGCGCCGCCCGCGCGCGGAGTCCGCCGCCGCCGCACAGATTTAGAAAAAATTCAAAGTAAGAGGAAGAGAGTGCAAAGTAATATAAGGTTTAATTTTTGTTTAATTAAGTAAATAGGTAATATGAAAAGAAGATTGTAAGATAGGTACTTTGTTGTACTTACTTAAGTACTTAAATGAATACTTAGTATACTTACCCTTAAACATATCTATTTCACGAAGAAAATTTAAAAAATCTAAACCACTTTTCTTAGCCTTAGTTCGAGGGAAACATCTAGTATAGTACAAATACTTGATCTTTCAGCACCTATAGGTATGTTCGTTCTCCCGTGCCTCATAATAATAAAGTCTACACCAGGATATACTGTAGTCATGGCCAACACGTCAGCATTTATGTTTCATCAATGGCTGCTCTGGCGGGTCATGGCGCCATAGAGATTTGGCCATTCTCCTTTGATCCATAAAATTTGGATATGTCGCAGCAAAATGACCAAACTCAGCAAATTAAAAATAAGTCATGTGATTATGTCATTACAAATAAAATAATGTGTTTTATTCATTTGCGATTTTTCATCGCTGAGTCACTCGCTTTTCACTGTACGTTTAATTTTGTAATCACGTGATAGGTCACTCTAGCCGTATCGCCGTTTTTGAATGAGTGCGGTGATGGAAAACATGGTGAGGAAACCTGCACATCTAGATTCTAGATGCGTAACCTAAGTGCACCGTAACATACCTATTCAAATATGTAATTCCCGTGCAATGTGATGTTTACTTACGTGGAGGAACTATAAACGGTAACAATTTTGATAATTAATGTATATGTAGTATAATTTTGAAAAAATATTTTTTATTTTGTTCATTTCTTATAGAACTGAAGAATTATCTTATATATATATATATATTTTATATTATAATTATAATTCTTCATATATATATATATCATATTGTTTGTACCTGATAGGTACCTAAGGGCGCGTAGCCACAAGTTGTTTGCGGTGCCGCCGTCGCGCACGAACCTGTACCGGTGCTCGCCCGTCGCGCGCGCGCTCCACTTGCTCGGCTCCCTGCTCGCCGAAGCACCAGAATGTGATGTATTTGTGGATAGAATGAGTTCGCTGATGAATGTATGTAAAGGAATGTTAGAGAGAAGTTTAGTATGAAAGTGAGTGCTATATGTTAAATTAATATTGTAACGATTTGGGTTTTGTGTTCCTGTTATGTTACAATGTATGTGTGTAAATAAATAAAAAATAAATAAATAACAATAAATCATCTTATATATATATATATATATATATATATATGTCGGAAACAGACGTCAGCTGTCGCGCCACCTAGCGGAGTCTCTGCGAGACAAGTGACAATGGGAACGCCAGCGCCTCTAGTGGCGCTCGACGGAGTCTAGATGGTGGGGGATATTATATATCTTTCGTGAGTGCACGGGCAATGAAAACATTCCACTCACTAAATTCCAACACCAAACAAACCAATTTTTTTAAAACATTTAATTTAAAACTTGAACAAAATATTACTGTTTTTGTTGGTAATTTCCTGATGCCCCATTAAATGTACTTCAATGTTGCAGAAGGCGTTATTAACCTAGCCTACTTTTCTCAGTAGTTTAGTTTTATATAAATAATATTGACTTGGTCATCGCACTAAATAATTTATCGTTGTGAATTTAATTGATTAAAAGACTTTTGAAAACTAAAACATCTTTTATAGTGGCGCCCAACTCGAGGCTCGAACTCGCAAAATAATTTGTGCGTGAAATAAACTCTTACGCGTCCCCGGTAAATAACAAGGTGTAGTTCAGTGTAAATGCGAGACATGCCGTGGGAAAAATGATGTCGTTTCCTCCTCCATGAATGTTGATTTTAATTGCGCATCAGTTACAAACAATCCTGACTTACCCATGGTAACGGTAACAATTGTAGGCAAAGTAGGAGTTGCAATCTTAGATACTGGGGCCACACATTGTATAGCGCGCCCCGGGCTTCATAAAATTCTAGTTGATGATGGTGTCCCATTTGAGGAGATGGAGCGAACCGTGAGTTTGGCTGATGGGTCCAGCCAACTACGTAGAGTACTTTCTACTAATGTCTATGTTACATTACAGGAGCGAATTATACCTACACAGTTCTTGGTGCTTCCCGGTGCCAACACCAAGACTCTGTTGGGTCGTGATTTTATATTATCAGTGCAGGAGTGACCTCAAGGTACCTGGTGCTTCGCAGACGCTCCTGAAAAGCTGCATGAATTTACATGTGAGAATGTATTGCTTGAAAATGATTCCAGACTCATGAAGATAGCGACTGCTGATGTTGGCTTAAGGGACGATGAAGGTTCCAAGGTTACCCCAGAACAGAAGAAGGAGCTTAACGCTTTTGTTCTGAGCAGGTCAAGCCAGTTCGCTGCCAGTGGCCCCGCTACTGAATTTGCTATCCACCGTATCAAGGTAAACGACAATCAAGAGCCTATTGCCTCCCCCCTTTGCAGGATGTCTCCCAAAAAGAGGGAACCCCTTAAGTAGGAGTTGGAGAAGCTGCTTGATGCTGATGTTATTGAGGAGTGCGAGTCGCCCTGGGCGGCGAATTGGTGCTCGTGACGAAGGCAGACGGTGGCACTAGACTGTGCATCGACTACCGTAAATTGAACTCCGTCACTGAGGCAGACCGTTACCCCCTCCCGCGCAAAGAAGATGTGCTTCATGCGGCGAAAACGACCAATTTCAATTCATTACACTGCTCGGAATGTTCAGATTTAAGCGGATGCCAATGGGTTTACGGAATTCCGGTGCCACCTTCCAGCGGTAAATGGACCGTTTCAAGTCGAACCTTCAGACAGAGAACTCATCGATATTCTGTTACTTGGACGACCTGATCCTCCTGTCAGGCACGTTTCAAGATCACCTGGAGCACCTGGAAGCCGTCATTGACAGGTTAAAGCTTTTCGGATTGCGTGTGAACCGTGAGAAAACCCGATTCGCTCGTAACTCCGTCAAGTTCCTAGGTCACGTCATAGTACCCGGTGGAATACACATGGACCCTGGTAAGGTGGCTGCCATCAAGGACATGACTGCACCAGAGAACGTCAAGCAGTTGAAATGCTTCCTGCAGACTTCGAGTTGGTTCCGGCGTTTTATACCTGCTTATATGCAGATGTAAAACGGAGGGTAAGTTAGTAGAAGAGCCTGGGTGAGGTTGTGCAGGGTCAAGACTGCCAATTTCTATAAAATGCCCAGATGCTCGCTGCAATACTATGGTGGTGTAGTAGTCAAGAATTGCAGATGCTAGCCAGTCCGACGTGTCCACGTCCTCGTCGTACCCTCTGGGACCTTCTGCGACCGTGCATAGCACGCTCACCACCCACGCTCAGATTGCAGATGCTAAGGACCGCGGGCGAAAGGCGAGTAATCGGCGCCTCAAAACCGATCCATCTTGACAGGGACGATACCCGATATGAAACGGAGTGTGGCCTCAGAACTCGAAGGTGGCAGCCCCACCAGAGGTCTAGGATACAGTGGGCCAATTACCCGCTTATCTGAAATCATTTTAATTACCGAAACCTCAACAGAAATAACGGACCGATCAAAAACGACGAAAATTGGCTTGAAATCAAGGATACGAATATGCTGCTGGAATGTCAGGACACTTTTTAGACCAGGTCGTTTGGAACAACTTGAGACCTACATGAGCGAATATAACATCGATATACTGGGTATTAGCGAGGCAAGATGGAACTGTTTCGGCGAGGTGAAATGCAATCGGAGCACTTTCCTATATTCCGGTAACCCAAATGAAGATGACAATCACGATAAAGGGGTCGGCTTTTTACTTTCTGACTATGCCCAGAAATGCCTCATTGAGTGGCAACCAATATCGGAAAGAATCATAACAGCAAGATTTAGGACCAAAGCACGCAATCTATCCATTGTGCAAGTTTATGCTCCTACTGAAAAAGCTAACGACTGCGAAAAGGATAAATTCTACGACCTTCTCAATACAACCATTAGTAAAATTAAGCGCCAAGACATTTTGATGGTAATAGGGGACTTAAATGCAAAAGTTGGCAGTGACAATACGGGTAAAGAATTATATATGGGCAGGCATGGCTTAGGCTCACAAAATAAAAACGGTGAGCGTTTCTCTGACTTTTGCTCCGAAAACGAGTTAATCATAGGCGGTACGGTCTTCCCACACAAGAGGATCCACCAAACAACTTGGACGTCACCAGATGGTCTCACAAAAAATCAGATAGATCACATTACAATTAGCAGAAGATGGAGACGATCCCTCTTAGATGTGCGAGTTAAACGTGGCGCAGATATGGACAGTGACCATCAGCTCCTAACATGTGAAGTGCGTCTAAAATTAGCAGCACAAAAGTCAACACTGAAAAGTGCCTCAAGACTTTTTGACTCAGCGAGGCTAAACGACCCTAATACTCGTGAAATCTTTGAAAAGGAAATTACCGCCAGAGATGTACTGCTGCATAACGAACAACTTGACGTAGAACAAAATTGGAACGCGGTCAAAAGTGCGTTTACTGAAGTCAGTGAAGCGGTGTTAGGCTTTCAAAATAACAAAATCAAGCCATGGATGTCTGCCAATACGTGGAACCTTGTGGAAGAGCGGAAAGAAATACATTCTTCTTTAATTCAGTTGTCAAATACTTCGCCTGAATATAAGACTCTCCAGGCAAAATACGCTGATCTCCGGAAAAAATTAAAGCGCAGTGTTAGGAACGACAAAAGGAGAGTGGTACTAAGTCTGGCTTCACAAGCGGAAGCTGCTGCCGTCGCAAAAAACATGGGTGCTGTTTACAACACCACAAAAGCACTAGTAGGTCAATTTAAAGGCAATAAGAACACTGCAAAGCCTATCAAAAACGAAAACGGCGATCTTCTTACTACAGTAGAACAACAACTCCAAAGATGGCATGAACATTTTCGAAACATCTTAGAGGTTGAAGTTGTGGCAGTAGCCGAAGACAATGAAAGCCCTAATAGACAGCAAATGAGTGACATCTGTACGGATCCGCCAAGTTTTCATGAAATAAAAAAAGCCGTTGATGCTCTTAAAAACCGTAAGTCGCCAGGTGCAGACAAAATAACAGCCGAGATGCTTAAAGTAGACAGTGCAAGAACAGCAAATATGCTATACCCGCTTTTTAAACAAATCTGGATCACAGAACACTTCCCTGAAGAATGGAAAGAAGGGTTGCTAGTTAAAGTTCCCAAAAAAGGCGATAAAAGCAACTGCAATAACTGGAGAGGTATCACCTTGCTCTCTATAGTGTCTAAAGTTATGACAAGGGTTATACTTACACGACTATCTGCATCTGTAGACAAAACACTCAGAGAACATCAAGCTGGTTTCCGGAAAAGTAGATCATGTGTAGACCACATTAATGCTCTGCGTATAATCATAGAGCAATGCTCCGAATGGCAGAGTGACCTTTACCTTCTTTTTGTGGACTTCGAAAAGGCATTTGACACGGTCAGATGGTCTGCACTATGGAAAGCACTAGAGAGAAAAGGCATACCTATGAAGATCATCAACCTCATTCGTGCGCTGTATGACAACAGCTCATGTAGAGTTCTACATAGCGGGAAATTATCTGATCCCATAAAACTGCGTGCTGGAGTGAGACAGGGATGCCTTCTTTCGCCTACCCTCTTTATCATATTGCTAGACGAAGTTTTGAGCAAAGCAACAGAGAGTCAGAAGGGTATCAAGTGGGGAAGTGATCAGCTGAATGATCTTGACTACGCTGATGATATTTGCTTATTAGCAACAACTCTGCAAGATCTCACATGCACCGCTAATGCAGTTCAGGATGAAGCGCAAAAAACAGGCTTAAGAGTTAATGCGCAAAAAACTGTAGCGATGAGGGTGGTGACCCCGAACCGTGACCTTATTAAAATCGGGGATAAACAGGTGGTAGATGTGCCCTATTTCTGCTATCTGGGAAGTGTTCTCACACCTACTGGCGGAACAGATGACGATGTGGATGGCAGGATTAAAAAGGCAAAAGGCGCATTTGCCCAGCTGACACCGATATGGCGGTCAAACATCATATCACGAGACCTCAAGCTCCGTATATTTGTCAGCAATGTCAAATCAGTCCTGCTGTATGGTTGCGAGACGTGGAAAGTGACCAAATCAATCTCCACTAAGTTACAAGTTTGCGTCAATAAACATCTGCGGCAAATTCTGCGAGTGTTCTGGCCTGAAACCATATCCAATGAAGACCTCTGGAAGGAAACGCGACAGGAACCCATAAATAAAGAGATCCTCAGAAGAAAGTGGAGTTGGATTGGACACTGCCTCAGAAGACCAGAGGGGAATATCGCCAAAATGGCGTTAGATTGGAATCCGCCGCAGGGCAGACGGCGCAAAGGGCGACCTGCAATAACTTGGAGGCGATCCATTCTCAGCGACCTCAATGCCGTCGGAATCTCCTGGGACGAAGCCAAAGAAAGAGCCCAGGACAGGAACGTCTGGAGAAGAACTGTGGAGGCCCTATGCTCCTCGTGGAGTTAGAGGATTTAATGATGATATGCAGATGTCGCCCGGCCATTGACCGACTTACTCAAGAAGGAAGACTTACGCAAGTACTTGGAGATGGGGCCAACCACCTCAGCAAGAGGCATTCGAAAATATCAAGGATCTCCTGACCACCGCGCCCATTCTCAGACAAGCCGATGAATTGAAGCCGTTCATCCTCCGTACCGACAGCACCGGCTACGCCCTCGGGGCAGTCCTACTGCAGAGGGAGGGAGCTGATGAGCGGCCGATCGAGTATGCCAGCAGGCTTCTTAATGGCGCAGAGAAAAACTACAATACGACTGAATGCGAATCCTTGGCTGTAGTTTGGGCCGTCGGTAAGTCAGAGGTTATATCGATTGGAGCGAGGTCGTGGTGAGATTGTTGAAGATGTCAGCACGCGCTGGGTTGAACTGTTCGCGCTCAAGAACGCGACCAGCCCTGAATGCGCTAAAACACTGATTGACGAAGTGTTCCTAAGGGGTTCCCCTAATCTCGCCTAATCTTTATTGCCCAAAACTCGTTTCGCATAACTCGTAAGGTCTAAACTTTTTTGGTCGAATCATCAGTTTGCCAAGTCTTACGTGGCATAAGGCTCGTTTCGCCTAAAACTCTTTTGGTACAATCTTGAAACACGTAAGTCTTGTTTGCTCAAATTGTTCGTATAGGTATAATCTTGTTTCTCCTAATATTATCTTAATAAATAATATATTAAGTTGGTACCTATGTAAAATGTACAAATTGTGGTATTTTTCTCCTACATCCTGAAAATCACGATATTGAATTATCAAAATATCGAAAGTTAATGGTCCATTATAATTATTGTTACAAACGCCATGAAACCCCATGGGATCGAAACATAAAGATAGGTGCGACGACGAGCAAAGCGAGGAGGAGCGTGTTAGGTGCACATTTTCGTCAAAAGCAAAGCGGAGCGCAGCGAAGCGGAGCGGAGCGTTTTCTACATACAAGGAAACATTACAAGGCACCAGTTGCCCCATCCAAGTTAAATCCCGAATATTATTACTTTATACAGGGTGATTGGTAAGTCGATGTATTCCTTTAAATGGGTTATAGACGAAGGCATTTCCAGTCGATTGAACTTCTGAGTTATTTAAGTTTTAAGTTTTTTTTTGTTTTTGCCAAAATTTATGTTTAAAAGCAAAATATATTAAAATTGAACATATATTAAAATACATACAGACGAATTGAGAACCTCCTCCTTTTTCGAAGTCGGTTAAAAAGCCAATGATATGGTACTTACTCATAATTCACTTATATTATGTCATACATTTTTTTTTACCAAAATGCCGTAAATCGTCTGTAAAATTGCTTATACATAGGTACAATCTCATGTCATTGTCCCTGGAGCGCCCCTCGCCCCTCAAGTTCACCTCGCTACTTTTGACAGATTCTCATTTTCATTCGAGTGTGTCAGCCGCCTTAAGTATAACATGGATAAGACTTGGTATTACATGGATCTCACAACTTTTTACCGCAGAACTGTAGAACAACTGAGTTGCGAGACTTGGTTTTTTTGACAAGTATTGTTTATGATGGGATCTGTTATTACATGAAGTAACTTAGAAATTAGGCATCTTGTTCATGAATTTCACCGTTTCACATTCCAGCCCGACAACTCGATTGAGGCTAGTGAAAATTGAGACTGGAACTTGTTTTTATAAATCCGTGGGCCTTTCTGGTCCACTACCCCGACAGAGGGGACCGTCCGTCTACAGGGTGTTGCAAAATTGGTATACTAAGCCGAAACCTACATGTGCAGCATGGTATATCTAAGCCCGAATCTGAAATCAGAATTTGGAAATTCGCGAAAAAAAAAAAAATTCCCATAGTAAAAAGTCACGTGACCAACAAAGTTTCTATGGAAAATGAAATTTTTTTTTCGCGAATTTTCAAATTCTGATTTCAGTTTTACGCTTAGATATACCATGCTGCACATGTAGGTTTCGGCTTAGTATACCCTTTTTGCAACACCCTGTATATCGTCTCCAGACCACTCATACTCAATGGTAAAAATATGACGTTTACTTACTTGTTCCCGCTGAAATAAATTATTGTTAAAGTCAGAGTTGTATTGTTTTCTTCATACAAAAGTTAGCGTTGAAAACATCTGGCAGTCAGATTTCCCACTTACCCGACAACTTCAGTGCATTGTTCTCATTAAAAAACGGTGATACGGCTCGCAACCTATCACGACAGGTCGCAGCAAAATGACCAAACTCAGCAAATTAAAAATAACTCATGTGATTATGTCATTACAAATAAAATAATGTGTTTTTGTTTTATTCACTTGCGATTTTTAATTTCACCGTAACAATCATATGCTCGTTGTACATTTGTACTCACGTGATAGGTCACTAGCCGTATCGCTGTTTTTGAATGAGTGCGGTGAAGGAAAACATCTTGAGGAAACCTGCACATCTAGATTCTAGATGCGTTACCTAAGTGCACCGTAACATACCTATTCAAATATGTAATTCCTGTGTTATGTGAAGTTTACTTACGTTGTATTAACGACGGTAACGGTGACACTGAAAGTCAGAGTTATATTGTTTTCTTCATAAATAAAACGTAATATCAAAAACTAAAAGCCGACTACTGAAAAAATACGACCTAAAAGTATGAATCAAGAAAACATTTATCGACTATTAAATAAACAGCTTACACGTAATACATAATACCTATATTACGTGGGAGGGTGCTATAGGTATTCAATAAAAAGTAACGTTACATAGCCTGTAACCAGCCATCAAGACAATTATAACGATACCTCATTTGTCCAATTATGATAAGAAGTTTAGAAGTTATGAGGGAACAGATGAACATAATTATGATTAATATAAATACTTATACATACCTACATAGCGGTCAAAATTATAACCCTCCTATTTGCTTCGTCGTAGTCGGGTAAAAAGGTAGTGTTTACAATATGTTTTGTAATACGGCTAACCGTAATGCAATACGACTAGCTGTAATGTAATACGGCTATCCGAAACGATAATACAGCGGATTATACGATCCGGCTACGACGTATCCATAAGTCCATAACAACTCACAACAGTTGTGAAATAGCAGACAGAAACTTACATTTAATTTTGTTATTCGTTTGCTTTTCTTGTGTTGGGATAACCGTACCGTTATACCGTTTCAAAAAATCTGAAAAAGTGGTAAAAATTTAGTGAGAAAAAAAATAAAAATTAAGAGCGATCCAAACGAGCATTTCGGGCCTTAACCCTTAATACAAGGTAAGATTTTTGTTACTTAAGAAAATAGGTAATATGATAAGAAGATTATAAGATACTTTGTTGTACATTACTTACTTAAATGAATACTTACCCTTAATTATACCTATTTCACAAAGAAATTTTTTTTTGTTCGATGATTTTAATATATTTAAGTACTTCGACATGTCTCTTTCACATGTATTTCTTTATGATATAATATTAATGGTGGCGTAACGGATAAGGTATCTGCTCTCATTCGTGAGGCCGTAGGTTCGAATCCTGTCGTGTATCATTTGAATTGTTTAGATACGAGTATAAGGAATTTAATATCAATCATACTACGTACTCTTATTATGAAGGAAAATATCGTGAGTAAACCTGCTTAAAAAGGTTCGTTAGTTTAAAAAAAAGCGTCCGTAGTCGAGCGGCATATACATATTATGTATAATTTGAATGCTAATATTGTATTGTACTGTATTGTATTGTATTGTATTGTATTGTATTGTATTGTATTGTATTGTATTGTATTGTATTGTATTGTATTGTATTGTATTGTATTGTATTGTATTGTATTGTATTGTATTGTATTGTATTGTATTGTATTGTATTGTATTGTATTGTATTGTATTGTATTGTATTGTATTGTATTGTATTGTATTGTATTGTATTGTATTGTATTGTATTGTATTGTATTGTATTGTATTGTATTGTATTGTATTGTATTGTATTGTATTGTATTGTATTGTATTGTATTGTATTGTATTGTATTGTATTGTATTGTATTGTATTGTATTGTATTGTATTGTATTGTATTGTATTGTATTGTATTGTATTGTATTGTATTGTATTGTATTGTATTGTATTGTATTGTATTGTATTGTATTGTATTGTATTGTATTGTATTGTATTGTATTGTATTGTATTGTATTGTATTGTATTGTATTGTATTGTATTGTATTGTATTGTATTGTATTGTATTGTATTGTATTGTATTGTATTGTATTGTATTGTATTGTATTGTATTGTATTGTATTGTATTGTATTGTATTGTATTGTATTGTATTGTATTGTATTGTATTGTATTGTATTGTATTGTATTGTATTGTATTGTATTGTATTGTATTGTATTGTATTGTATTGTATTGTATTGTATTGTATTGTATTGTATTGTATTGTATTGTATTGTATTGTATTGTATTGTATTGTATTGTATTGTATTGTATTGTATTGTATTGTATTGTATTGTATTGTATTGTATTGTATTGTATTGTATTGTATTGTATTGTATTGTATTGTATTGTATTGTATTGTATTGTATTGTATTGTATTGTATTGTATTGTATTGTATTGTATTGTATTGTATTGTATTGCAAGCCACCTTTTTAGACATTGTTTGAAAGCTAGCCGTGACGGCGCATCCTTGATCTCAGTAGGTAAAGCGTTGTAGACCCCCGGGCCACACACGTGCACGGACTGCGCGCACCTCGCCAGCCGGTGCTGGACGGGAGCAGCTGCCCCGCGCGTCTGGCTCTTTGCTTTGCACACTCTTTTCACATTATATCTCGACAACTCGATTGAGTCTAGTAAAAATTGAGGGTGCAACCGTCTTTATCGTCTCTAGACTAGGGATGCCCGATCTGAATTGATGTTTTGGAAGATCGATTCACGGCAATACGATCTAGCGATTTTTTTAATCGATTCAATGGCATGCGATCGATCTTTAGGAAAATCTAATCGTATGCAGAGAAGATCGTATGAAAAAATCGTATCATCAGAAAACGAAACTTCCCAGTTCTTATTGGTTGGTTCAGTCACTGTTTAGTTCCCCAATAAGTTGATTAGTCAGATTAAGTCAGATGTATACACTCGATTATGATAGTAGTTTCACTCGGTTTTCTTCCCCATTGAGGGGCTGAATCGTAATAGGTTAGCTCCATCGCGCAGTCAAATGCAGATGGTTGAAATCATTCATGACTTTTAATTAAAAATTAAAAAAACTTGCATGCCTACTGTGTCTTAATTTTATAAAATAAAATGATCTTTCGATATCGATTCAAAGCCATACGATTATATCAAGAATCTATTAAATACTTTTTTATGACACGATCTTTCAAGATCGATTTAATCGATTCATAATCATACGATCGAGAATCGATTCACGGTGTTGCGATCCATTAAGATCCAAAAGATCGATCCATTCAAGCCAGAAAATCGGGCATCCCTACTCCAGACCATTCATACTAAATGGTTAAAAAATATGACGTCTACTTACGTTTTTTAATAGTTTCCACTGAAATAAATTATTGTTAAAGTCAGAGTTGTATTGTTTTCTTCATACAAAAGGTAGCGTTGAAAACATCTGACAGTCGGGTTTCCCACTTACCCGACAACTTCAGTGCATTGTTCTCATTAAGAAACGGTGATACGGCTCGCAACCTATCAACTGAGTTTAAATAAAATAAAAATAAAACACACACACACACAGCGAAAAGCGGAGATATGGGTAGTCAGATAGACAGGGGTAGTCAGAGGTGACTCACAAGTGAGTACTGTATATTTGTACTCACGTGATAGGTCATTACGTCATTAGCCGTATCGCCGTTTTTGAATGAGTACGGTGATGGAAAACATCGTTAGGAAATCTGCACATTTAGATTCTAGATGCGTAACCTATTCAAATATGTAATTTCTGTGCAATGTGATGTTTACTTACGTGGAAGAACTATTAACGGTAACGGTGACTGTGGCACTGAAAGTAAAATAAAAAAAAATAAATAAAATAAAAATCTTTATTTTTCTCTCACACAAATGTTTACAGAAAATGTATAGGTTGTTATGCTAAGATTAGATTTTACATTAGTTTTGATCTATGTGAGAGACTGGTGTCCGTACTAGGAGACCTGTATGACGGATTACCAGCCTCTCCTACTCTGAACCATGTGGACAATGGATACAATGCGTCTTAACTGATAACAATGAACATTAAACAATTAGTTTTACATAAAGTAGGGTGTGAGGGTATATGTATGCGTATATGTGTGTGTGTGTGTGTGTGTGTGTGTATGTGTGTGTGTGTGTGTGTGTGTGTGTGTGTGTGTGTGTGTGTGTGTGTGTGTGTGTGTGTGTGTGTGTGTGTGTGTGTGTGTGTGTGTGTGTGTGTGTGTGTGTAAGTGAAAGAAATAAATACTTTTGTGGCGACGAATAAGTATAGTTGACATATTTAGGTAATAATATGAAATAATAGGTATTATGAGACGATGTGTAAAAGATTTTCGGTTTCTTCATAATCAAGTGATCTAAGCCATTCCGATACAACTTTTTTGACGTTTGCTTTGGTTAACGAGTATATTTGAAGCATTTTATTTGCCTTATTATAAAGGTAACCTCCCAAGAATTCAAAGAATCTATTCGAGAACACTGTATTCATAACTGTATTTGAGCGGCAGATCATATGTTTCACGCGTCTATTTTGCATAATAGATGGGTCATATTTGAGGCTAGAGTGTTGCTTTAGTATGGTATTAAGAACGAATAGTTTACGGATAGAGAGAACATTCGACAAAGAGTAGAGATCTTTCGTAGGGAAGAAAAATGGTAAAGAGTGACTGACGTTTAGGACGGCTCTTTGCGCCCTTTCTAATTTTATTATTCTAGATTTGCATGAACCCCCCCAAACAGTAATGCAGTAACACAGGATTGATTGACATAGTGCTAAGTACACCATGTTGATGATGTTTTTATCAGAAACATGCCGCAGGGTTTTGAAGATAAATAAAAGTTTACGAGTCCTAGATGACAGTAGGTCAATGTGACGATTAAAACTTAGAGTGCTATCAATCATTACACCCAGATACTTTATATTGAATGCTAGAGTTAAAGCGTCACATTGACAAACTTGGTTAGATTTACAAAAATGAGCTTTAATGGAGTATTTATTATGTACTGACACCGCCGACCTTCGTATTGAAAAAGGTATAAATTTTGTTTTATCAACGTTCAGCGTGAGAACATTATCAGTAAGCCAAGAAGTGACAGTATTAAAACCTGACTGCGCAAAATCGTAAGCTTGTTCCCAAGTATCTCCATGAAAAATCAAAGCGGTGTCATCAGCATAAGTTATAACTTTGCCATTTGGTAATTGGAGGTTGCACAAATCATTGATGTAAGTTAAAAATAGGGTAGGTCCGAGTACACTTCCTTGAGGCACACCATAAGTTATTGGTAAGTCCTCACTTACGTTCTCATCTATTTTAACTCTTTGTTGTCTATTCGAGAGATAATCTTGAAACAAGTTATGTTGTATCCCACGGATTCCAAGTTTTTCTAGTTTATCCATTAGAAGTGGGGCAGAGACTGTGTCAAAGTCAGAGTTAGGTATATTGTTTTCTTCATAAATAAAGCGTAATTTCAAAACCTAAAAGCCGACTACTAAAATGAAACGACGTATGAAACAAAAAAACATTTATCGAATGACTCCTTCTGGGAGACCTACTATGTCAGTTGGTGTGTCAGTGGTAATCCAGCTATATACATTACAATATATTATTACGTGGGAGGGCGCTATATTTAAAAAAAAGTAACGTTACATAATAGCCTATAACCAGCGTTCAAGACAATTCTTACGATACCTCGATCATTTGTCCAATTATGATAAGAAGTTTAGAAGTTATGAGGGCCGAAACTGAGTTAAGCGCGCGCACGCGCGTACGCACGCGCGTGGTCGTGCCGCGTGCAGCACGCTGGTAAACACGCGACAGGCGCAATCGCATGCTGCACGCGCGTGTTGGTCGCTTCCCGACACGCGCGTACTTGTTCAGTCGCTGACGCTACGTGAAACAGCAGAGAGAAACTTACATTTCATTTTGTCATTCGTTTGCTTTTCCTGTATTGGCATGGCAATATCCCGTGGCAATAAAGCTGAAAAAGTGGTAGAAATATAAAAAAAAACATACACTCACGCCTTGTACTAATGTACTCCCTTGCGGGGTAGGCAGAGGTGCATTGCTGCACCCACTTTTCGCCAGAACGTTATGTTAGTCCCAATGTAATAGGGGGCGGGCCTATTGCCATTTTACGGGCACATCCAAGACCCGAGAACAAATATCTGTATTTAAACAAATATCTGCCCCAGCCGGGAATCGAACCCGGGACCATCGGCTCAGTAGTCAGGGTCACTAACCACTACGCCATTCGGTCATCTGGTAGAAATATAGTGAGAAAAATTAAAAAGTACGTATAAAAGTAAAAGTACGTATATTAAAAGTAGAGAATATTGCATTTTCATCATTAATAAACTTTAAATTTACCCATTTTTTTAAACGTTGAGGGCGACTTGTACTAAGATACTAAATCTATATTTAGTGTTAAATCTCGATACCTAGCAAAATATAGAAATGTTATTCTATTATTTGTGGGGGTGTAAGTACCTGCACCTGGCTCTCTCGAATGAAACCTTTGTGCATATCCCCTAGGTCTCAACTGCCTTCCTAAGCTTGGACCATTTCCCACCACGCGTGTTGGTGTGTTGATGGGTTCACATATCTAGATTGATGAGCCTAATCTACATATTGGCAAAACATCGTGAGGAAACCTGCATAATATGCGTATTTTCTTCACCGTTAGAGCGATGGTATACATTCTACTTAAATTCAAAGAATTAATTGGTACATGTCAGCGCCGGGATTCGAACCCGCATCTCTGGCGTGAGAAGCGGGCGCTCACCCGACTGAGCTACTACCGCTCTCTATTGAAATTATGTTACATAATGATAATTAATATTATACAGGGTTATTGGTAAGTAGACCGGATCCTTTCAGGAGGTGTTAGAGGAAGGCATTTCCAGTCGATTGATATCTATAATGCATTATCCGAAACTTAACCATTCCTAAGATATTTAATATATATGTTTTTTTTTATTTTTTGCCAAAATGTTATGCTTCAAACCGAGAATAAAAAATCTAACCATATTTTAAGATTTTTTTGGGTTATATTGCATAAGTTACACCTTAATAAATTAATCAAAATAATCAAATGTGCATTATTCGACTTAAATTAGACAAAATAACTCAAAATAGTTAAACATTTTAAAAAAAATATTCAAAACGCAAAAACAAATAAATTAAAAAAAGAATTTCAAATGACATTTTTGTGCACTTCAGCTTAAAAACATTGTCAACTTATAAGCTTTCAAATAACATAATTCAATATCAAATCGATAAAGATATCACCAAGATGTGGCCAAAACAACCAGAGAAAGCGGAGAAAACTCAACAAGGGTTTCCATACTAAAGTCAATCTGAACTGAAAACAATCACACTTTTTACCTTTAAATTGGGCTAATTTTGTTAGTTTTCCTGTTGAATTTTGTCCATCTGTGCTGGTTGTTTTGGCTATATCTTGGTGATACCAAAATAGATTTGATATTGAAATATCTTACTTGAAAGCTTATAAGTTGACAATGTTTTTAAGCTGAAGTGCACAAAAAAATGTCACATGAAATTATTTTTTAATTTAATTTATTTGATTTTGCGTTTTGAATATTTTTTAAAATGTTTAAAAATTTTGAGTTATTGTGTCTAATTTAAGTCGAATTATGCACATTTGATTATTTTAATTCATAATTAAGGTGTAACTTATGCAGAACAACCCAAAAAAATATTGAAATATGGTTAGTTTTTTTTATTTTAATTTTTAAGCGTAAAATTTTGGCAAAAAATTCAAAAAAACCTTAATATTAAATATCTTAGAATTGGTTAAGTTTGGGATAATGCATTATAATGAAATGCCTTCCTCTATCACCTCCTGAAAGGATCCGGTCTACTTACCAATAACCCTGTATAAGGTAGGTTTATAATTAGTAAAATTACACTACTATATTTTGTAGAAGGAAAGTTTTATACAGGATGTTACAAAAAGGATATACTAAGCCGAAACCTACATTAGAACATTTTATTTATTTTTTATTTAATTCTTTATTGCACAAATATAAAATAAATGCACATATTATTATTAACTAAGTATTATTATTATTGTGCCTCTATGTAGCGCTAAGGTTTTTCTTTTAAACTGTAATGCTATGTAGTGTGATGATGAATAAATAAATAAAAATAAAATAAAATAAAATAAATGTGCAGCATGGTATATCTAAACCCGAAACTGAAATCGCATAAGAATAAGAATTTCAAAATTCGCGAAAAAAAAAAGTCATTCTCCATAGTCAAAAGTCACGTGACCAAGTAAGTTTCTATGCAAAATACATATTTTTTTTGCGAATTTTGAAATTCTGATTTCAGTTTCTGCCTTTGATATACCATGCTGCACATGTAGGTTTCGGCTTAGTATACCCTTTTTGCAACATTCTGTATAGATATCTAGGTAAGATATAAATTTAAAAATTTATTTTTATTTTGTTGATTTCTTATATTATAGAATGTTCTGTTTACGTATTTAAAAAACAATTAATTATACGGAGCTAATATTTACGTTACAGAGCGCCTCTGTCGTCTCGTTGATGTTTTAAGTAACAATATGCGATAAAATCATGAAAAAGACATATTGAATGCTATCTTCTATTAAAACTGATGTCCCTAATCTGTTTTTACATGAATTAAACTTAGAAATTAGGCATTTTGTTTATGCAGATGCTGGAGGGTGTGGCGATCCCGATGAAGAAGGGAGGATCCTCCGAACAGGCCGGGTGGTGTGGCCTGGCGGGCAGCTGCCCAACGATTAGCGTAGGGGTTTGGTATATATTTTAGTGCAGCTGAGAAACTTTTTCAAATTCAAATTCAAATTCAAATGGTTTAATCGACGTAAAGTTTTACAATTATTTGTCGATAGTCATCTACCACCATTTCACAAAGGCCCCGTCATTGAGAAGGAAAGAAATGGCGAAAGAAACTCCTCGAGCATCTTTTCAACTTTTTCCTTATATCTATTGCAATTTTTACTTATATCTAGTACCTACAATTTTACTTAAGTACCTATATCCATTTCATTTTTTCAATAGCCTTAGCTGAGGTGGACAAGACCACGCGTTTTTGTCGTTTAAATAATCATTTATACTATAGTAAGCTTTACTACATAATGTAGCTTTAACATAATTCTTAAATTTTTGCTCAGTAAGATTTATTGCTTCATTTGATAAAACGTATATAGTTCCCCATGAATGATGTGTTTGTTTTCGAAAGTCTGAGTGTAGGGAAAAGCAACTTATTTTTGTTTCTGGTCTCAATACCGTGAGTGGCTCCTACTTTACTAAATGAATTTAAGTTTTTACGAACATACATAATATTTTCATAGATATATTGGCATGGAACAGTTAGTATACCTATTTCCTTAAACGTATCTCTTAATGAAATTCTAGACCCTAATACATATATGGCTCGAATTGCTCGTTTTTGCAGAACAAAGATTTGATTAATGTCAGCCGCTCGTCCCCACAATAGAATTCCGTAAGACATAACACTATGAAAATAACTAAAATACACAAGCCTGGCTGTATCTCCATCTGTTAACTGTCTAATGGTTCTAACCGCATAAGCTGCAGAACTCAATCTACCGGCTATCCTCTCAATATGGGGTCCCCATTGCAACTTTGAGTCAATTGTAATACCCAGGAATACCGTTTCATTTACTAACTCTAGCTTATCGTTATTCAATGTCAAATATGTCTCTACTTGTCTTACATTAGGCAAAGTGAATTTAATACATTTTGTTTTCTTGGAGTTAAGAGCTAAATTATTTACAGTGAACCAATTAGCAACTATGGAAAGAGCACTGTTTGCATTGTCAAAATTGACTTCTTGTCGCTTCAACTTAAATATAAGTGAAGTATCATCAGCAAACAGTACTATCTCACATAATTTATCTACCAAAAACGGTAAATCGTTAACATATACAAGAAACAAGAATGGTCCTAAAATCGAGCCTTGGGGAACACCCATACTGACAGGACAGCCAGCCGAACGCACTCCATTTATGTCAACTAGTTGAGTTCTGTTGCTCAAGTATGATTCCAATAATGTAAGAGCTTTGCCAGTTAGCCCATAATATTTAAGTTTCATAAGTAGAGTGGCATGATCCACACAATCAAATGCTTTCGATAGATCGCAAAATACACCCACAGCATCAAGACGCTCCTCCCAAGCACTAAATATGTGTTTGACCAACGCGACACCAGCGTCAGTTGTAAATCGACCTTTGGTGAAACCGAACTGTTGGTTATGGAGAAGGCCGTGAATACTAAAGTGCGAAAGCATTTGATGCAGCATAATTTTTTCAAATATTTTACTCAGTACTGGCAAAACTGATACAGGCCTAAAATTATTGGGATCATTTTTCTCACCAGATTTAAAAAGCGGTATTAGTTTACTAAGTTTCATCAAATCGGGGAATACACCGACCTCAATGCATCTGTTAAAAAGATTAGCCAAGTGGGGTGCTAGGATATCAATAACATGACTAATAACTTTAACGGACATGCCCCATAAATCTTCGGTCATTTTTAAATTTAATTCTTTATAAGTGCTAATTATAGTCTGTGTATTTATACCATGAAATTGAAAGTCGAGATCGCAAGGCGGTGCATTCCCTCTTAGCAAACGTTCAGCTTCAGCGCAAGATGAATCAAGGTTCTCAGTTGTAGCTATCGGTATACTACGGAAAAAATCTTCAAAGACGGAAGCCACTTCTTCACTAGATGAAACAATTTTATCATTAATTTTAAGTTCAAAATTTAAATCACGTGGTTTATTCTTCCCGGTTTCAGTATTAATGATATTCCATACGGTTTTAATCTTGTTATTAGAGTTTTTAATCTTTCTATTTATATAATCTGATTTAGCTTGGTGGCAAACGGCTTTGAATATCTTTGTATATTTCTTTACATAATCTCTAAAGTTATCGTCATGAGTAAATGTACGCTGTTCATAGAGATCATATAATTTACGTCTGCTCTTATAAATTCCCGATGTTGCCCAGTCATTAAGACTTAGTTTACAATTAACATCTACTTCTTTCTTAGTGAACACGTTTTCAAATTCTCGAGACAAACCTTCAAATATTTCCTTAAAGGCATCATTGGGATTTCTTTCAGAGCTTCTACAGTAGTCAAGTTTACTGTTCAATCGAGATTTAAACTTATCAATTCTGTATGATGTTACTGGTCTGAACTTGAAAGTGGCTGACTTACGTTCAAAAGTACAAGGAAACGTAATAATTTGCCCACTGTGGTCGGATGGTAAACAATTGATTACAGAATTATTAGTAAAATCACAATTACAGTAAATATTATCAATACAAGTCGCTGAGGTGGGAGTAATTCTGGTTGGTTCCAGGAAAACATTACTTAAATTAAATGACTTAAACAAGTTAACTATAGAACATTTCATAGAAGTCTCAACTAATAAATCAATATTAAAATCTCCCACCACGACCACTTGTTTTGAGCTCCTAGATAAGATGGTAAGACTATCCTCCATCACTTTCTCAAATACTTTATAGTCAGTAGATGGGGGCCTGTACACGCTTACAATTATATACTTGTCCATCTCAACACAGGCTAGTTCAGCTATTCTTTCGACTGATAATTTTACAATATCTTTCCTTTCCTTACATTTTAAATTGTTCTTTACAAATATTAATGATCCTCCTTTGTCTAAAGATTTCCTATTAAATGAGCTAATAACATTGTAATTTTTTACATTAAAATTCATGTCATCATTTTTTAGGTGATGTTCAGTAATACAAATTATGTCTACGTCGTATTGTTCTAAAAATAATTCTAACATTAGAAGTTTGCGAGAAAGCCCCTGAATGTTCTGGTGTACAACTCTCAGTTGCTCATCTCTTGTCGTACCTGGCAGTTTAAATTTACATTAGTATTACTACTAACTATCGTATCACTTGGTCCTACTTCTGTTATACAACTTATAACAGGGTCATCAATATTGTAAGCTAACAACTTAGCTATCTGTCGCTTATAAAATTTAGGTACAAATAATGTACTCCTGGTCAAAATAAAATTATTAATAAATTTATTTGTATCGAAATACATCGTTTTCTCTCGGTCACCAAAGGTCATGTTAAATAATAACATATTTAAATCATGAATATAGCTGTTCTGCTTTGTGGTCCGTGAAGCGGAGTAGGGGAACGCACAAATTATGGTTTTCGTAACATTCATGTCAGAAAGTGCGTCATAACACTGAATTAGGTCCTCCTTCTTTACATCTATGCTATTTCCTACTAGTACTACTATTGTAGTGTTCAAGCTGTATTGCCCTGATACTATCCTATCCACAATTTGCTTAAATGTGGCGCCTGGCATACATATGTTAACTACATTTTGCCTGAGATAGTCATTCAGCATATGACCCATCTTGCTACCTAGCTTATCAGAGAAAACAATTGTCTCATAAGGAGCTTCTCGAAGCAGGCCGGTACACGGTGTTGAAGATAGGGCAATCTCGGGCTGGTCACACGGTGACGGGCTGGTCGTTTGGACGGCTGTCTCGTCGTTGCAGACTGTAGTAGGCTGGTTCTCATGAAGATTGCAGGCTGGTGGCAGCTGAGCGTCAGGTGGTAGGACACTACTCGTCTCGACGACGGACTCGTCGTTGCAGATTGTGGTAGTTGGATGGACATCAGCTGGGGGGCAGGCTGGTGGCAGCTGAGCGTCAGGTGGTAGGACACTACTCGTCTCGACGACGGACTCGTCGTTGCAGATTGTGGTAGTTGGATGGACATCAGCAGGGGGGCAGGCAGGTGGCAGCTGAGCGTCTGTTGGTAGGACACTGTCTGCTGGCTGCTCAGGTGATGCTGACATCTGGGGACTGGTGGTTATATCCCCAGAATATGGCACCCGGGTACTGTTAAGGGCAGACTCTAAGTTGACTAGTCTGCGCTGCAACATTGCCATGTTCATCTCATAATAAGTGTTGCATTCTGAAAGCTCCTGCCTATGGACTAAAATTTCATTTTCGTACTTATGGACCAGTAGTCCAAGTCTAACATTTTCTTCATTAATGGACTTCATATGGTGATGTGAGCTTTTTTGGATCTTTCTCACTGTATGTTGGCTTCTCTTTATAAATCTGTTGATTTTACAGTATTTTTTCCGTTTATTCGCGCCAATAATCTTAGTTGTCACTTTGTGTTCGCAGGGCTCTTTGCAAGGTGTAGTGAGGTCTATGGTAGGTACTGCTTTACATTGTGAGTTGACCAGTTCCTCATACAAAGCGATGGTTTTGTCATTTTCATCCCGCTCTTTCTCCTCATTCCGTCTTCGGAGGTCTCCGTTGGCTTCAGCCAGCTGTTGTTCCAGGCTGTGGATCTGAGACAAAGCAGCTTCATGGATGTTCTGGCACTGATGATATGACCTCAGTAGACCATTGAGCTCATCACACTTGCCTTGCAGGTCTTGGTACAGGATATCCTGTTCGCACATTTCATTCTTTAGCACTGTGTTCTTTTGTAATAGGCACTCAAATTATTTTTCATTTTCCTCCCGTTCCTTCATGAGTTGGTCTGTCAGTTCACGGGATGCTTTGAGGTCCTCCAAGGTTGTCCTCAGTCGGAGTTCCAAGTCACGGGTCTGTGCCTTGCTTCGGGATATCATCTTGGTTTTGTCTGAAAAAACACGGGGTGCTACGGTAGTATATCGGTATAGGATAAGGGGTGAATAGTCAGAGAACCTCAGATAGGCTTCTTATCAGAATTTTAGATACAAAACAGTAAAGACTCTTTAACTACTAAAAATACTGATAATTTGAAGTTTAATTAAGTAGTATATTTTAAATTATAACCTATTTTCACTAAAGAAATATTACTCTATTCATTTATAAAAAAAAAAAAACTTAGTAAATAATAAATAAATAATAGTTTCAATAAGCTAAAGATACAATGAAAGGTTGTTTTGTTAGTTATCTATGTAACAAGTACAGGCATTCAAATTCACTTCCACATATAAGTCAAGTGAACCGAGCACACGAGTCATAGAAGGATTTAATTCCCTATTCCTAAACCAGGACTACCTACAAGACTACAGGGATGGGGAACAGGTTATGTTAGAAGGGAATTACTGAATAAAATTTGTTGTTTTTTACTATTAAACCTAGTGTGTATTGTGGTAAAATTTGAAATTAAACGATGAGAGGGTGAGGGAGACTACAGTTTTTGTATAGGATAAGTAAAGTTACTAGATTTGTGGAATAAATTGGGGTTGAAAAGAAAAGAAAACAAAGTCAAATATATTACCTACTTATTAGAGCAAAGGGAAAGTAAAACGGCAAAGAAAGTTAGAATATTTAGATAGTTATGGCTTAAGGCTGAAAGGGAGGGAAGTCTAGATAATTTAACACAATACTCGCCTGATAATTCGTTGGAAATTTGAAGTTTGACAGGTTACAGGTGGGTCCAATTTCAACCTCATCAATTTGTTTAAAACCAAGTCGTGAGGCTCAAACTTCACTTTTTACACAATTATTGGAACTATATCTATACAATTACACTAATTTTAAGCTAATTAACTAGTATTTAATCAATTAAATGTCTTTGATACTGCGATGTAGGATTTCTTAGAGATCTGCTTCAATTTCATACATTTGCTGTGTGATGCGTTCCGAGCGCCATCTGTTGCTTGTGTGGCGAGGTGTCCGTCACATGTTCATGAATTTCACCGTTTCACATTCCAGCCCGACAACTCGATTGAGTCTAGTAAAAATGGAGACTGCAACTAGTTTTTATAAATCGGTGGGCCTTTTGGCCCACTACCCTGGCAGAGGGGACCGTTCGTCTATATCGTCTCCATTCATACTCAATGGTTAAAAAATATGACGTTTACTTACGTGTTGGAAGTCTCACTGAAATAAATTATTGTTAAAGTCAGAGTTGTATTGTTTTCTTCATACAAAAGGTAGCGTTGAAAACATCTGACAGTCAGATTTCCCACTTTCCCGACAACTTCAGTGCATTGTTTTCATTAAAAAACGGTGATACGGCTCGCAACCTATCACGAAATATCGCAGCAAAATGACCAAACTCAGCAAATTAAAAATAACTCATGTGATTATGTCATTACAAATAAAATAATGTGTTTTGTTTTATTCACTTGCGATTTTTAATTTCACCGTAACAATCATATGCTCGTGACTGTAACTTCCTGAAGGGGTAGTCAGAGGTGTCTCGCTAGCGAGTCGCTGTACATTTTTGTACTCAAGTGATAGGTCACTAGCCGTATCGCTGTTTTTGAATGTGTGCGGTGAAGGAAAACATCGTGAGGAAACCTGCGCATTTAGATTCTAGATGCGTTACCTAAGTGCACATCTAGATTCTAGATGCGTAACATACCTATTTAAATATGTATAGATAGATAGATAGAATACTCTTTATTTGCACACCAACAAAGAATCATAGGAATTACAAATTGCAACTTAATTAGGGTATAAAAGGCGGTCTTATCACTAAAAGTGATCTCTGCTAGATAACCTTTGGATGGAGGGAATCAGAGATAAGATTGGGTGTAGTGTACATGTTAAAAGGAAATGTAAATTAAGATTCATTAATAAACTAAAAACTAACTATAATATTACAAATATACTTACATTATAAGTACATACAATGTTACATAATAATACATACACAATACTTAATCGGATTCAATAACAGTTTTAGACCATGGATTTAAAGTAATGTTCCTTTATCATTCTTTTAAACGAGACTAGCGTAGGTGCTTGCCGGATTATTTCCGGAAGGTCAGTCCACAAAGTGATTGAGCGAACTGTGAAAGAAGAACTGTAGAATTTTGAAGTATTAGGCGGTATATTGAGGCCGAGGTTATGGGAAGAGCGTAGTTTCAGGTTGTGAAATTCACAACGGAATTGAAAACGCTCTTTTAAGTATGCGGGGTATGTTGGGTTAAAGAGAATAGAGTATAAAAGTGAGAGAATGTGGGTATTACGGCGAAGACGAATAGGGAGCCACTTGAGCTTAGCACGAAACTCGGAAACGTGGTCATATTTACGTGTAATTCCTGTGTAATGTGATGTTTACTTACGTGGAGGAAATATAAGTCCCGGTAAATGTGCCACTGAAAGTCAGAGTTATATTGTTTTCTTCATAAATAAAACGTAATTTCAAAACCTAAAAGCCGACTACTAAAATGAAACGACGTATGAAACAAAAAAAACATTTATCGACATAAATAACTTACACGTAATACATAATATATTACGTGGGAGGGCGCTATATGCCCGCACGCGTCGCACCAGCGAGGCGGCTCGCTTCTATGCAACTATGCGAAAGCGAAAGAAGCTTAGAGAAGCTCCGGAACGCATTGTTAAACTGCACCCGGAGGGCACTGTACGATTTTTGCGTGTAGAAAGCCCACAAGCTGCAGGTGTAGAATGTGGTGCAGTACGATTTAAAGAGCGTTATTTTGACTTGCCTGGAGCACCGAAAAAATCTGCGAGCAATCATATTTTCTCTAATCGACAATGCCCTCCGTTCCCTCTCCATGTCGTCATCGTCCTTGAGGTTGGATGTCAGTAGGTGGCCTAAATACTTAAATTCTTGTAAAATTATGCATGTTTTAAAAATGTGCTAAGTACTCTCATACTCACTAAGTCAAGTAACAAAAATTGTAATTGAACGATGCATTGCTGAACACAAAAGAGTAGAGATTAATGTTTTTGGAACTAAACAGATTTAAACCTGGCAATAAAAAAAAACTTGTGATTTGTGGTCTGTTTCTATGGTTTGAATGTCAAACTCGCCCTGTTCCTGTATAAACAAATCGAATTTTGCTTAATTTTGGAGTTTTGTGGATTGTTGAGTTTGTTCACGAAGTGAAAATAAATAAAACCATTCGCAGCGAAGCTAGACAGATGATTTACAGCGTTTACCTACGATGTTTGGCGGAGAATGAGGCTGGAGAAGTATTAGTCAATATATACGATGTTTATATGAAAGAGCAGCGTTTTATACTGGTGAGTAGGTACTTAATTTCTAACCATTAACATACATTGCTTATATTTCTTGTAAAAAAGTACTATTTTGATGTAATATAATGCCTTTCAATGTGTATTTGTTATTTTTATAGAGGTTAGAAAATACTAGTGTCAAACGTTACATGACATCAGGGTCTGGATACTAATGTTGTTAAAACATCAGGTCTAGATACTTTTTTACTAACCCCCGACTCAAAAAGGGTATCGATAAGTTTTACAGCTGTAGGTGTCTATGTGTGTCGGTCTCTCCGTATTAGAGTACCTATTGTAAAAATATGTGTAAGAATATGTAATGCCGAGTTGCAGAAAGGGACTTTAAGCTAATGTGGACATTAAATCTATGTCTGTCTCTTTCTGTCCGTATACTGTCAAAGCAAGGCAACAATACATTTAATGCCGACATTAACTTAAAGATCCTTTCTGCAACTCAGTGTAAGAGTCGGTATAAATTCCCCAGACATAATAATTTGCAAGTCACTGCTTTTCTGATCAATTAAATAATTTGTTGCAGGAAAATCGGTAGACACAGTTTTAGAAGAATTGCCGGGGCACATTTGAACTTTTTCCTGAGCAAGAAAAAACTGTAATAAAATATCGATGTGTGATACTTTTCTCCTATAGTAATTACATAATGGGATAACCAACACGTGTTTCAGTGCAAAAAAACATTATGAAATACACAATGAAATAAAAGTTACAGTTGATTTGATTTAATGAAATTCATTCAAGACTGCCCCCCTCTCCCCTACTAATTTCTTCTCTTAACATAAACCTCCCCAAAAAGTGGCATTTTATAATTAGTAAATATTTGAAACATTTCTCGTTTTGATTTTTTCTGCTAAAGTATCGTGATACTTTTGTCCGTTTTCTATACTATAATAGTGTGGCCACTTTCTTAGATTGCCACGCCCTCAATTATTCTCTACTCTTTTATGTTCAGCTATACTTTTTATAGCCTTCACATTTGTGACACGTCAACTTTGACACAAGTGTAGTACAGTAGGGCGAGCACAGGATTCGATACTAATTTTCGATACTACACAAACATATGGAAAAATAACAGTGACGTTCATTCACCTATCGAATATGGTATCGAAAGCGTATAGATTCGAAATTCATTCACCTATCGACTATGGTATCGAAAGCGTATAGATTCGAAAGTCTTTGACCATATAAATTTGACATTTTAGCGATTACGAACCCAATTTGACGCATAGATTCGAACGAAATTTTATCGCTAGCGTTTTTGTTTGAATCTATACGTCAAATTGGTTTCACAATCACAAACGTCCATATTTGTTCATAATACGATATAAAATTAAAACAACTTTTAAAAATAATTGATAGAATTATTTTAATTTCACTTTGTTTATTTATTTAATTAAATAATATTAAATAATAGCACTTATTTCAACAATATTTTCATAATAAAAACAAAAAAATGCGAAATTTAGGATATAATAAGGTTAAGACAGCAGTTTCTAAACGAACCTTCGAATCTCCTAGCCAACGCTAGCATTCAATGCTATCGATTTCGACTGTAGATTCGAATTAGGTATCGCATAGATTCAACGATACGCAACGTTAACGGAGGATCGAAACTTGTGCTAGGGCAACTGGTCTTCAATTTTAATTTTAAACTAAACAAAAAGTATTCATTTGTGGAAAAAGATTCTTACTGTCGTGTAACAAGTATAACTGAGTGTTGCCACTGATGATAAAAAATATTATTTAAGTAAAATATTACTATTTTTTTCATCGTAATATTCATACGTCGACATTTGTGACGATTGTTTTATAACACAGTAGAACACTCTACAATTCCTTATCATAATTATAAAAAAAATATGATATTTAACTTAGTAACACCTGTTTTTCAGCTTAATTTTATATCTAAAATTATATCTAAAATTATAATCATATCACTAAGCAATAATTTTTTATTCATATTCAAACCAGTCGAACAGTCGACACTACGTGACAAATCACATAGTGTCGATATGGTTTTTTCAATAAATAATAAATTTTTTTCAAAATATGAATTGGTAGTAACATAGAACACCGTCCCGTCTTGATTGTGTCCGTACAATACATAAAAAATATCACTAGTATTTAAATGCAATACGTGTACACCTTCCTCTTCTACTCAATAAGTATTCATTCATTTCACTGTGGGGAAAGGATTAGCCAATCTTTCGATTGCCCAGGGTGCACCGTCAGTCCCGAAAGTCAGCTCCCGAAACAACCTTCTGCGACGGCTTACGTCTACCAGCTGGGGCGCCTCTCCGCAAGTTCTACGAACAAGTAGCTTAGCACTCTGCTTCTCAGCTGCCGAATATGCCTGCCCCATATGGGCAAGGTCCGCGCATGCTAGAGAAGTAGATGTTGCTCTTAACGACACAGTTCGTATAGTTACGGGATGCCTCAAACCGACACCGCTCCACAAACTCTACTCTCTGGCTGGGATAGCACCCCCTAGCATACGGCGTAAAGTGGCATGTTCTGTTGAGAAAGCCAAACAAGAATGCGACTCCAGACATCCACTTTACTCACATACTGCCGCACCTTCCCGCCTTAAGAGCCGCAAAGCGTTTCTAAATAGTGAGGTGTCCTTAACGGATGAAAACCCACAAAACGCAAGGCTAAGGCTCTGGGAGGAAAAGCAGCCCCAGGATCCTTTCCTACCTCTTGAGGAAAAACTTGCTCCCGGTAACAGTCTTCCCTGGCACATCTGGAAGACTCTAAATCGGTTGCGAGCAGAGGTAGGCTGCTGCAAGGACAATCTCTGTAAGTGGGGCTATACCGTTGGTACCAACCTATGCGACTGTGGTACCGCCCCTCAGACTATGGAGCATTTACTCTCCTGTCCCCTGTGCCCTTCCACCTGCACACGGGAAGACTTACTCCAGGCCAACCAGAATGCTATCAAAGTTGCTTCTTTTTGGTCTGGACAAATATAAAAAATCGCATTTCACTGACACGAAAGAAGAAGAAGACTCAATAAGTCTCTCATTCACCCAAAGGTTGCCTGGAAGAGATCGCTTTTAGCGATAAGGCCGCCTATTGTGCTTACTCCTTTTGTTATTTAATGTACGTTGTGTGTTTTGTTCATCATCATCATCATCATCAGCCAATAATCATCCACTGCTGGACATAGGCCTCTCCCAAGGAGCGCCACAACACTCGGTCCTCGGCCTTCCTCATCCAACCACTACCCGCCACCCGCCTAAGGTCGTCAGTCCAGCGGGCAGGAGGGCGTCCCACGCTGCGTTTGCCTGTTCGTGGTCTCCATTCGAGAACTCGTCTACCCCAACGGTTATCGGTTCTTCGGCAGATATGACCAGCCCACTGCCACTTCAGCTTGCATATTTTGACAGCTATGTCGGTAACCTTAGTCCTTAGTGTTTTGTTCAATAAAGTTATATTGTATTGTATTGTAATATTTTTGTGTATCTATGATATCTTAAGAGTTATTTCCCGCGAACATAAAAATCGATGTATGGTAGAATTACCCAAATATAAGATTTAGTGTTAAATCTCGATAGCAAAATATGGAAATGTTATTCTTTTATTTGTAAGGGGTGTAAGTACCTGCACCTGGCTCTCTCGAATGGAACCTTTGTGCATATCCCCTAGGTCTAAACGGCCTTCCTAAGCTTGGACCATTTCCCACCACGCTGGTCCATAGCGTGTTGGTGGGTTCACATAGTATATCTAGATTGATGTGCTATATACAGGGTGTTGCAAAAAGGGTATACTACCGGTAAGTCCATTCTTACCGCTCAAAATCATAACCCTCCTTTTCGCTTCGCCGTAATCGAGTAAAAACAATGTCGTTTGCTTACCATCGTCTGGGGCAGAAATCGGTGCCACTGAAATAAATTACTTATTGTAAAAGCCAGAGTCATATTGCGATTATTATAGAACTTCCACTATGTTATTGTATTTTTAACGTTTCCTTATGTCTGGTAAGTAAAGTTGGTTTTCCTTTGCAGTCATCAAATATGTATGGGATTTGGAATGTAAAAAAACCAATAATATAATGGACAGAGTATAACTGGGCAAAAATACCGACAAATTATCTTCATGCAAAACGTAGCGTTTAACAATACAGGGTGTGGCTAAAAGGGTATACTAAGCCAAAGGGGGTGACTCAAGGGGTTATTTATTTATTTATTTGATACTTTATTGCATAAATATGAATGTACAAAAGGTGAACTTAATGCTAAATGTTATTCTAAGATCCTGTATGTATACTGTAACATTTCAATTTGTATAACGAGTAAGGTTGTTATTCTGTAATGTTTTACAATATTAGTAAAAAATGCAATCGTTTTCTTACGTTTAAAATATTGTCCATCTCCTGCAGGTACTAACGAATCTGCAAATGAAATAATAATACATTGTTAGATTTGTTAGATGAGAGTACACTTAAATTAATTATTTCTTGTTATTTATACATAGGTAGAGATTGTAAGGTACATTTAAATATAAGTCATGTAGTGCCTAGTTCGGCCTCTCGATTGATATGACAGGCCTTATCCGTTACGCCACCACCGCTCTTAAAATGTAAAGGTGCACATTTTACTTACAGAGGTAAGAAGGTTTTGCTCGACTCTGCCCCCGCGGTCTCATGCGCTTAGGATTCCAATTCGAAGGCTTTCTAGGGTCGTACAACTCTCTAGCATCTGGCCTTCGATACCCTTGGCCGTAATTTGAAAATATCCATAACAACTCATAACAGTTGTGAAACAGCAGATAGAAACTTACATTTAATTATGTCATTCGTTTGTTGTGTTGGGATAATATCCCGTGACGAAAAATCTGAAAAAGTGGTAGAAATATAGTGAGAAAAATAAAAATGATCAATTTCCAACAGTACACTTAAATTAATTTAATTCGTATTACGTAGGTATATTCAAGGTAGAGAATATTGCATTTTGTGGTAGAGCCGCCGATGCACTTAAACAATCTTTATCTAATTTATTTACAACCCAACATGAGATAATCATCTTTCCTGCTACACGCCATATTTGCAAGAGAGAGTTTATAAAAGGAACACCGTATTCAATAAAAATTCTATAATCTATGTTAAAAGATATTCCACCTCCTACATTAATACACTTTAAATTTACCCATTTTTTCTAAACATTGACGGCGACTTGCACAAACATATTAAATCTAAATTGGTAAGTCTACCGTTTTTTAAATATATTTTGTACTAACTGACAGACGTATGACAGGCTACTAAATACGTTTAGCGTTTGGTGAAATTCCACCTAACATATGGAAAAAACAAATATCATTTTTGGAACTATTCTATTCTATTCTATTCTATTCTCATAGGGGGTGAAGTTCCTGTACGTGGCTCTCTCGAGTGGAACCTTTGTACATATCCCCTTGATTTCAGCTCAGCCAGCCTAGCTCCCGAGTAAACTGGAGTAGCAGGCCTGGGTGTTGTAATAGCTGAGGTAGGCGCTCTGTTGGTCCAAGAATAGATAATCTTGTTTCTGTAGTAGGTGGACAAGCTAACAGAATATGTTCAACCGTCTCATCTACTTCCTTACATGTCCTACATAAGGGACTAGTTGAGTTACCTATGGTATATAAGTGTTTATTCACGCAACAATGTCCTGTTATTAATCCTACCATTTATGATATATTACTACGGGACAGGTTGAGTAAGTAGCGTGTAAGTTTATGGTTGTGTGATACAATAAACGCTTTAGTTTGTCTGCAATCTACACGATTTTTCCACTCCTTATTGTGTTCAGATAGTGTTTTATCGGTGAGACATTGCCTTATTGCCTTTGATGACAAACTAATAAATGGTTCTGGCCCTATTGGTAGGGTATTTGATCCCATTCTTGCTAGTCGGTCAGCCTCGCAATTTCCTATGTTGTCGTTATGACTTTTAATCCATTGTACTGTTACATTATTTGAAATGCTCAGGTTTTCCAGTGTTCTGTGACATTCTAAAATTAATTTAGATTTTGTTACAGTTCTGCCTAAGGCACCTAAAATAGCCATACTGTCTGTGTAGAAGCAGATATTGCTATTTTTTGTGTCTTTTATTTGTGTAGCTCCGTCAAGTAGGCTGGCAGCTTCTGCCTGAAAAACAGTAGCTTTGTTCCCGAAGCTGACAAAGTATTGTAAATTAAGTTCCGGGCAGAAGACACCTCCACCGCTGCCCTTCTTGTTCTTGGCTCCGTCAATGTAGATATTGATGTCGTAATTGTTTTCGTCTGATGTGCCACACTGATCTCGCTGGATAGTGTAGCTTCTGTTGAAGATAAACGTCTTTATAGTAGTGTCGCTGCATTCAGTGGACCCGGGAGCCGACAACTTGGCAATGTCAAGTATGCGACTGTGTCCCTGTGCAGTGGTATTCGTTGACCAGAGTCCCAGGTTGCTTAGCCTTATCGCCGCCGCTTTAGCTTCCTGCTTGATGATAATATCGAGTGGTGGAAGTCCTAGAATTATTTCTAGGGCGGCTGTTGGGGTTGACTTCATACATCCGGTGATTGAAACGCATGCAAGTCTTTGAAACTGTCGTAGTTTGTTTTTCACAGTATTGAGGTTTGATCTTTGCCACCACACTACTGCTCCATAGGTTATTATAGGTCTGACCACCGCTGTGTACAGCCATTTGCATAGCTTCGGTTTTAATCCCCATTTTGATCCAACAAGTTTACTAGTTTGATAAAGAGATATTGTTGCTTTACTCAGGGTCTTGTCAATATGCTTAGACCAGCTTAAACGGTGGTCTAGCCATACGCCAAGATATTTTACTTCATTTGTCAACTTTAAGGTTGTATTAAATAGTTTAGGTAGTTTTAAATTGCCTATTTTAGTCTTTTTAGTAAATAGCACCATTTCTGTTTTGGTCGGGTTCACCGATAGTTCATGTTTATGGCACCATTCCTCTATAATGTTTAGTGCAAGTTGCATTCTTTCACATAAGGTGTTAACAAACAAGCCCCCGATGAGAATAGTGATGTCATCGGCGTAGGCTATTGTTGTAAAACCTTTATTATTTAGATCGCAAAGTAGATCATTCACAACTAAAACCCACAGCAATGGAGATAACACTCCACCCTGCGGACATCCCTTTGCTACTTTGCATCTTATTGTATTTGTTGAAGTAAAAGATACTGTTCTTGATTTAAGCATATTTGTTATCCAGGCACTGATGACCGGGTCTACATCATGATTTTTAAGGTTATTACTTATGCTATTGAACATAGTTTTATCAAAAGCTCCTTCAATATCGATAAAAACTGCAAGGCAGGATTGTTGTAACAATATTGAGTTTTCGATTTTGCTTACCACTGTGTGTAAAGCCGACTCTGTCGACTTACCTGGTTGGTACGCATGTTGATTAGGATGAACAGGTTTCACAGAAAGTGCACCGTCACGTATATATCTATCGCAAAGTCTTTCTAAAGTTTTTAGAAGAAATGATGACAGACTGATGGGTCTATAGGCTTTCGGAGAAGTGTAGTCATCTTTACCTGGTTTAGGTAAAAATACTACCATATACTACTTTTTGGAACTAACTTTGCCTTACATTTTACACTGACGATACGCAACGTTAACGGAGGTTCGAAACTTGTATTAGCGACTCAGATGAACATATTATTATTATTATACATAGATACATACACACACATAAATAAACATACATACATACATAGCGGTCAAAATTATACCCTCCTATTTGCTTCGCCGTACTCGGGTAAAAAGGTAGCGTTTACAATATGTTTAATGTAATACGACTAGCTGGAATGTATCTATCCGAAACCATAATTCAGCGGATTATACGATCCGCTTACGACATATCCATAACAACTCATAACAGTTGTGAAACAGCAGACAGAAACTTACATTTAGTGTGGGTTGCACCCTTAATTATGTCATTCGTTTGTTGTGTTGGGATAATATCCCGTGACGAAAAATCTGAAAAAGTGGTAGAAATATAGTGAGAAAAATAAAAATGATCAATATCCAACAGTACACTTAAATTAATTTAATTCGTATTACGTAGGTATATTCAAGAAAGAATATTGCATTTTGTGGTAGAGCCGCCGATGCACTTAAACAATCTTTATTTAATTTATTTACAACCCAACATGAGAAAACCATCTTTCCTGCTACACGCCATATTTGCAAGAGAGAGTTTATAAAAGGAACACCGTATTCAATAAAAATTCTATAATCTATGTTAAAAGATATTCCACCTCCATTACACTTTAAATTTACCCAATTTTTTTAAACATTGACGGCGACTTGCACAAACATATTAAATCTAAATTGGTAATTCTACCGTACGGATTATAAAATAAATAAAAACGAAATCAACTTTTACACGGGTAAGTAATACGAGGTATAATAACGAATAGTATAACATTGACAAGGTATACGCCCATATTATATAAATTTATTAAGTATAACGTTCACTGTGTATAACAAACGGAAGGTATAATTACAAAATACATAATTTCGTAAAGGATAACGTTCAAAAAGTATAATTTCAATTGATATATCGTTAAAATGTATAACGTTCATAATATATTATAAGTTATAGTTATAAGTCTGTAAATATTAATTAATATTATCTTGAAAGTAAGAAAACAGTATAATTATGTATTGTTTAAATCATAAGTAAAATCCTGAGTAAAGTGATATTAAAAATATAAGTACAATAGTCTTATAACGTTTATAACATAATCTTATTCAACGGATATAATATTATTATGTATAATGAGCAAATTGAAGTACATTTTTAACTTTTATATAGTGATGGGAAAATTAAATAGAAAAATCAGAGATTACACGGCAGTAGTTTAGAAAAAAATATCAACTTTTAGTTTTATTCAATAGACACGAGTGACTGTGAAGTCGACATGAGTGATATTCACAATCCATGTTTTTTATCATAAAATAATCATTTAAGGCTCTCAAAGTTATTCAATAATATTATTCTCATTATATATCAATCATAATAATATGTTCTTGTCTATAAAATTATATTTTGAAAAAAGATAAAAAAAATATATTAAAAATTTCGACAAAAGCTTCTTCACAAATGTAAAAATTTTTTAATGGTAGAAATTTAGATTTTATTAGGTGACCACAAAATAAATATGAATCAAGGTCATCGGAATCATCTTAAATGAAAATAATACTTTATTTGGGACTATTATTCCAAATATTTTATATTTATTTAGATCAATAATCTCATAATCACTTTTCTCATCCTTGTCTTTTCCTTAGCACATTTTGTAATAAGTTTGTTTTGATAATCGTAAACCTTAAATGGTCTAAAATAATCTGCATTAATCCTGGTACCTTCTTTTTTTAAAAGCTTTATATTTTTTTAGTATTTTTCAAAATTATTATTTATATTAATTATTATTATATTAATAGTATTTATAACTTAAACCGTGTATTTCTTGTGCTTTAACTTCTTCTTTTCCCCTATTTTGGTACCTAGGTAAAAAGATCGGTACATTATATTGTATAATTAACAGAAATTTCACAACACACTTTAAGCTACAGTCACTTGTGTCGATCAAATAAAGTCAAGTGTCGACAAGACATATAATAACGCCTGCATCGCATGTTTGATACATCTGTTAACTTTTTTGGCATATTTATCTCGGTAAACAATTATATTAGTAAATGCACTAAGCAATAGATAAAAAAATACACAGTTACTTACAGTGCCACAAACTTATGTGTTCCGGTGACAGCTCACATAAATGACTAATATTTCTTAATTCTATAAGATTTTAAGTTTGCTCGTATTGTTAATTCGCTCTTGCGGTGTTAATAAACCCATCTAATCATTTACAATATACAATTAATTAGTAAGTAATGAGATATGGATCAATTTAGTTCGCTCTCACCGGAACAGATAAGTTTGTCACACGATAATAGATATTTGACCAAAGTCCTAGAAGCATCTGTCACCTCGTGTCGAACAAAGTCACAATTGTCAAACAATTTTTCATCACGTGTGACGTCGACATTAGTGAGATCATCGACAAAATACGCCATATCAGCTTCAATATGATGTGATACTTATAATAATAAAAATAAATTCATTAATTTCAGGTAATTTTTCATAATTACAAAAATAACCCATAGTTGTTGTTGGTAACAATAGCCCTTATTTCTATGTTAGTAGACAGGATACACAACAACTTAAATTATTAAAAATACACAAATGAAACTGGTCCTATGCGGGTGGCCTCTGCCAGGTGGGGACGCTAGCATGCAGCAGGGAACAGCGACCCACATAGGGACAGTCGAGCCTGGCTGCAATGGTGGTCAGGAGGGTGTTGGGGCTGGCCCGCACGCGTCGCACCAGCGAGGCGGCTCGCTTTCGCATAGTTGCATAGAAGCAATCTGTTCGCGCCTCCACAAACATGCCTGACGCACTGCAGCGTCGGGACAGCCCCATAGACTCCGGAACGTATTGTTAAACTACACCCGGAGGGCACTGTACGATTTTTGCGTGTAGAAGGCCCACAAGCTGCAGGTGTAGAATGTGGTGCAGTACGATTTAAAGAGTATTATTTTGACTTGCCTGGAGCACCGAAAAAATCTGCGAGCAATCATATTTTCTCTAATCGACAATGCCCTCCGTTCCCTCTCCATGTCGTCATCGCCCTTGAGGCTGGATGTCAGTAGGTGGCCTAAATACTTAAATTCTTGTAAAATTATGCATGTTTTAAAAATGTGCTAAGTACTCTCACTAAGTCAAGTAACAAAAATTGTAATTGAATGATGCATTTACTTTTTATAGCCTTCACATTTGTGATACGTCAACTTTGACACAAGTGTAGTACAGGTCTTTTGGCAATTTTAAACTAAACAAAAAGTATTTATTTGTGGAAAAAGATTCTTACTGTCGTGTAACGAGTATAGCTGAGTGTTGCCACTGATGATAAAAAATGTTATTTAAGTAAAATATTACTATTTTTTTCATCGTAATATTCATACGTTGACATTTGTGACGATTGTTTTATAACACAATAGAACACTCTACAATTCCTTATCATAATTATAAAAAAATATGATATTTAACTTAGTAACACCTGTTTTTCAGCTTTATTTTAAATCTAAAATTATAATCATATCACTAAGCAATATTTTTTTATTCATATTCAAACCAGGCAACCATGCTCGCGAACAGTCGACACTACGTGACAAATCACATAGTGTCGATATGGTTTTTTCAATAATTTTTTTTTTTTTCAAAATATGAGCGTCTTGATTGTGTCCGTACAATACATAAAAAATATCACTAGTATTTAAATGCAATACGTGTACAGTTGTACACCTTCCTCTTCTACTCAATAAGTCTCTCATTCACCCAAAGGTTGCCTGGAAGAGATCGCTTTTAGCGATAAGTCCGCCTATTATGCTTACTCCATTTGTTATTTAATGTACGTTGTGTGTGTTCAATAAAGTTATATTGTATTGTATTGTAATATTTTTGTGTATATATGATATCTTAAGAGTTATTTCCCGCGAACATAAAAATCGATGAATGGTAGACTTACCCAAATATAAGATTTAGTGTTAAATCTCGATAGCAAAATGTGGAAATGTTATTCTTTTATTTGTAAGGGGTGTAAGTACCTGCACCTGGCTCTCTCGAATGGAACCTTTGTGCATATCCCCTAGGTCTAAACGGCCTTCCTAAGCTTGGGCCATTTCCCACCACGCTGGTCCATAGCGTGTTGGTGGGTTCACATAGTATATCTAGATTGATGTGCTATATACAGGGTGTTGCAAAAAGGGTATACTACCGGTAAGTCCATTGTTACCGCTCAAAATCATAACCCTCCTTTTCGCTTTGCCGTAGTCGAGTAAAAACAATGTCGTTTGCTTACCATCGTCTGGGGCAGAAATCGGTGCCACTGAAATAAATTACTTATTGTAAAAGCCAGAGTCATATTGCGATTATTATAGAACTTCCACTATGTTATTGTATTTTTAACGTTTCCTTATGTCTGGTAAGTAAAGTTGGTTTTCCTTTGCAGTCATCAAATATGTATGGGATTTGGAATGTAAAAAATCCAATAATATAATGGACAGAGTATAACTGGGCAAAAATACCGACAAATTATCTTTATGCAAAACGTAGCGTTTAACAATACAGGGTGTGGCAAAAAGGGTATACTAAGCCAAAAGGGGGTGACTCAAGGGGTTATTTATTTATTTATTTGATACTTTATTGCATAAATATGAATGTACAAAAGGTGGACTTAATGCTAAATGTTATTCTAAGATCCTGTATGTATGTATACTGTAACATTTCAATTTGTATAACGAGTAAGGTTGTTATTCTGTAATGTTTTACAATATTAGTAAAAAATGCAATCGTTTTCTTACGTTTAAAATATTGTCCATCTCCTGCAGGTACTAACGAATCTGCAAATGAAATAATAATACATTGTTAGATTTGTTAGATGAGATTACACTTAAATTAATTATTTCTTGTTATTTATACATAGGTAGAGATTGTAAGGTACATTTAAATATAAGTCATGTAGTGCCTAGTTCGGCCTCTCGATTGATAGGACGGGCCTTATCCGTTACGCCACCACCGCTCTTAAAATGTAAAGGTGCACATTTTACTTACAGAGGTTAGAAGGTTTTGCTCGACTCTGCACCCGCGCTCTCATGCGCTTAGGATTCCAATTCGAAGGCTTTCTAGGGTCGTAAAACTCTCTAGCATCTGGCCTTCGATATCCTTGGCCGTATTTTGAAAATATACACAGTAAAATCTAAAAAAAAAACAAAATTTAAGTTTCCTTACAAAAGTGTGTAATTTTTTAATAGTAATCTAAACATTGTCAAAAAAATCACAGGATCGTCATTTCTGAAAATGTTTGTTCTGCAAGTTTTGGAATCAAATTGTAGGTAATTACTCATGGCTTCGAGTACAAATGAATAAATACTTACATATAACATGAAACCATAGGTCGACCACATCTTTCGAAGAACCGACAACCGTTGCGGCTATCGAGATTCAGAATGAAACAATTACTGGTCGCAAAGAACTTACAATAATTATTTAAAATTGCATTAAGATTACAAAACACCGTGAAATTTTATAGACTTCGTCAAAATTATTAAAAATCAAATTGAAATTGAACCATTAATTTTATACCTGACTTTGTCTAACTTATAAAAATGGGTAATGGGGTACAATAATTTCGGCCATTTAGTGGGGTCTTCTTCCTTCCTCTGCTATGCCAGTGAAGAGGAGGGCATTGTGACGGCTCTGAGTATCAATTTCATCAACCTGCTTTACTAGGCCAGCGATCTGCTCGTGCATCAGGCGCAGGATGGGCATGACTGAGTCCTTGAACAAGCCGAAATCCCTGGAAAGATCATCAAGCTCTGGCTTCCTGCTTGAATTGGAGGACTTCAGCTTTCTCTCGAAATCATCCATGCGATCCGCAATCATCTTCTCCATGTTTATTTGTTGCTCTAATAGTTCTTGTGTATAGTGCCACAAACTTATCTGTTCCGGTGAGAGCTCACGTAAATGTCTAATATTTCCTGATTCCATAAGATTTTAAGTTAGCCTGTAGTGGTAATTCACCCTTGCAGTTATCTAATAATCTAATCTAAGTATATGAATATTTAATTCATAGGTAAGTTATGAGATATTTATCAATTTAGTTCGCTCTCACCGGAACAGATAAGTTTGTCGCACTATAGAGACCATAGTGCAATAAAATTGTCAGTGTCAATAGTGTAGAGTATAAGTATTGACCAATGACAAAGGAATAAAGAGAGGACTTGGCATAAAAATCGGTACTTAAAAATATATCGTCGTCTCTTTTTAACTTATTGGTGTTATCCTACGTAAAAAAGGGCAACAGTAGTTTTGTCTTTGCCTAAAATTACAACATTGCGACCGGTCGCCATGTTGATTGACATCCAAACACAAGGTACTTCAGCTGTCAAACAATTTGTTTGTTTACATTTTTCAAGAAAAAAGCCGCCATTTTAATTGAAACCAAAGTTTAGGTAGGCCTCAGACCAACTACAAATAGACTCGCAATCGCCGTGTGCACTATTCTCTTTCTCACTCAAACCATAGATGTTGCCGACAAAAAAATAAAACCGAAATATGGGGAAATTTAACTTATCATAATAACAAAAACAAAACTTGAGTATATCGTCGGTTGATAGGAAAAAGACACTAAAGGCTAATTTTTCAATAGCCAGATAAAAGTTTTGCTGGGAAATAATTTTGATGCTGTTGCGTCTCAATGTTTCTCAATGTTTGTATTACCCAGATAACATTTATCTGAATATTGAAAAATCAGCCTTAGTGAGTTTTTCCTGTCAACCGACGATATAAGAAAAAAAACTTTACTCATACTTATTTGATTTCAATATAATTATTTAATATACACAAACTGAGTGGATTGTATGATTCATTGTCTTCGTCCAATCGAAACAATCCTCTTCAAAATGTGCAGAACACAATTTTTGTATGTTTCTTTGGTTTCCAATTTGTGCGACCGGTAATGTCTATCCATTTTCTTGATATTTTTTTTTTCTGTCGGAAACCTATGAAGCAGAGATAAATGGATGAGCATGAGCATTATAATCGTGGGCCAAATATGTGATGGGGTTTTTTTTAAAGGAAACACGTATTTCGTATCAATACAATAAACTTTATATTATACAGAAGAAATCACACATAGAAGAAAAAAACGAAACGAACGTTTCCTCACAATGAGAGGCACCTCATTTGAAAGAGGAGAATGACTTCTACAAAATACAATCTTCACAAAAACCGAATTCGTGCGCCCCATTTGTAAACCCAACCCGAGTCCGTTACAATTTCTAGTATTTTCTTTGCATACTATAATATTTGTGGGTAAAATAAATTTTCAATAACTTGCAACACCATGTGATTTGTTATGATATGGTACCTCGTAATTTTTACTTAAAACTGATACTAAAAGACCTTACAGTATTAAAATTAGTATCGTTTTATATTAAAATCGAGCCAATAGATAGTAACTCTGATGAATGTAAGCTTGTTAAACTTGATAGTATCTACTTACATGTGAAAATATATCTCATCCATCATTCCATCGTGTTTTCGTTCAATATGCTCTATACAACCGAACAAAATCCACCCACCCATGTCACACACTCGTTAAGTGATGATAATAGTCTAATAAACTTAATAAACACCCACAAATCACTAGCAAATCAAAAATAAATAGCATTTAGAAAATTTTGTTGTAACTGTCAGCCTTTGTTTGGCACAGATTTTTCATTTGTTTCATTGTTTGGCACAGAGAACTGACGTAAACAGGCGCCACAGCAAAAAGGACAAAAAACATTTACAGCTTAACGTTTCTTTCTTACGCTTAATGTAGCTAAGCGTCTCTTTTTCGCAATGTCACAACTGTCACGATTATACCCCTGTGAGGTAGGCGCATTTTTTTCGTGGATATGCCATGTCCTCTCTTTATTCCTTTGTCAATGGTATTGACCAGCAGGTAGGTGCAGTTTCAGGAATTACTAAATATAATTGCCAGATAACAATTATTCACTGGATTTGTATATGTAAATAACCAATTTATGTTTGTAAAAACTTTGATTTTTTTTTAAAAGCTATTTTAATTTATTAAAAACTCTTCAGTGCAATGTTGTCTATTTATTTGCAAAAACTTACTTTACCCGGAAAAAAAAGGCTTTCCCTCAAAGCACGCCACTGGATGCGATCTACAGCTTTCCTTATCCAATCATAACCAGCCACCTTTCGCAAGTCGTCACCCCATCTAGCCGGAGGGCGTCCCACACTACGTTTGCCTAGTCGCGGTCTCCACTCCAGAACACGTCTCTACGGCTTAATGTGTGGTCACTGCCACTAAGCCCTAATTTCGCCATACTCGGTTAGATCATAACCAGGGATTGGTTCATCAATTATACGTCATCTCCATATTAAATTTTTGGTAGAAGTGTCAAACGTCAACCACTGATCCCTGGTTACGAGTATGATCTAACCGAGTATGGCAAAACTAGGGATGCTATGGTAGTTGCCGGGTAAGTGGGCAACCCGACTGTCAGAGGTTTTCAAGCTTCCCGTCGCGTCGTAGGGCTCAGACTTGGCTTAACGACTGCGGAAAAAGTCTAATCGTGTGAATGTGGTATGCGATATCCGATTGTTGATCGTTGTTCAAGCCACGTTTTGACAGCTACACCAAAATTGCTTTTTACTCTAGACGTAGGTACCTACTTGATCAAATACTTATATAAAAAGACACATACACCAAAAGCTACTTATTGTTTAGATGTTTAGGTTCACTGTTACAGAACGTTAAACGTATTTAAAATTGTATTAAAGTCAAATTTTAAATACTTACATTTTGTACTGACTGACAGATTTTTGACATTCATATACATATGCTTTTAGCATTAAGTCCACCTTTTGTACACTTATGTTATATTTGTGCAATAAAGTATTAAATAAATAAAAAAATTATAAATATGTGGCTCACAAAGCGAGCCACCCACTTTTCGCAGCACATTTGTACTCCCGTGATAGGTTGCGAACCATAAGTATAATAAGATAAGTACATTGCACTTAGGATACTCATCTAGAATCTAGCCCCCAAATTCATAGAGCTTTTTGACACCTTACAATAGGCTTAAAATTGACGTTGCCATATATGAATTTCAACCTTTTCACTGACGTACTCGTAAAAAGTCGAAACTCGTGTGTTTCAAAGTGAATTTTAACCTTGTTGTAAATTTACAATACGTTATATTCATACATACGTTCTATGAATTTGAGGGTAAATGTACAGGTTTTCTCACGATGTTTTCCATCATCGTAAGAGCACGTGGTATTATTGTACTTAAACTCCTTAATTGAAAACACAATTGCCAGGATTTTAACCCACAGCATCTCGATTGAGAGGACGAGGCCTTATCCATTACGCCACCACCGCCCTTTAGTTATTAGCTCCGCTTCCGTTGGTTATTATATTAAAATAAAGTATTGTTACCTTAGTATACCGATGTTAAATAAGTAACTAGTTTGGTAAGCATAATATGTAACTAGGTACCTATGTCTGTGGTAGTACCTAATTTAAAATGTATATGTGATGTACGAATCGGTCTATCTATCTATCGAGAGAAAAGCTTCTTACTTTTAGATAGAACATAATTATGTTATTCACTCTGCTCACTGCGACTGTAGGTACACCTTAAATCCAATTCATGTGAAGCGGCGTGGTGGAAATCGAAATGGTGGGAATTCGACAAAAATATCTAATTATGAAGTGGTTAGATAAGGAAAGTCGAGGATTTTTGAGCTTCTTGGGAGTTGTTTATGTGCTGCTGGGTTAACTGATGATGATCTAATATGTAGTTACCGCTGCCTTCATGAAAGATAATCATAATGCCGCCATTTGACGGTCGAATGGCGTAGTGGTTAGTGGCCCTGACTGCTATGCCGAAGGTCCCGGGTTCGATTCCCGGCTGGGGCAGATATTTATTTAAAGACAAATATTTGTTCTCGGGTCTTGGGTGTTGATATTTATATTTAATATGTATCTATCTATAGTATGTATTTGTGTAGATATATTAGCTGTCCGATACCCATAACACAGGCTCTGCCTAGCTTGTGGTCGGATGGCCGTGTGTGAGATGTCCCCACATATATATTATTGTATCGAGAGTGCTCTCTTTATTTTATAACAGCTGTTTGGGACATAGCTATCTTCCAAGAGAAATGATGGAGACAATAGTTGTACCTATTACAAAGAATAGAACTGGTGACATTTCCGATAGAAACAACTACAGGCCTATATCGCTCGCAACTATCATTGCGAAGGTGTTTGAGGGTTTGCTGGTCAGCGCGCATTTGCAATTAAATGACGCACAGTTTGGCTTTAGGCCGGGGCTGTCGACGGAGAGTGCTGTGCTGGGGCTCAAGCATACCGTCAAATACTATACGGATCGCAAAACGAACGTGTATGCCTGTTTCCTAGATCTCTCCAACGCATTTGATCTAGTGTCATATAATGTCCTGTGGGAAAAATGTAGAAAGTCAAACGTACCTATGGAACTATTCAATATTTTCCAATACTGGTATGATCATCAGAGTAATAAAGTAAGATGAGGTGATGTTTATTCTGATGAGTATGGCTTGGAATGCGGGGTGAGACAGGGTGGGATAACATCCCCAAAGCTCTTTAATCTTTATATGGATGAACTTATCGGCGAACTCAGCAGCATGCATGCAGGATGTTATGTTGACGGCAAAAGCTGCAACAATTTCAGTTATGCGGACGACATGTGCTGCTGAGTCCGTCGACAGGTGGGTTAGTGAAGCTACTTGGAGCCTGTGAACAGTACGCGGAAAAACATGGTCTCAAGTACAATGTAACAAAAAGTGAGATAATGATTTTTAAAACTGAAAACAAGTTACCTCAGGAGATACCGTCTTTTTTATCATATAAAAATGAACTGAATCGCGTAACTAGATTTAAGTACCTTGGGCCAGATGACCTTAAGGATGATGAGGACATTGAGCGGGAGCGTAGGGCGTTGGCAGTCCGTGCCAATATGTTGGCCCGCAGGTTTGCACGCTGTACAAGAGAGGTAAAGGTCACCCTATTTAGGGCATATTGCAAATCTTTTTACGCGTGTAGCCTGTGGGTCAACTACACGCAAAGGGCTATCAATTCCCTGCGCGTCCAGTATAATAACGCCTTTAGGATGTTGCTGGGGCTGCCGCGACACTGTAGTGCGTCATGCATGTTCGCGGAGGCGCGCGTGGACGGCTTTCATGCCATTGTCAGAAAAAGGACGGCCTCATTGCTGAGCAGAGTGCGCGGCAGCACCAACACCATCCTAGTAGTCATCGCGGGGCGGCTCGATGGCCCAATACTGAAGCACTGGGTAAGTGTCATTATTGGTACACACAGTATGTGGGAAGTCGAGTCGTCCCATAGCTACGTTACCCTGACATGCTATATTGTTTTATTCGGATCAATTTTATTTAATATTTTATTTTATTTTTTATTAATTTAATTTATAATTTACACAATTAATTTATCCTTATTATTCATTAATGTGACATTGTTTATTTTTATTTTGTTTTAAATATAGTTAAATAGAATTGAACCGATATAAATTAATATACTCTATGAATTATACTAATTAATTTTAATTGTGATGTAGGGTAAATCGTGGTATAACTGGCATGTGTTAGTAACTGGCATTATGACTATAAAACTAAATATATTAAGCTTTTGGATATAGTAAGACCATCTTTCATGTGTTTACAGCAATCTCCAATTATTCATTGATATTATAGTTTAATTTTACGCCGCTAGGTGGGTATTTTCCGGCGCTGGAAATTATCTCAGTCAAAGCGGCGAAGATCGCCAAAAAAATGCACGTGCGTTAAGTTTTTTCTTAAGGAGACACCAAAATTTGTATGGCCTGTTTTCGCGAAAATAAATAAGTTTTTGATAGTGTGACAATGACAAGGAAGTAGGGGAAGGTCTAAACAATATCGTAATAGCCCGATTCAATGTGATTTTAGTTGCTTTCGAGTTATATTAAATTTGAGGGTGCTAGTTACTGAAAAACGTTACTCGAGGAAAGTCAGTTTGGTTTCCGCGCTGGCATGGGTACGAGAGAGGCTCAATTCGCACTCAACGTGCTAGTTCAAAAGTGTAGAGCGGTGGTAGCTCAGTCGGGTAAGCGCCCGCTTCTCACGCAAGAGATGCGGGTTCGAATCCCGGCGCTGACATGTACCAATGAGTTCTTTTAACTTAAGTACAATGTATACCATCGCTCTTACGGTGAAGGAAAACATCGTGAGGAAACCTGCATATCTAGATTTAGCACATCTAGATATGTGAAACCACCAACCCGCAGTGGACCAGCGTGGTGGGTAATGGTCCAAGCTTAGGAAGGCAGTTTAGACCTTGGGGATATGCACAAAGGTTCCACTCGAGAGAGCCAGGTGCAGGTACTTACACCCCCACAGAGAATAGAATAGAATAGAAGTGTAGGGAAATGCAGCAAACTGTGTTTCTTTGCTTTATAGACTACGAGAAAGCTTTCGACCGTGTACAACACGAGGTACTTATTAAACAACTCGTAGCTATCGGCCTAGACAGCAAAGACATACGCATCATCAGCAACCTATACTGGAGGCAATCAGCAACGGTATTGGTGGATGGAGAGGAAACAGGTGCCGTTGGTATTCAACGAGGTGTCCGTCAAGGATGCATCTTGTCCCCGTTGCTCTTCAATCTATACTCCGAAACAATCATACGAGAAGCACTGGAAGACGTGGAAGCAGGAGTCGTCGTCAACGGGCGCGTGGTCAACAACCTGCGTTACGCAGACGATACTGTCCTATTAGCATCCACTCAAGAAGGTCTCCAACAGATTGTAGACAGAGTTTACGAGTGCAGCAGAAGAGTTGGGTTAAACATGAATGTGTCCAAGACGAAGTTTATGGTAGTCGCGAATGAGCCCAAAACGACGACAGACTTACGCATAGGAGCGAACATCATTGAAAGAGTCGACAAATACAAGTATCTTGGGTCATGGCTGACGGACTCATGGGGGAGTGATACTGAAATACGAGTGCGTATCGAAATTGCCCGAGCGTCATTCATGAATCTGAAAAAAGTTCTGTGTTGTCGACAACTTTCTATAAAACTCCGTACCAAGATTCTGAAGTGCTACGTGTGGCCCATCGTCCTTTATGGGGGCGAGTCATGGACCATAAAGGAGAACTGCAAGAAAAAACTTGAAGCTTTCGAGATGTGGTGTTACCGACGCATGCTTCGAATCAGTTGAACCGATAAAGTCACCAATGTCGAAGTTCTGAAACGAATGCATAAGCAAGTGGAACTCGTGCGTACCATTAAGCAGCGCAAAGTAGCCTACTTAGGACACGTTTTGCGTAATAAGCGATACCAGCTGCTACATACCATAATAATGGGCAAAGTGGAAGGAAAGAGAAGGCCTGGAAGGAGAAAATTGACGTGGCTGTGCAACATCAAAGAGTGGACCGGTGTAAAAACCGTGGAAGAATTATTTAAAACAGCCAGGAATAGAGAACGCTGCAAAGAGCTGACTGCCAACCTCCAATGATGGAGAGGCACTATAAGAAGAAGAAGTTACTGAAATGTAATTTATATCTTCACTTAGTAACTGGCACCCCCCTGCCAGTTACTAATATTTTGGGTTTTGTGGTTTTAAGCTATTTTATACCTTCTATCGAAAGAAAACACGTGTCTCCTTAAAAATGATTCTCGCGCCAAATCTTTGAACTCACTTGTCGCTTCAAAGAATTTGCATATTCCACCCCTCAATGCTACCCACCATCCACCTAATTCAGAACCCACTCTTCTTGATTTAATTTTGGTATCCTCTCTCGATCTCGTGTTAAGGCACGGTCAGTTAACAGCTGACTGTTTCTCTTATCACGATCTTCTTTTCCTTTCATACAAGATTCGTCCCCCCAAACCCAAAAAGCGTACTATTAATTACTAGCGTACTCCAGCGTAATTTTGGAAAGGTGGACATGCAGCAGCTGTGTGAAGATGCAAAAGCCATTAATTGGGGACAGCTTAATGACATTGACAACATTGACGAGAGGGTTGCTTTGTTTAACTCTTTACTCACCGACCTTTTTGATAAACACGCACCCCTCCGTCCAGTCCGTGTGAAACAGCTGCCAGCACCCTGGCTGACTGACAAAATAAAGTGCCTCATGTCCAAACGTGATCACGCCAAATTCCGCTATAAGAAGCAGCCAACCGAGGAGCATGAGAGACTGTACAAAGAGCTGAGAAATCGCTGTAATAGGGTGTGTAGGGATGCAAAACGCCGACACATCCATTCCTCTATTGAAAATTGTGACAATTCACAGTTATGGAACTTTCTTAAAACTTTGGTGTGGTATATTTGCTAATTTCTGAACGCAGCTCTTGCTGTCCTGCTCACTCGTCCTCTCTCGCTTTTTCCTTCTTCTTTGCTTAGCGGCCATTAACGCATATAGTGTTTTGTTTAAATAAATAGTAATTAATTAATTTACTGGTTTTACTCAAGATACGACAAGTTGGCGACGAGACGAAAGTGCCCAGTAAAGTGTGCAATAAAGGATATCGCTGAAATTAAAGTGATTTCTTCTGAAAAAGCAAAAACTAATTCACCGGCGCACGCTTCAGTGTGAAGTTGGCCGAAAAAGAAAAATAATTGCAAACGCATTCCAAAGTCGGACATTTTGTGTTGTGACTAAGTTCACGTTTGTTTTGGACGATAAAGAAAACAAATGTCAAATGAATCAAAACGAAACTTTTACAACTTCTTGGATTTACAAGCTGAACAAGACTGAACTGCAGGAAAAATTAACCGAATACGGATTACAATTCGATGATAATCTTAAGGTGGATGATCTCAGAAAATTACTTAGTGACTATTGCAAACTAAAAAGTCGAAAACAAATAATGGCCAATAATTACAACTTACACTCTTTCGATGGTGAGAATTGGGAATCATTCGAACAGCAACTGGAATGTATTATAGCATTAAATGAAGTACCAGATTCTAAGAAAGTGCCATTATTGCTAACGAAAATCAGCCCAAAAGTGTTTGAAACACTAAGTTGTATTTGTGCTCCAGAGAAACCATTAAAATTAACCTACATCGAGTTATGTAATAAATTGAGAACCAAATACACGCCCTTGCAATCGTCAACCTTGGATCGGGCCTCATTTCGAAGCAGAAACCAGTTTCAAACAGAAACTATTGAAGAATATGTACTAGCTTTAAGAAAACTAGCTGGGACGTGTAAATTTAAGGACTTGGATGACCAAATAAAAGAGAAGCTCATTGATGGTGTCTACTCAAAACTGATTAAATTTGAATTATTAAAAGGCAGTCCAGATGCTACTTTGGATGAAACAGTAGTGTTGGCTAAGACTGTTGAAGCGGCATTAGCACAAACCAAAAGCAAAAATGGGACGGAGGTCTCGGATATGTTTCAGTACCAACAGGAGCAAAGAACTCCTTCTAAAAATCTTTCTAAAAGAAACAAATTCAATAATTCCAAGTCCCAAGGTAACAAAGGAGTAAATAAACCACAAATAACATGTTACTGCTGCGGGAATAATAATCACATGAAAGCGGAATGCAGATTAATACATAAATATTGTTCTGAGTGTGGGAAACAGGGACACCTATATAAAGTATGCCCCAAGAATTCGCGAACTAATCAAATATATACCATGGAAACTGATGACCAAGGAAGCGACCAATCACAAATCCAGGATGGTGTCGAAGATTCAATTGGAGGTCTATTTGATGAACATATAGAGGTATATTCTGTCAATGTAAGAAAGATACCGCCACACTATATTAGGCTCCATGTAGAAGGCAAAGATCTTGATTTTCAACTAGACACCGGTTCAGATGTATCAGTGATTCCATTAAAAGATAAGAATCTTTTCTTTAGTAAATTCAACATACTTGATTGTAATGTTAGATTTAGGAACTTTGACCAAACAATTTCACAACCAGTTGGCATAATGAAAGATTTAACAGTAAATTATGAGAATAAATCTATGAAATTAAATGTTTTTATAGCTCATGATGATGTACCAAGGATAATTGGCCGTGATTGGTTGGATGCTTTTGATCTGTGGCCTCCAAAATTTATGGACACTCATATTATTGGTGGGGAAATAAATTATAACCTAAATGTAAAATCTGTTTCAGAGGCTGAACATGTAATTAAGGAAAAGTTTGCAGAAGTATTCAGTTCCGGTTGGGGTGATTTCAAAGGGGAGGCAATTAAATTAAAATTAAAATCAGATGCCAAGCCCAAATGCCTTCCAGCGCGTCGGGTGCCGTATGCGATGAAGGATAAGGTAAAAAATGAAATTTCTAGATTACTTGAAAATGATAGAATCACTCCTGTGGAATACAGTCAGTGGGGTACACCGGTTGTTCCTATATTGAAACCAGATGGATCAGTCCGCTTATGTGGTGACTATAAAGTTACTTTGAACCCACACTTGGAAGTTGACCAATATCCATTGCCCCATATTAATGACATCTTTAATACATTGAAAGACGGAAAATACTTCTGCGAACTTGACTTGAAGGAGGCATATTTACAGGCAAAATTAGATGTAGATTCACAGGAATTAACAACTATTGTCACAGAGGAAGGAACATTTAAATATAAGTACTTACCCTATGGTGTAAGCACTGGTCCAGGATCATTCCAGCGTCTCATGAGTAGTAAGCTTGCTAACATACCTAAAACTATTGTCTTCATTGATAACATTTATATTGCTGGAAAGGACCTTAATGAAACCCTAAATACATTGTATACAGTACTCTGCAGATTACAGGAATGTCAGTTTAAATTAAAACTAGAAAAATGTAAGTTTTTCCAAACATATATTGATGTTTTTGGGTTCAGAATCACCAGGAATGACATAAGCATTATAAAATCAAATATTGAACCATTATTACAAGCCAAAGCACCAACAAATATTACAATGCTTAGGTCATTTCTCGGAAAAATTAATTACTATAATCGTTTTTTGAAGGATATGGCATCTACTCTTGCACCTTTGTATGAGTGTACCAAGAAAAATAAATTTCAGTGGACCAAAGATTGTGATAAGGCTTTTAACGACATAAAAATTAAGTTGTCATCAGTAGATAGCCTCAGACATTTTGATCTGAACTTGCCCTTAATTCTAACATGTGATGCATCAAGCACAGGGCTGGCTGCTGTTTTGTCAAACAGAGATGTTGATGGTACAGTAAGACCCATCGCTTATGCTAGTAAAAAATTGAATTCAGTGGAACAGAGGTACTCTGCTATTGACAAAGAAGCGATGGCCATCATATTTGGTGTTACTAAGTTCTATAACTACACTTATGGTCGTATGTTTGAGTTAGAGACAGATAACTCAGCCTTAGTCAGGATCTTTGGTCCAAACAAAGGCATTCCTAAAATGGCAGCGAAAAGATTGCAGCACTATGCAATTTTCCTCTCAGCTTTTAACTATAAGATACGACACATCAAAACTAATGTAAATCCTGCCGATTTCTTATCACGTTCATGGGTAGAGACTGGATCTAACAATTTAGACTTTAATTGTATATATTTTCAAGAAACAGATAATAGTATGTGTGTTTATACAAACAGTTCCAATTTAAAAAATGTTGACTGGAAAGTTATCCAGCACGAGACACAAAAAGATGTGATTCTATCAAAAATAGTAAGATATACAATGGATGGTTGGCCTGAAAAAAAATTAATTGATACTGAACTATTTGTTTTTTACAACCGAAAAGATGAAATAAGTATGGATAGAGGTTGTTTATTTTGGGGGCATAGGATTATAATACCCACAGTATTAAGAGAATCTGTCACTGAGGAACTACATCAAAGTCACTTTGGAATAGTACGGATGAAGCAAATGGCACGTTCATATTTTTGGTGGCCTAATTTAGACTCCGAAATAGATATGATAACAAAAAATTGTATAATATGTTTAAATAACCATAAAAACCCACCAAAGACACCTTTGAAACCATGGCCGGTACCACCCTCCCCATGGTATAGGTTACATGCTGATTTCCTAGGTCCATTTCACAATAAAATGTACTTAGTAATTGTAGATAGTTACTCAAAATGGCCTGAGGCATTTGAAATGTCAAATATAGGTGCTGCTCGTACAGTTGAAATACTAAAAGCTTTATTCTGTCGGTATGGATTTCCAGTTCACCTGGTGACCGACAATGGTCCTACCTTCACTAGTGCAGAATTCAATAAGTTTTGCCAAACTTTGAATATAAAACATACTTTTACCCCCCCATATCATCCCGCCACCAATGGTGCGGCTGAAAGATTTGTTGAGACTTTTAAATCACATGTAACAAAAATAAAGGAAAGTGGAATTCCCATTGCCTCTGCTATAAACTTATTCCTCTTTGATTATAGAAATCTTCCTCACAGTACCACCGGAGTCACACCAGCAAAACTTATGCTAGGAAGGGAGATGCGGAATCGTTTTTCTCTATTACGGCCCCCACCAGTATCAGATAAGGCCTATGAAATGTTAGAGAAGCAGCGAAAATACACATCAGGTCATAGAGATGTATCATTCATGATAGGTGAGAAGGTCATGGTCAGGGACTATCGAGGGGGTCATAAACCATGGATTCAGGGTAATATTGTAGGTGAATCAACACCAGGTGTAACATATATTATCGATGTGGATGGAAATAACTGGAAAAGACATGTAAACCAAATTTTAAAATGTAATAGTAGTTTATTAGAATAGTTATTGTAATAATAGTTATTGTAGTAGTACCTTAAGAATACCACTGTTTAATACTACTGTTATAATTTATAAGTTATTTAGAACTATACTTAGTTATAATTGAGATTGTTGTTTGTTTTAAAATGTAAGTGATAGAAGGTAGAGAGAGCTATTCAAACAAATATTTTATTCATTATTGAAAGAAACATTCATATTAGGTGGTGGAGAGTGTGGTATATTTGCTAATTTCTGAACGCAGCTCTTGCTGTCCTGCTCACTCGTCCTCTCTCGCTTTTTCCTTCTTCTTTGCTTAGCGGCCATTAACGCATATAGTGTTTTGTTTAAATAAATAGTAATTAATTAATTTACTGGTTTTACTCAAGATACGACATTTGGGCATTGGGAAGACTAAGGCATCCTGTAACATCGACTTTGACCTCACTGCTCTCAACAAGCATTTCTCTACTCCACCTCTGATTCTCAATGATCAAATTAAAGCCGAAACTCTCAATCACCTTTCTACCAAGCCGGTCCCCGATTGCCCTTCTTTCAATTTCAAACTTGTTTCTGGCCGCGACGTTAAGAGATGCATATCGGAGATCACCAGAAAAGCTGTCGGCATTGATAATATTAGTGCTCATATGGTCAACCCTATATTGGACGTCATTTTACCGCATATTACCAATTTGATGAACCTTTCCCTCCTTTCCAGTTCGTTTCCCAAGTTATGGAAGAATGCTTTCATTCTTCCTTTGCCAAAAGTACCTAATCCAACGTCCCTGTCCCAATTCCGACCTATTTCAATTTTACCTTTTCTCTCAAAAGTCCTTGAACGCCTTGTCTTTGAACAGTTTTCCAGTTTCCTTTCCGATAACAGTCTCCTTAATCCCTTCCAGTCTGGCTATCGTCCTGGCCACAGCACAGTAACCGCTCTTATCAAAGTTACCGATGATATCCGAGCTAATATAGATAACCAAAATGTTACTGTCCTTACATTGCTGGATTTCAGCAACGCATTTAACACGGTCGACTTTGATTTACTCATTGGGATTCTTCGCTCTCTTAACGTATCTCCGGCAGTCACTAGTTGGTTCGAGTCTTATCTCAAGGGGCGTCAGCAGCGTGTACGTACTGACACCGATTGTTCTTCCTGGTGTCCTGTGCTTGCTGGCGTTCCCCAAGGTGGCGTTCTCTCTCCTTTGCTTTTCTCTTTGTTTATCAACATCTTAGCTAGTAAACTTACCTCTCTCTACCACCTTTATGCAGATGATCTCCAGTTCTATACTGGTGTACCACCTGAAAACTTGGATGCAGCTGTAACCCTCATCAATGACAACTTGGAGATCATCTCTAGGTGGGTTAAGTCATTTGGGCTGTTACTAAACCCTACTAAGTCTCAGGCAATTGTAATCGGCAGCCCTCGCATGTTGAAAAAGATAGATTTCACAGCTGCTAGAAAGGTCAGGTATGATCAAACAGACATACCTTACGTATCATCCGTAAAAAATTTAGGCGTGATCATGGACATAACCCTCTCTTGGATCCCACAGGTCGACGCAGTGAGCAGGAAAGTATTTGCATCTTTCCACAGTCTAAGACGCTTGCAGTACTTTCTACCGTTTAACACCGAAATTACGCTGGCACAGTCTTTACTGCTCCCGATTCTCGATTACGCTGACGTAAGCTATCTTGACCTCACTGAAGAGCTACTTAACAAACTCGAACGTCTCCAGAACTTATGTATCCGATTTATATTCGGTTTACGTAAGTATGATCATATTTCAGAGTATCGTGCTCAATTAAAGTGGCTCCCAATTCGTCTTCGCCGGAATACTCACATTCTCAATTTGCTATTCAATGTATTGAATAATCCAGCTTCCCCTGAATATCTGAAGTCAAAATTTTCTTTCCTAAGTTCGCATGGACGTGCGTTGAGATCTAATGAGAACAAGATGCTCAGTATACCTGAACATAACGCTGCCTCTTATGGCGATTCCTTTGCTATGAAGGCGGCGTGCCTGTGGAACAGCTTACCTGTGAGCGTAAGGCTGTCACCATCAATTGCAACTTTTAAGAAAGTTGAAAGAACTGTGGAAAGTTGTTAAGGACATTTGTCAAATTAGAAATTCGAAATCAAACACTACAGACCTGTTAACCCATGCTAGCGACCCACAGAAGTCAGTTGAAGAATGTAACCGTTACTTCTCTAGCATTGGGGAGAGTCTTGCTGACCGCATTCTCAGGCAAAGTGAAACAGACGAAGAAGCTTTGGCAGCGACATCGGAAGTGGGTAGCTCGCAGTTGCACTCCCTGTTTATCGATCCTACAGATGTCGTAGAAGTCGAGTTTCTCATCAAAAACCTGCAAAACGATAAGGCACCAGGAGTAGATGAATTGAATGGTTACCTTATTAAACAAATATCATCCAGTATCGTGGTCCCTTTAACAGCAATTTTCAACATGAGCATCTCGTCCGGTGTTTTTCCCGATAGTTGGAAAATTGCATCAGTCTGCCCTATTCACAAGGACGGCCCCAAAGACTGTCCAGAAAACTATCGACCGATATCATTTCTGAGTATTTTTTCTAAACTACTTGAAAAAGTGGTCAACAAACGACTAGTCAAGTACTTGGAGACGCATGGGCTAATTTCCGATAGGCAGTTTGGGTTCAGACAGGGAAAATCCACCGAAGACGCGGTCAATTTGCTTATATCTTCCGTAACATCTAGAATGGACAAAAGCAGTAAGTGTCTAGGAGTTTTCTTGCTAAGGCTTTCGACACTGTCTCCACTACTTTACTTCTCAAAAAACTCGAAGCTATGGGTATCAGAGGCATAGGATTAAACTGGTTCAAAAGCTACCTAATGGAACGGAGGCAGTGTCTCATGATCAGTCAATATAAAAGCAGTGAAAGACCAGTACGTTTTGGTGTTCCCCAGGGAAGTATTTTAGGACCAACACTCTTCTTAATCTACATGAATGATATCCACAAACTTACCCTGGGTAACGCTGAAATAATCTGTTATGCTGATGATACAGTCTTGCTTTATCATGCAAACAGCTGGGAACAGGTTCACTTGGCAGCCGAAGCGGGAATGGTTGAAGTGGCATCGTGGCTTCAAAGGAACCTATTAACACTAAATGTTAAGAAAACCAAATTCATTTTCTTTCACATTTCCGACGCATCTGCACCAGCTCCCGAATTGGCAAGCATCAAGATCCACACATGTTCTAATAGTGCCTCTGAATGTGACTGCTCTGCAATAGCCCGGTGTGATGTCATTCGATACTTAGGCGTAATGATCGACAGTAAACTCACATTCAAACACCACATAGCTAAACTGTCTGGTCAAGTTCGCAAATGCATTTACATCTTCCGTAACCTTCGTAATGCGGCTTCCAATGATGTGATGAAAATGGTGTATTATGCATTATGCCATTCCTTGCTGACATATTGTATTTCGTGTTGGGGTAACGTAGCCAAGACAACTATGATTCAAGTTGAAAGAGCGCAGAGAGCTGTCCTCAAAACAATGTTCAGGAAGCCACATAGGTATCCAACCACTGATCTGTACAGAGAAGCGAGCGTCCTTAGCATACGTAAACTTTTTATCCTAAAAAACACAGTATCCACACATGGGACCGTACTTCGATCAGATAAGTACCATCACATGATGAATAGCAGAAATTTCAAAATAGCGGTACCGTTGGTTAAAACTTATTTCGCACAACGCTTTGATCCTTTTATTTCCGCATTTTTGTACAATAAAATTAGTAAGCTCTGCGATATAAAATCCTGTACTTTAAGAGATGCTAAAAAGAAACTAAGTAACTGGCTCCTAAACCTTACCTACAGTAAGACTGAAGAATTGTTTTTACGGCTCCAATAGAAAAATCTTAATTTTACGTATTAGTCAGAAAATCTATAATTTAAAGTATTATAACTACAAACACAGTTTCTAATAAGTACCTAGTTCCTTAACACACATAAATCATCACATTTCATATACAGGGTTATTGGCAAGTAGACCTGATCCTTTCAGGAGGCGATAGAAGAAGGCATTTCCAGTCGATTGAACCCAATAATGCATTATCCGAAACTTAACCATTTCTAAGATATTTAATATTTAAGGTTTTTTTAATTGTTTGCCAAAATTTTATGCTTAAAACCGAAAATAAATACAACTAGCCATATTTCAAAATTATTTTTTATTGTTTTGCATAAGTAACACCTTAATAAACTAATTAAAATAATCAAATGTGCATTATTCGTCTTAAATTAGACACAATACCTCGAAATAGTTAAACATTTTTAAAAAATATTCAAAACGCAAACACAAATAAATTAAATTAAAAAAGAATTTCATATGACATTTTTTTGTGCACTTCAGCTCAAAAACATGGTCAACTAATAAGCTTTCAAACAAGATAATTCAATATAAAATCGATTAAGGTATCACCAAGATATGGCTAAAACAACCAGAGAAAGCGGAGAAAACTAAAAAAAATTTTGGTGTAGCTGTCAAAACGTGGCTTGAACAAGGATCAACAATTTTATATCGAATACCACATTCACACGATAAGACTTTTTCCGCAGTCGTTAAGCCTAGTCCGAGCCCTACGACGCGACGGGCAGCTTGAAAACCTCTGACATTCGGGTTGCCCACTTACCCGGCAACTACCATAGTATCCCTAGTTTCGCCATACTCGGTTAGATCATAACCAGGGATCAGTGGTTGACGTTTGACACTTCTATCAAGAATTTGATATGGAGATGACGTATAATTGATGAACCAATCCCTAGTTATGATTTAACCGAGTATGGCGAAATTGGGGCTAAGTGGCAGTGACCACACATTATGCCGTAGAAACGTGTTCTGGAGTGGAGACCGCGACTAGGCAAACGTAGTGTGGGACGCCCTCCGGCTAGATGGGGTGACGACTTGCGACAGGTGGCTGGTTATGATTGGATAAGGAAAGCTGACGATCGCATCCAGTGGCGGGCTTTGGGAGAAGCTATGACCAGCAGTGGACTGCTATAGGCTGATGATGATGTTATTCACTCAGTATCTGAGTGTAACATGAAGAAAATAAATACCTGGATCAAAATTAAATGGCCGAAATTGTACCCCATTAAGGTGCAGGTGGGTTATTCAGAGTTTTTGGGTGAGTTGGATACATGTTCGTATTTTATCGATTTATGAGGACTGGTGGGGTCATTTTGATTCATGTAAGGACGCTTTGTATACTTGAAAATACTACCTAAAACTCCATTTAAAATACTTCTCTAAATACTCACGGAATACTTGAAACCAAAAGCTTTTTTCTTGGCACGAGGGTAATTCCGAATGAATGCGGGATTATTATGAATGAGATTTAAAATGAGTTTTAGGTCATTTATGCTAAAGGACCACATGTAGGTATTTTTTGATCAGTTATAACCTCGCAAAAACTTATTTCGAAATATTGCCTACTACTGCCCAGAAGTACTTATACACATTTATTTGTTATTCAGGGTGTTGCAAAATTGGTATACTAAGCCGAAACCTACTTGTGCAGCATGGTATATTATATCTAAGCCCGAAACTGAAATCAGAATTTGAAAATTCGCGAAAAAAAATAATCATTTTCCATAGAAACTTTGTTGGTCACGTGACTTTTTTACTATGGAAAATATTCTTTTTATTTTACCATGCTGCACATGTAGGTTTCGGCTTAGTATACCCTTTTTGCAACACCCTGTTTATAATTCGGCGACTAAATGGCTTAGTGGTTAGTGAGCCTGACTACTGAGCCGAAGGTCCCGGGTTCGATTCCCGGCTGGGGCAGATATTTGTTTAAACACAGATATTTGTTCTCGGGTCTTTGATGTGCCCGTGAAATGGCAATAGGCCCGCCCCCTATTACATTGGGACTAACATAAACACTAGTGAAAAGTGGGTGCAGCAATGCACCTCTGCCTACCCCGCAAAGGAGTATATTAGTTTGATTATATTTATCATAATTCGGAATTACCCGATCCACAGGTTTTCATAATAAAATGTTCCATAATTCGGAATTATCCTAGTGGGCTATATCTGGAAAATACAAAAAAATGAGCTAGGGTTTTTAAATTTCGAACGTAGTGAACAAAACGACAATTTTTTGGATGAAAACACAATCAGTTAAATAACTTTACTGATTTCTTAATTACCGATGTGCGGGTAATTCCGAAAATGACCAATTTTACGTTTTAACACGCACGGTCGGTCCTAGCGCCCTGAGTCAACCCTAGCAAGGTAGAAGATTAAGTTGCCTTCAAGGTGAATGGTTCCAGGGTTCAAAGTATGGCTGCGATTGGAAGAAATCGGCAAAAATCGGAATTACCCGAAATTCGGAATAACCCACCTGCACCTTACCCATTTTCCTAAGTTAGAAAAAGTACAATAAAATTATGGGATGGGGTACAATTTCTGTATAAAATTAATGGTATAATTTCAATTAAATTTTTTATCTTATATTGACGAAGTCTATAAAATTTCACGGTGTTTTGTTATCTTAATGCAATTTTAAATAATTATTGTAAGTTCTTTGCGACCAGTAATTGTTTCATTCTAAATCTCGATAGCCGCAACGGTTGTCGGTTCTTCGAAAGATGTGGTCGACCTATGGTTTTCTGTTATATGTAAGTATATATTTATTTGTACTAGAAGCCATGAGTAATTGAGTGATGAGTAATAATTTGATTCCAAAACTTGCAGAACAAAGATTGTCGGAAATATCGACCCTGTGATTTTCTTGACGATATTTAGATTACTATAAAAAAAACTACACACTTCAAAGGTAAGGTAAGGAAACATAAATTTTGTTAATTTTTTTAGATTCTACTATGTATTTTTTCAATATACTGCCAAGGATATCGAATGCCAAGCCAAGGACAGTTTTACAACCCTAAGAAGCCATCGGATCCTATTCGCATGAAACCGTTTGCGCAAAGTCCAGCAAAACCTACCCTCTGTAAGTAAAATATGCACCTTTACACTTTATTTTTTCCAGGAAAACCTATAATTAGTCTTATTATAAGTAATATATTATGTGACATAAACAATGTACAACGCTGTTGGTTTTCTAAATAAATAAATAAATGAATAGTTTTATTAGCGGGCGGTGGTAGCTCACTTGGGTAAGCGCCCGCATCTCACGCAGGAGATGCGGGTTCGAATCCCGGCGCTGACATGTACCAATGAGTTCGTTCTTTGAATTCAAGTACAATGTATACCATTCGCTCTTACTGTGAAGGAAAACATCGTGAGGAAACTTGCACAATGTAGAGTCTAGAAGTGCATTGTACTCATTAAAAACGGCGATACGGCTCACGACCTATCACGTGGGTACAAATTTACCTACATCGAAAATCGGACGACTTTATCTCTTAGATTATTATTGTGTATGTATGTTATTTTTTTTAATTACTTTGCAACTGATCAGATAGAAATTTTGAAAACTTCATGTTTACCATAAATCATAATAATAGGTATTATTATTGAAGTATTACAATAATAATATAACTATCAGATTGGTATTATTATTTATTTTGGTATTGTTATTATTATTTTTAAACGTAATAATTCTCTACCTATGTAGGTATAAATAATAAGAATTAAATTAATTTAAGTGTACTCTCGTCTAACAAATCTAACAATGTACTATTACATTATTATTCATTTGCAGATTCGTTAGTACCTACAGGAGATGGACAATATTTTAAACGTAAGAAAACGATTGAGTTATTTACTACTTAATAATTATTGTAAAACATTACAGAATTTACTAATTCGTTATACAAATTGAAATGCCAAGTGTAATGTTACAGTATACATACAGGATGTTAGCCTTTTTGCCACACCCTGTATTGTTAAACGCTACGTTTTGCATGAAGATAATTTATCGTTATTTTTGCCCAGTTAATCAATCGCAATATAACTCTGGCTTTTACAATAAGTAATTTATTTCAGTGGCACCGATTTCTGCCCCAGACGATGGTAAGCAAACGACATTGTTTTTACTCGACTACGGCGAAGCGAAAAGGAGGGTTATGATTTTGAGCGGTAAGAATGGACTTACCGGTAGTATACCCTTTTTGCAACCTCCTTTATATAGCACATCAATCTAGATAATGTGACCACTAACACGCATTGGACCAGCGTAGTGGAAAATGGTCCAAGGTTAGGAAGACAGTTTAGACCTAGGGGATATGCACAAAGGTTCCATTCGAGAGAGCCAGGTGCAGGTACTTACACCCACACAAATAATAGAATAACATTTCCATATTTTGCTATCGAGATTTAACACTAAATCTAGATTTAATATCTTTGTGCAAGTCGCCCTCAATGTTTAAAAAATGGGTAAATTTAAAGTGTACTTATTAATGTAGGAGGTGGAATATCTTTTTACCTAGATTATAGAATTGTTACTGACTATGGTGTTCATATAAACTTTCTCTTGCAAATATGGCGTGTAGCAGGAAAGATGGTTTTCTCATGTTGGTTTGTAAATAAATTAAATAAAGATTGTTTAAGTGCATCGGCGGCTTTATTTTCATCCCATATTAATGATGAAAATGCAATATTCTCTACCTTTAATATACCAACGTAATACGAATTAAATGAATTTAAGTGTACTGTTGGATATTGGTCTTTTTTATTTTTCTCACTATATTTCTACCACTTTTTCAGATTTTTCGTCACGGGATATTATCCCAACACAAGAAACGAATGACAAAATTAAATGTAAGTTTCTGTCTGCTGTTTCACAATAGTTAAACATATTGTAAACTCTACATTTTCACCCGACTACGGCTAAGCAAATAGGAGGGTTATAATTTTGATGTATGCTATGTATGTATGTATATTTATTTATGTGTGTGTATGTATGTATACAATAATAATATGTTAATCTGTTCCTTGAGGGCTGAAACTGAGTTAGGCGAGCACGCGCGTGCTCCTGTCGCGTATTATTTTTGTATGACACGCGCGTGCGTGCGCCTAACTCAGTTTCGGCCCTCATAACTCCTAAACTTCTTATCATAATTGGACAAATGATCGAGGTATCGTTAGAATTGTCTTGATCGCTGGTTATAGGCTACGTAACATTACTTTTTATTGAATATAGCGCCCTTCCACGTAATATATAATGTGTTACGTGTAAGTTGTTTATGTCGATAAATGTTTTCTTGTTTCATACTTTTTAGATCGTATTTTTTCAGTAGTCGGCTTTTAGTTTTTGAAATTACTTTTTATTTATGAAGAAATAATATAACTCTGACTTTCAGTGGCACAGATGCCGTTACAGTCACCATATAAGCCTCATCCATGTAAGTAAACATCACATTGCACAGGAATTACATAATAATTTGAATAGGTATGTTACGGTGCACTTAGGTTACGCATCTAGAATCTAGATGTGCAGGTTTCCTCACGATGTTTTCCTTCACCGCACTCATTCAAAAACAGCGTTAAGGCTAGAGTGACCTATCATGTTAGTACAAAATTAAATGTACAGTGAAAAGAGAGTGACTCGCTTGCGAGTCACCCCTGACTACTTCAGACTGCAAAATAGAACGCTCCCGTCTAATGAAGTCCACGCTCCGTCCTACTCCTGCTCAAATCCAGGATCCCGAAAGCTTTCAGTCTGAGTTTTGCAACCGTCTGATATGTTTAGAGAATTGCGTTACAGTTGACGATTTAAATAATAGGTTTGTGGAAACTGTCCGAGAGGTAGGATCGAAATATTTTTCTTCCCGAACCAACCGAGGACCTCAAAAACTCTCAGATGGGACTCTGAGTCTTATAAGAGAACGGAGAGAAATGAGGTTGCAGTCTTCAGTTGATATGGTCGAATACAGACGTCTAAACAGACAGATCGCCAAAGCAAGACGTTGCGATATGAGACGCTACAATTGCAAGCGCATTCAAGACGCAATTGAGCAAAACAAGGGCTCCAAAGTCTTTGCTAGAGATCGATCTATTCGGGAGACTCTGTTGACCCAACTGAAGACCGACAGTGGCAACACCGTTTCATCAGTGCCCGAAATTCTGGGAGAAATTGAGAGATTCTACGGACAGTTATACACCACAACACAAAACCCTATTACCAGCGGTGCTCACGACAGCCGAGCTCCTCTCACCCGACACTATACCGAAGATATTCCGGACGTCAGTCTAGACGAGATTAGTATAGCTCTCAAACAGCTAAAAAACAACAAAGCTCCGGGAGATGATGGAATAACGACAGAACTTCTGAAAGCCGGCGGTAGACCGATTTTAATAGCACTTCGGAGGCTGTTTAATTCCGTCATACTTGAAGGCACAAGCCCGGAGGCATGGAGCAGAAGCGTAGTGACTTTGTTCTTCAAGAAAGGCAAAAAAGCCCTATTGAAGAATTATAGACCCATTGCGCTTCTGAGCCATGTGTACAAGCTGTTTTCGAGAGTTATTACGAATCGTCTCGAGCAAAGCCTCGACGACTTCCAGCCACCCGAACAAGCCGGGTTCCGAAAAGGCTATAGTACCATAGATCATATACACACGCTTCGGCAGGTTATACAGAAGACCGAGGAGTATAATCTACCTTTATGTTTAGCGTTTGTGGACTATGAGAAAGCCTTTGATTCTATTGAGCTCTGGGCGATGCTTCAATCCCTTCAGCGGTGCCATATAGACTATCGCTATATCGAGGTGTTGAGATGTATGTACAATGCTGCCACAATGTCAGTTCGATTACACGAACATAGCACAAAACCGATCCAGTTGCAAAGGGGCGTGAGACAGGGAGATGTTATTTCTCCGAAACTGTTCACCTGTGCACTGGAAGATGTTTTTAAGCTTGTAGAGTGGAAAAGACTGGGCATTAACGTCATCATCATCAGCCAATAATCATCCACTGCTGGACATAGGCCTCTCCCAAGGAGCGCCACAACACTCGGTCCCCGGCCTTCCTCATCCAACCACTACCCGCCACCCGCCTAAGGTCGTCAGTCTAGCGGGCAGGAGGGCGTCCCACGCTTCGTTTGCCTGTTCGTGGTCTCCACTCGAGACATTAACGTCAATGGCGAATATATCTCTCATCTACGATTTGCTGATGACATAGTTATTATGGCGGAAACGCTGGAGGAGTTAGGCGAAATGCTCACAGACCTCAATGATGCCTCTAAACAAGTTGGGCTGAAAATTAACATGGACAAGACAAAGGTCATGTCGAACGAACATGTTTCATCATCGCCCGTAACTGTAGGAGGTGTCACCATCGAAGTTGTCGATCAGTATCCCTACCTAGGACAAGTGATCCGATTAGGTAAATCCAACTTCGATAAAGAGGTAGCTCGTAGAATCCAACTCGGATGGGCAGTGTTCGGGAAATTACGACACATCTTCACTGAAAACATACCTCAGTGTCTGAAAACAAAAGTTTTCAATCAGTGCGTGTTGCCAGTGATGACTTACGGAGCCGAGACGTGGTGCTTCACCAAAGGGCTTATCCACAAGCTCAGAGTTGCTCAGCGTGCTATGGAAAGGGCTATGTTAGGCGTGTCCCTGCGAGATAGGATTCGTAATGAAGAATTCCGCAGGAGAACTAAAGTTACCGACATAGCCAAAAGGATTAGCACGCTGAAGTGGCAATGGGCTGGCCACGTAGCCCGCAGAGCCAACGACCGCTGGAGTACAAAGGTTCTGGAGTGGAGACCCCGTGTCGGCAAACGGCGTGTCGGTCGCCCCCTAACCCGTTGGTCTGATGATCTGCGGAAGATAGCAGGATGCCGCTGGTTGCAGATGGCGGGTGACCGTTTGGGGTGGCGATCGTTAGGAGAGGCCTATGTCCAACAGTGGACTACAGAAGGCTGAGAGAGAGAGAGAGAGAGAGAGATGTATGTTATTTTATTTTATTACTTTGCAACTAATCAGATAGAAATTTTGAAAATTTGATGTTTACCATAAATCATAATTATGATAATAATAGGTATTATTATTGAAGTATTACAATAATAATATAACTATCAGATTGGTATTATTATTTATTATGGTATTGTTATTATTATTTTTAAACGTAATAATTCTCTACCTATGTAGGTATAAATAATAAGAATTAAATTAATTTAAGTGTACTCTTGTCTAACAAATCTAACAATGTACTATTATTCATTTGCAGATTCGTTAGTACCTGCAGGAGATGGACAATATAGACAATCTTTTTCTTACGTTTAAAATATTGTCCATCTCCTACTTTATAATTATTGTAAAACATTACAGAATTTACTAATTCATTATACAAATTGAAATGCGAAGTGTTATGTTACAGTATACATACAGGATGTTAGAATGTTTGTTGTTTGTTGTTTTTTTGTTTTAAAACATTTATTTCTCTAAAACTTATTCTATAACAAGAAATATAAATATTCTGCCAAACTGTTATAACAGTTTAGTGGCAGACCATGCTCTCATACTTAAATATAGGATAGTGACAAACATAATAACCGCCTGAGTCCCCCCCTTTCGGCATAGTATACCCTTTTTGCCACATCCTGTATTGTTAAACGCTACGTTTTGCATGAAGATAATTTATGGTTATTTTTGCCCAGTTAATCAATCGCAATATGACTCTGGCTTTTACAATAAGTAATTTATTTCAGTGGCACCGATTTCTGCCCCAGACGATGGTAAGCAAACGACATTGTTTTTACTCGACTACGGCGAAGCGAAAAAGAGGGTTATGATTTTGAGCGGTAAGAATGGACTTACCGGTAGTATACCCTTTTTGCAACCTCCTTTATATAGCACATCAATCTAGATAATGTGACCACTAACACGCATTGGACCAGCGTAGTGGAAAATGGTCCAAGGTTAGGAAGACAGTTTAGACCTAGGGGATATGCACAAAGGTTCCATTCGAGAGAGCCAGGTGCAGGTACTTACACCCCCACAAATAATAGAATAACATTTCCATATTTTGCTATCGAGATTTAACACTAAATCTAGATTTAATATCTTTGTGCAAGTCGCCCTCAATGTTTAAAAAATGGGTAAATTTAAAGTGTACTTATTAATGTAGGAGGTGGAATATCTTTTTACCTAGATTATAGAATTGTTACTGACTATGGTGTTCATATAAACTTTCTCTTGCAAATATGGCGTGTAGCAGGAAAGATGGTTTTCTCATGTTGGTTTGTAAATAAATTAAATAAAGATTGTTTAAGTGCATCGGCGGCTTTATTTTCATCCCACATTAATGATGAAAATGCAATATTCTCTACCTTTAATATACCAACGTAATACGAATTAATGAATTTAAGTGTACTGTTGGATATTGGTCTTTTTAATTTTTCTCACTATATTTCTACCACTTTTTCAGATTTTTCGTTACGGGATATTATCCCAACACAAGAAACGAATGACAAAATTAAATGTAAGTTTCTGTCTGCTGTATCACAATAGTTAAATATATTGTAAACGCTACATTTTCACCCGACTACGGCTAAGCAAATAGGAGGGTTATAATTTTGATGTATGCTATGTATGTATGTATATTTATTTATGTGTGTGTATGTATGTATGTATACAATAATAATATGTTAATCTGTTCCTTGAGGGCTGAAACTGAGTTAGGCGAGCACGCGCGTGCTCCTGTCGCGTATTATTTTTGTATGACACGCGCGTGCGTGCGCCTAACTCAGTTTCGGCCCTCATAACTCCTAAACTTCTTATCATAATTGGACAAATGATCGAGGTATCGTTAGAATTGTCTTGATCGCTGGTTATAGGCTACGTAACATTACTTTTTATTGAATATAGCGCCCTTCCACGTAATATATAATGTGTTACGTGTAAGTTGTTTATGTCGATAAATGTTTTCTTGTTTCATACTTTTTAGATTATATTTTTTCAGTAGTCGGCTTTTAGTTTTTGAAATTACTTTTTATTTATGAAGAAATAATATAACTCTGACTTTCAGTGGCACAGATGCCGTTACAGTCACCATATAAGCCTCATCCATGTAAGTAAACATCACATTGCACAGGAATTACATAATAATTTGAATAGGTATGTTACGGTGCACTTAGGTTACGCATCTAGAATCTAGATGTGCAGGTTTCCTCACGATGTTTTCCTTCACCGCACTCATTCAAAAACAGCGTTAAGGCTAGAGTGACCTATCATGTTAGTACAAAATTAAATGTACAGTGAAAAGCGAGTGACTCGCTTGCGAGTCACCCCTGACTACTTCAGACTGCAAAATAGAACGCTCCCGTCTAATGAAGTCCACGCTCCGTCCTACTCCTGCTCAAATCCAGGATCCCGAAAGCTTTCAGTCTGAGTTTTGCAACCGTCTGATATGTTTAGAGAATTGCGTTACAGTTGACCATTTAAATAATAGGTTTGTGGAAACTGTCCGAGAGGTAGGATCGAAATATTTTTCTTCCCGAACCAACCGAGGACCTCAAAAACTCTCAGATGGGACTCTGAGTCTTATAAGAGAACGGAGAGAAATGAGGTTGCAGTCTTCAGTTGATATGGTCGAATACAGACGTCTAAACAGACAGATCGCCAAAGCAAGACGTTGCGATATGAGACGCTACAATTGCAAGCGCATTCAAGACGCAATTGAGCAAAACAAGGGCTCCAAAGTCTTTGCTAGAGATCGATCTATTCGGGAGACTCTGTTGACCCAACTGAAGACCGACAGTGGCAACACCGTTTCATCAGTGCCCGAAATTCTGGGAGAAATTGAGAGATTCTATGGACAGTTATACACCACAACACAAAACCCTATTACCAGCGGTGCTCACGACAGCCGAGCTCCTCTCACCCGACACTATACCGAAGATATTCCGGACGTCAGTCTAGACGAGATTAGTATAGCTCTCAAACAGCTAAAAAACAACAAAGCTCCGGGAGATGATGGAATAACGACAGAACTTCTGAAAGCCGGCGGTAGACCGATTTTAATAGCACTTCGGAGGCTGTTTAATTCCGTCATACTCGAAGGCACAAGCCCGGAGGCATGGAGCAGAAGCGTAGTGACTTTGTTCTTCAAGAAAGGCAAAAAAGCCCTATTGAAGAATTATAGACCCATTGCACTTCTGAGCCATGTGTACAAGCTGTTTTCGAGAGTTATTACGAATCGTCTCGAGCAAAGCCTCGACGACTTCCAGCCACCCGAACAAGCCGGGTTCCGAAAAGGCTATAGCACCATAGATCATATACACACGCTTCGGCAGGTTATACAGAAGACCGAGGAGTATAATCTACCTTTATGTCTAGCGTTTGTGGACTATGAGAAAGCCTTTGATTCTATTGAGCTCTGGGCGATGCTTCAATCCCTTCAGCAGTGCCATATAGACTATCGCTATATCGAGGTGTTGAGATGTATGTACAATGCTGCCACAATGTCAGTTCGATTACACGAACATAGCACAAAACCGATCCAGTTGCAAAGGGGCGTGAGACAGGGAGATGTTATTTCTCCGAAACTGTTCACCTGTGCACTGGAAGATGTTTTTAAGCTTGTAGAGTGGAAAAGACTGGGCATTAACGTCATCATCATCAGCCAATAATCATCCACTGCTGGACATAGGCCTCTCCCAAGGAGCGCCACAACACTCGGTCCCCGGCCTTCCTCATCCAACCACTACCCGCCACCCGCCTAAGGTCGTCAGTCTAGCGGGCAGGAGGGCGTCCCACGCTTCGTTTGCCTGTTCGTGGTCTCCACTCGAGACATTAACGTCAATGGCGAATATATCTCTCATCTACGATTTGCTGATGACATAGTTATTATGGCGGAAACGCTGGAGGAGTTAGGCGAAATGCTCACAGACCTCAATGATGCCTCTAAACAAGTTGGGCTGAAAATTAACATGGACAAGACAAAGGTCATGTCGAACGAACATGTTTCATCATCGCCCGTAACTGTAGGAGGTGTCACCATCGAAGTTGTCGATCAGTATCCCTACCTAGGACAAGTGATCCGATTAGGTAAATCCAACTTCGATAAAGAGGTAGCTCGTAGAATCCAACTCGGATGGGCAGTGTTCGGGAAATTACGACACATCTTCACTGAAAACATACCTCAGTGTCTGAAAACAAAAGTTTTCAATCAGTGCGTGTTGCCAGTGATGACTTACGGAGCCGAGACGTGGTGCTTCACCAAAGGGCTTATCCACAAGCTCAGAGTTGCTCAGCGTGCTATGGAAAGGGCTATGTTAGGCGTGTCCCTGCGAGATAGGATTCGTAATGAAGAATTCCGCAGGAGAACTAAAGTTACCGACATAGCCAAAAGGATTAGCACGCTGAAGTGGCAATGGGCTGGCCACGTAGCCCGCAGAGCCAACGACCGCTGGAGTACAAAGGTTCTGGAGTGGAGACCCCGTGTCGGCAAACGGCGTGTCGGTCGCCCCCTAACCCGTTGGTCTGATGATCTGCGGAAGATAGCAGGATGCCGCTGGTTGCAGATGGCGGGTGACCGTTTGGGGTGGCGATCGTTAGGAGAGGCCTATGTCCAACAGTGGACTACAGAAGGCTGAGAGAGAGAGAGAGAGAGAGAGATGTATGTTATTTTATTTTATTACTTTGCAACTAATCAGATAGAAATTTTGAAAATTTGATGTTTACCATAAATCATAATTATGATAATAATAGGTATTATTATTGAAGTATTACAATAATAATATAACTATCAGATTGGTATTATTATTTATTATGGTATTGTTATTATTATTTTTAAACGTAATAATTCTCTACCTATGTAGGTATAAATAATAAGAATTAAATTAATTTAAGTGTACTCTCGTCTAACAAATCTAACAATGTACTATTATTCATTTGCAGATTCGTTAGTACCTGCAGGAGATGGACAATATAGACAATCTTTTTCTTACGTTTAAAATATTGTCCATCTCCTACTTTATAATTATTGTAAAACATTACAGAATTTACTAATTCATTATACAAATTGAAATGCGAAGTGTTATGTTACAGTATACATACAGGATGTTAGAATGTTTGTTGTTTGTTGTTTTTTTGTTTTAAAACATTTATTTCTCTAAAACTTATTCTATAACAAGAAATATAAATATTCTGCCAAACTGTTATAACAGTTTAGTGGCAGACCATGCTCTCATACTTAAATATAGGATAGTGACAAACATAATAACCGCCTGAGTCCCCCCCTTTCGGCATAGTATACCCTTTTTGCCACATCCTGTATTGTTAAACGCTACGTTTTGCATGAAGATAATTTATCGTTATTTTTGCCCAGTTAATCAATCACAATATGACTCTGGCTTTTACAATAAGTAATTTATTTCAGTGGCACCGATTTCTGCCCCAGACGATGGTAAGCAAACGACATTGTTTTACTCGACTACGGCGAAGCGAAAAAGAGGGTTATGATTTTGAGCGGTAAGTATGGACTTACCGGTAGTATACCCTTTTTGCAACACCCTGTATATAGCACATCAATCTAGATAATGTGACCACTAACACGCATTGGACCAGCGTAGTGGGAAATGGTCCAAGGTTAGGAAGACAGTTTAGACCTAGGGGATATGCACAAAGGTTCCAATCGAGAGAGCCAGGTGCAGGTACTTACACCCCCACAAATAATAGAATAACATTTCCATATTTTGCTATCGAGATTTAACACTAAATCTAGATTTAATATCTTTGTGCAAGTCGCCCTCAATGTTTAAAAAATGGGTAAATTTAAAGTGTACTTATTATTATAATAGTAATATATGTAGGAGGTGGAATATCTTTTTACCTAGATTATAGAATTGTTACTGACTATGGTGTTCCTTTTATAAACTCTCTCTTGCAAATAATATGTCGTGTAGCAGGAAAGATGGTTTTCTCATGTTGGGTTGTAAATAAATTAAATAAAGATTGTTTAAGTGCATCGGCGGATTTATTTTCATCCCACATTAATGATGAAAATGCAATATTCTATACCTTTAATAAACACACATACACTCACGCCTTGTACTAATGTACTCCCTTGCGGGGTAGGCAGAGGTGCATTGCTGCATCCACTTTTCGCCAGAGTGTTATGTTAGTCCCAATGCAATAGGGGGTGGGCCTATTGCCATTTTACGGGCACATCCAAGACCCGAGAACAAATATCTGTGCATCTGAACAATATACCTTAGGTGCCTACGTACCTAGGTAATACGAATTAAATTAATTTAAGTGTACTGTTGGATATTGGTCTTTTTAATTTTTCTCACTATATTTCTACCACTTTTTCAGATTTTTCGTCACGGGATATTATCCCAACACAAGAAACGAATGACAAAATTAAATGTAAGTTTCTGTCTGCTGTTTCACAACTGTTGTGAGTTGTTATGGATACGTCGTAGCCGGATCGTATAATCCGCTGTGTTATCGTTTCGGATAGCCGTATTACATTACAGCTAGTCGTATTGCATTACGGTTAGCCGTATTTCAAAACATATTGTAAACGCTACCTTTTTACCCGACTACAATATATATATTATAATGAATATAGCGCCCTCCCACGTAATATTAGGTCCTTACATATGAAATTGGCGTTTTCTATAGGAGGACATAAAGTCGTTTTTTTTTTTAAATGAAATATATTAAATTAATCAAAGTATGTACCATTGCTATATATGCACTTTTGCCATCTCATAGGTAGTTCATTGATCCCCTTACTAAAAAAACCATTCGGGCGGGAATCAATAAAATCTTTGAAGGCGGTTTGGACTGCCCCATCGGAGTTGAATTTTTTTCCTTGCAAGTAGTTATCCAAATTGCGAAAAAAATGGTAATCTGTTGGAGCAAGGTCCGGAGAGTACGGTGAATGTCTAAGACATTCTACTTGAAGCTCCTCTAATTTGGTAGCCGTCTGTTGTGCAGTGTGTGGTCTAGCGTTGTCCTGAAGCAGCAGTGGCCTAGAGCGATTGACCAGCCTCGGTTGTTTAGCAGCTAGCTTTTCCATCATGGTTTGCAGTTGCTGACAATCGTCTGGCCAGATTTAAGAAAGCTGTAGTGAACGACACCGGCACTAGTCCACCAAACACTTACAAGCAACTTTTTTTTAGTCAATTTTCGCTTAGGGCAGTATTTGGCTGGTTCGCCAGGGTTCAGCCATTGCGATGAGCGCTTCCGATTATCGTAGAGGATCCACTTTTCATCACAGGTAATGATTCGATTTAAAATTCCTTCATTATTGTGCCGGTTGAGTAACGTAACGCAGCAGTCGACGCGCGTTTGTCGGTTTGCTTCACTCAATTCATGAGGTACCCACCTTTCAAGCTTTTTCACCTTCCCAATTTGCTTCAAGTGGATTAGAATAGTTTTATCACTAACACCGGAGCCTGCAGCTAACTCGGACGTGGTTTGCGATGGATCCGCTTCCACAATAGCCTTCAATTCTTCATTATCAACTTTGGTCTCCGGCCGTCCACGAGGCTTGTTCTGCAGGTCAAAATTTCCAGAACGAAAACGTTGGAACCAAAAACGCACTGTGTTTTCTTTTGCGACACCGTCACCATACACATCATTAATCCTTCGAGCCGTTTCTGCAGCACTGGTGCCACGATGGAACTCATACTCGTAAATAACGCGATATTTCAAGTTCTCCATTTTGTAAACAGAGTGACACAAAGAAAAAAACAAAAGAAGAAAAAACAAATGAATTAGGGGGTTTGAAACACAAATGCATGAGTAAATAGCTGTATGAATTTGAATTTGGAATTCCTAACCATAATAAAGGTAATATTTGAGATCAAAGTGGCCAGTACGACAAAACGCCAATTTCATATGTAAGGACCTAATATATTATGTATTACGTGTAAGTTGTTTATGTCGATAAATGTTTTTTTTTTTTGTTTCATACGTCGTTTCATTTTAGTAGTCGGCTTTTGGGTTTTGAAATTACGCTTCATTTATGAAGAAATCAATATAACTCTGACTTTCAGTGATGATGTATCTTCCATGTAAGTAAACATCACATTACACAGGAATTACATATTTGAATAGGTATGTTACGGTGCACTTAGGTTACGCATCCAGAATCTAGATGTGCAGGTTTCCTCACGATGTTTTCCTTCACCGCACTAATTCAAAAACAGCGATACCTACGGCTAGAGTATGACATATCACGTTAGTACAAAATTAAATGTACAGTGAAAGGGAGTGATGACTACTTCAGGAAGTTTCAGTCGTGACCAATTCCTTATTTATAAAGAATTTAAATGATATACGACAGGACTCGAACCCACGGCCTCACGAATGAGAGCCACGATCACAGGATTCGATACTATTTTCCAATCTACACAAACATATGGAAAAAATAAACGTCACTTTTGGACCTGACAAATTTGCCTTACATTTTTGACAGTGACTGTTGACGATAATATTCTTTTTCCATATATGTTTGTGTAGATTCGAAAATAGCATCGAATCCTGTGATCGCACCTCAGATACCTTATCCGTTACGCCACCATTAATATATCATAAAGAAATACATGTCGCGAAGTACTTAAATATATTAAAATCATCGAACAAAAAAACTTTTCTTTGTGAAATAGATATAAAAAGCAGGTGTGACTATTGTACTACGTAAGTATAACAAAGTATCTTACAATCTTATTTCATAAATAATAATTTATAAAATGCATATTCGTGTAACATTAACCACCAATTAAATGCTTCCGCGATTACTCCCTAGATGGCGCTGGGGATCTTAATTCTACATCGCGGTATGGTTGTGTTTGTCAGATGCCTTATAAACCGAAAATATATTTTACTTAAGGAATTCCACCTACCTCTTGCTTGCTAGTTGCTTCCACTCGTGGGACCTCTGGTGACTACACAGGGCGAATTAACAGATTACCTGCTTCCACTCATTCCACTGCGTAGGACAGTTAGACTTTCTACATAATTACTTAAAACCTAAATAAAAGTCAACCAAATTTCTTAATTCTATCTTTCTGTTGAAACTCCGCCTGCACCTCTTACAAAGTGTTTTTTTTTTTTTTTGTAATGTAGCAGCTCAGCAGGAGCTGGTCTGGATCACCGGGGAGCGACCCCTGGGCGAATCGACCTGCCTGGCCTCCCCCGAGAGTAGGGGTTGGGTGCTATATTGTAATGTGATACTTACCCTTATGACTAACGTCCCTAGTGCTTAGGGCTGGTACCTACCTAATAACTCTCAATTAATATGTACCGGGAAGCGGTCTTAGACTAGCTCAGCTTGACGCCGGCCTCTGAAGGAGTGCCTGGTCGCCTGGGGGATCTACAATGACCGTGAAGCGGTCCTAACTATCCTGATCTTGATCCTGAGGCCCCTGGAGGGAAATAACCTCGGTAGGTGTACGGGGTGAGAATTAATAATGCCGATTAATTAGTGTAACACAATTCAGGCGGCACTGGACCCGCTTTATTTACAACCAGGTTAACTTATATATCTAGGGTACTTACAGCTTATGTACTTAATATTAACTCACTACACAAATGCACAAATACTTATCACGGTTATTGATATTAATATGATTCGGGCCCTGAAGGGGCTAACGCGGATATACCTATCTCAATAAAGGGAAGGAATACAGGGTACAGGAGGTCGGGCGAATACTGGTGGTGCGTGTCGATTTGTTCCAGGATTTGTGGAGTGTACTTGTGTTGATAAGAAAGTGTGGCTGAGGGCCGGTGTGTGTTCAGCGATTGTATAGTTCGGTACACGGCCGCTTTAAACTAGGCGACCCAGGCGTCCGTGTATTCCGGGGAACCTCGATCCGCTAGTAGGCGACCCACAGCGTAGGGAGGACGGTGTAGTGAGAATAGTGTGCGTGAATAGATACTTAGATAGATACAGGTACGGGGAAGGATCTCGGGAACGGACTGGTCACTCGCCGGAGCAGGAGGTGACGAATGGTGCCCGGGCGGCGGTCTGACGGCTATTTATAGGCGGGTCGCCCCGCGCCCCTTGTATTCTCCGGAGTCGTCTGTGTGGTGCCCCACCTCGTCTTGCGGGCGCTCTTGCGGCTTCGGAATGTGGGTAGGTGCGGTGGATGGTTTGGTAACGGCTCGTTACATTTTAATTATTTTTATTCGATAGTTTATTTGAATCACATGCCATGCAATTGAATTACCTATTCTTGTTATTTAGTAGTACATATCCTCATGTGCTCCACCTAACCTAAAGTGTGTGTTTTTTTGCAGTTGACGGCATTGTTAACCCACGGAAAGTATTAGGTAAATATATTTATTTAAGTAAAACATGAAATAGCAGCATATAAAATAAGATATTAGGCTTCAGTTGCCCACGAGCTCTGTGGCCGCGTAAGTAAAAATAATTCCAGCCCCCTACTCTTGAAAGGCAATGTATTGCGTTTATCTTGCATTCCAAACATTAAAAAAAATCATAACTTCCCTTTAGAGGCGTTTTTCGAAAAATTAAAAATACTTATATGATCAGCTGGCTAGATAAACCCTAGTTTGTGAACCTAGAAACTATAATACCTATAATGCCTACAATTTAGAAGTTAGTTTGCAAAAAAAGCAAAAAAGGCTTTTTCGGCCAAAATCTACAATAAATTCTACATTCTGGGTAGTTGGTTCTTAGTGCTAGGTTCTAAAAATAGGCGGTATCTTAATGATTATTTATCAAATCAAATCAAATCAAATCAAATCAAATCAAATCGTTTATTTGTGAACATAGGTATTATTACAATAGATGTTTAAAAATATATATTATGTTGCGCTATGTTCTACACGTAGGTATACAATATTTTTTTTTATTATTAAATTAGTACATGCAAGGAAATATACAATTCAAATTTAAAAAAAGGGCATGCATTGTTTACATGGTTTGCTTGATTACCATTAATTCATTAAGAATACAAAATAAAGTTTGTCACTTAGATAAATATACTTAGTTGAAATTAAATACAAATAGGTACGAGTATAATGTCAATAATATTTTTATTTTATTTTATTTAATTACAATGACATGTCAGACATAAATTCTAAAACGGAGTAATAACATTTATCGATTAGAAGTTTAAAAAGTTTCTTCCTGAACTGTACAATGTCAAGATCTTTAATTATATTTGGTATTTTATTGAAAATTATTGGGGCCATGCAAGGTACATTATTTCGCATTAAGGTAGTTTTATATTTTGGTATACTTAGCCTATGTCTATGCTGAAAACGTGTTCTGTTTGAATATGTTTGGTGGGCTTTGGAGAAGAGAGAAGGATTGGTTTTTACAAATATAGCTACTTCATATATATATATAGAAGGCATCGTTAGTAGATTTAATCTTTTAAAATTAGGAGCACAGCTGTCGGTTGTTTTTAGTCCGCACAATGCTCTAACGCATCTCTTTTGGGCCCTAAACACGACGTCCTTATCAATGCAGTTGCCCCAGAAAATTATCCCGTATAGTATGTTCGAAGATACAAAACCATGGTAGGCATTCAAAGCTGTGTCAAGACATACAATTTTACTTAGTTTATGTAGCAGGTATGTATACTTACTAAGTCTTTCGCACACTTCTTTTGCATGTCCTTTCCATGAAAGATTACTGTCCATTATGAGACCTAGAAACTTGGTTTCTTGTACTTCTTCAATCTTAATGCCGTTATATTCTATATTTAAGTCACAGTTGATTTTCCTTTGATGAAATTGTATTATTTTAGTCTTATTTAAATTCGCGATTAAGTTATTATTATTAATAAGCCATGTCATTATTTCTTCTAAAGTGTAGTTAATTTTGTTTTCATATAAATTTGTATCGGTACATTTTATTATGGCAGTGCTGTCATCAGCAAATAGCACCATTGGATGTGATACGTTATTAGGTAAGTCATTGATGTATAAGATAAACAATAGAGGACCGAGAACGCTTCCTTGTGGGACGCCACAAGAAATCTTTCTGCTTTTTGAGAAATGTTTTATTTCCTCTTTCTTTTCAGGATTGATTCTGGTTATTTGTGTGTACTGACATCTTTCACTTAAATATGATTTTATAAGATTGAGTACGTTGCCTCTGATTCCATAACACTCTAATTTGCGTAATAATATGTTATGGTCCACATAGTCAAACGCTTTAGTCATGTCCATATAGATTGCGCTAACTGGGTTCCTTACATCCACATTACCGAGAACCATAGTGACTAGATCGTAGATTGCCATATTTATATTTTTATTCTTTCTAAACCCTTTTTGCTCGTTAATGAGAATGTTGTTTTTGTCAATAAAGTTTATAAATAATCTATATATAACTTTTTCGAAAACTTTCGAGAGAATTGGAATAAGTGCTACAGGTCGGTAATATTTCATTTCTTCCTTATCCTCTTTTTTAAAAATGGGTATAATCACGACTGGTTTCAGCGCATCTGGAAATACACCTTTAGCAATACAGTTGTTAAAAATGTGTGCAAGATGTGGTGCAATAAGTTCTGCTGTACTTTTTAGAATTTTTGTATGTATGCCGTCGTAGCCAACGCTGTTTTTATTTTTTAAAGATTTTATTACTTTGACAATCTCTTCAGTCCCAGGTGGTGACATAAATATTGACTGTGGGTAATTATTTACATTCTTCGCCGTATTTGTCATGTCAGAGACAGTCTGTTTCGGAGGTTTTATTTGGTCAATGAAAAAATTATTAAATGCATTGGCAATGTCTTCTGGTTTAGTCAGTATAACTTCGTCATTTTTTATTCTATTAATTGAGTCGTGTGGAAAGTTATTTTTATTTTGATTAATGATTGACCAACTGGCTTTTGATTTATTTTCTGACGAGTCTATGAAAAAGTTGTTTTGTGATCTCTTAGTAAGCCTTATAATTTTTTTGAATCTTTGTGAGTATGTTTTTAATCTTGTTTTGTTTTCTGGAGTTGGTTTCTTTCTATATTGCCAGAGAAGTTCTCTCTGTTTTTTACTACATACTTTGATACCCTTTGAGATCCACTTTTGTTTTTTGTTGATTTGAATTTTGACATATTTGTACGGGAAGCATAAATTGTAGAGAAGTAGGAAAATTTCCAAAAATGCATTGAAAGCCTTATTACAGTCGTCGGTTTCGTATACATCTGAAAATGATATACTTCCTAAATGTCTATTAAATTTGTTAATGTTTTCTATACTATAGTCCCGCCTTTTTACTTTCCAGAATTTTAATTTACAATGTTTTATTACTGGAATTTTTAACAGTTGTGCCGTATGGTCAGATAAACCAAAGTCTAATACTTGGCTCATTGCACCCCTTTTTATGTTGTGAGCAAAATTGTCCAAGCATGTTTTACTAATTAATCTCGTGGGTTCGTTTATTTGTAAGACAAGATTGTACCCCAATAGAAAGTTTTCAAATTGGTTTGCGGTGTTACTTTTCTTTAGTCTATCGATGTTAAAATCTCCGCACATAACAATTTTTTTATCACCATTTCTGCATAGATTGTTAAGTATTATTTCAAGTCTTTCATAAAATATACTGAGATTTATACTGCGTTGTTGACTTTTCGGAGCTCTATAGATACATAAGACAATTGTATTAAGATTTGTAAGCTCGACAGCGCAACATTCTACGAGACCCAGAACTGACAGTTTTGAAATGGATGATAGCTCTTTGAAAGGTTGGTCGTTCTTTACAAGGATACATGCGCCCCCTCGTTTTACATTTCGAGAGAATTGAGCTGCGAGTCTATAATTAGGAACTGCTATCAATCCTTCCTGCCCTGATACAATATTGTGTTCTGTAATGCAAATTACATCTACTGTCGAACCTTGAGACATTAATTCATTTAAATATATTGTGAGTAAATCTGACTTATTACTAAGACCTGCAATATTCTGATGAAGAATTATCATATGTTTACATGCGAAGTAACTCAGTGGCCAGTCCAGGTGCAGGTTCGCTGTCCTTAGTTTCTTCAGTATTGCAGTCTAATATCTGAACTATTAAATCATGTAGATTCTTCATTATTACATTTATGCCTTTACTATTAACTGTCCCTCTTCGGTGGTCAAACATTTTAGCGTTATATGTCAGTTCTAAGTTAGAGTCAAGGATATATGCGTATTCATAGGTTGCTGCATCCAGCCATAGAAGGTTGTTGAAGGTTTCTATCCTATAATTAAACATTGTTTTAAATTGGGCACATTGGTATGTTGGCAAGCAGATTATAAAGTTCGTGTGTTGAAATTTCTGTAAAGTTGACTTTATTAAGTTCACGAGGTGAGCATAGTTGTTAGTCTCTATGAAATCTTGCTCACGATCATTATCACACAAAAGTCTTCATTTGTGAGATTTTTTACACTGTGCTCTATGCCTGTTAGTAAGTTCTCTACACCACAGTTCGTTTTCAAGTAATGGTAAATTTTTTTATTACTTTGAAATGTTGCTTCAGCTGTTTCTAGTACATGACTGTTTCTATTTGTACTTAAGATACTTATTTTAAGTGTAGTATTCGTTGTAGATAACTTGTTGTTTGAGGTTTTTTTTATGTAATTTTCAGAGTCAATTCTAGTCTTTCTATTTTCTTCCGTTTTTTTCGTGTCCTGGTTTGTTGTTTCTATATCAGTTAGATGTACTAAAGTCTGAGTAGTTTTAGCTTTGCAGTCATCGACCTTAAGTGCATTTTTGCTAGGCGTCCTAGTATGTGTAGATGACTTTGGTTTTTGGGGTGTCGAATATTTCGACAATTTTTTTAATAGCTCATACTTTTTTCTGAGTGCCTCTAGTTCCGAAGTCAGACTTGCATTTTCTAATGATAGTTCTTTAACCTCGTTGTGGGCTATAGCTAGCTGTAGTTTAAGTTCTTCTACTTGTGTGTTGACACTATCACTTTCATCGTCAGATATATTAGGTAAGCTACATGAGCTGCCATCTATTACTTGGGAAGATGTGTCATTGTCTGCTTCGTTTTCCGTTTCTGATTTAGTTCGTGCACCACGACGAAACGTGATATTACCGAAAAATTACATTTTTTCAATTTGTTTTAGTGTCTCTTGCGTATATCAGTTAAATTTTTTTTTTCTTCAGTTATCGTCATATAACCTGCATATACAGCAATATTTTTCCCATCAATTAATTTTATTCCGTGTAATGGAACGTTTAAGTTGGAATTATTTATTTCATATGGCAACACTGTACTTGTCAACTTGTCATATTCTGTGATGTCATTCGATCAAATGTCAAAATTGTTGTGCTTTGCGCTTGCGCACGATGTTGGAGTTTTATTGGTCCTTTATTTTGAAAAACGAATATGAATTTCAAAATTTAGCCGTTTACATTGATTATCAGCGAAAAGTTTATCATAATATAGTCGGCTTCAGTGTTATTAAGTGATATAAAATGTCGGGAACTCACTCGCACAGGTTAGTTGAATGATTCTCAATAGGTTTCACAACTTGATGATAGAAAAAATTAAATATTTTCTATTTATTTGTGACTGAGGTACACAATAACAAATTTATGTATTTTTATTTTTTGTAAAATCGATTTGGAAGAGAAGTTATAATTTTTTAAATGTTGACAACGCAAGACAGACGCAATACATTGCGTTTCATGAGTAGGGGGACTCTACAAAAGTCTGTCTGTCAGTTCCTGCTTATATTTGTTTTGTTACATAGAATTGGTGTAAACCTTAAATTATTTTTTACTTTTTAGTAGGTGTGGGTCGTTACGTGATTTTCACGAAATGTAACGTAGCGACTAGTTTTATAACTATCTAAATTTGTAACTAGCTATTTCTTCAACCGGTTATTTTAGATAGAATAGAAAAGATATTCTTTATTTGTACACAAAAACATGGACAAGAATTACAAAAAACTTAATCTAACACACATGTACAAATGGCGGCCTTATCGCTTAAAGCGATTTCTAGACACAAGTTATTTTACCGAAGTATTACTATAATTACACGAAAATTACTATAATGCATAATTAGTGACTACGTTACTTATTACACGACGACCGAATGGCATAGTGGTTAGTGACCCTGACTACTGAGCCGATGGTCCCGGGTTCGATTCCCGGCTGGGGCAGATATTTGTTTAATCACAGATATTTGTTCTCGGGTCTTGGATGTGCCCGTAAAATGGCAATAGGCCCGCCCCCTATTACATTGGGACTAACATAACACTCTGGCGAAAAGTGGGTGCAGCAATGCACCTCTGCCTGCCCCGCAAGTACTAATGTACTCCACATTAGTACAAGGCGTGAGTGCGCTTGTGTGTGTAGTGATTATTGTAAAGACGACAAAACATTTGTAGACTGAATAAAAGAGTGACAGGAAATAGTTCCAAATTGCATCACTACTCCTTCTGGTCATCGTTATTTACAGTTTACTGCAATCACTCATCACAAATCCAAGTTTATTTATACAGTTTTTTATTAATCAACAAAATAATTTTCAAAATCGGTCCATAAATGACGGAGTAATCGGTGAACATACATAAAAAACATACAGACGAATTTAGAAACTCCTCCTTTTCTAGAAGTCGGTTAAAAAGTGTGATTGTTTTCAGTCCTGTTGACTTTAGTAGGGAAAGCCCTGTTGAGTTTTCTCCGCTTTCTCTGGTTGTATTGGCCATAATATGGCCAAAATATCAAATCGATAATATCTTGGTGATACCTAAATCGATTTGATATAGAATTATCTTATTTGAAAGCTTATTAGTTGCCAATGTTTTTAAGCTGAAGTGCACAAAAAATGTCATATGAAATTCTTTTATTTAATTTATTTGTTTAATTGCGTTTTGAATATTATTTTAAAATGTTTAACAATTTTGAGATTAGACACAATACTCTCTTATTTAAGTCGAATACATTTCATTATTTTGATTAGTTTGTTAAGGTGTTACCTACTTATGCAAAACAACCAAAAAACTCATTGAAATATGGCTTAATTTTTTTTGGTTTTCAGCGTAAAATTTTGACAAAAAATCAAAGGAAACTTAAATATTAACCCCCTTATTCATAGAGAAGTTACAGAACGTTTTAACTAATAAACTGTTTTGACCCTCCCTAACAGAAGGGGACAAAACAGTAGGTATATTAGTTAAAACGTCTTACTTAACTTTTCTATGAATAAGAGGGTCAATATCTTGGAAATGGTTAAGTTTCGGATAATGCATTAAAGGGTTCAATCGACTGGAAATGCCTTTTCTATCACCTCCTGAAAGGATTAGGTCTACTTACCAATAATCCAGTATAATGATTTTCAGAGGCAAGCCGTGGTCGTGTGCCATCTACCCTAAACTTTTCATCGCTTACTACTGTTAGAATGTACCTATTGTAAACGCTACCTTTTGTATGAAGAAAACAATACAACTCTGACTTTAACAATAATTTATTTCAGTGAGACCCTTGCACGTAAGTAAACGTCATATTTTTTAACCATAGAGTATGAATGGTCTGGAGACGATATAGACGGACGGTCCCCTCTGCCGGGGTAGTGGGCCAGAAAGGAACACCGATTTATAAAAACTACTAAATTTTCACTAGACTCACTCGAGTTGTCGGGCTGGAATGTGAAACGGCGAAATTCATGAACAAAATGCCTAATTTCTAAATTACTTGCGTCAGTCATCATCAGCCAATAATCATCCACTGCTGGACATAGGCCTCTCCCAAGGAGCGCCACAACACTCGGTCCTCGGCCTTCCTCATCCAACCACTACCCGCCACCCGCCTAAGGTCGTCAGTCCAGCGGGCAGGAGGGCGTCCCACGCTGCGTTTGCCTGTTCGTGGTCTCCACTCGAGAACTCGTCTACCCCAACGGTTATCGGTTCTTCGGCAGATATGACCAGCCCACTGCCACTTCAGCTTGCATATTTTGACAGCTATGTCGGTAACCTTAGTCCTCTGACGGATAACCTCATTTCTGATACGATCCATCAGAGAAACCCCAAGCATAGCTCTCTCCATAGCACGCTGAGCGACTTTAAATCGGTGGACCAGTCCTACCGTCAGTGTCCACGTCTCTGCACCATACGTCATCACTGGCAGGACGCACTGGTTGAAGACTTTTGTCTTCAGGCTCTGAGGAATGGCCGAGGAGAATATGTGACGAAGTTTCCCGAATGCAGCCCAACCCAGTTGGATGCGCCTTGCAGCCTCCTTGTCGAAGTTGCTTCTGCCTAGCCGAATAGTCTGCCCGAGGTAGACATATTCATGCACAACTTCGATTGTTGCCTCACCAACGGCGACCGGCTCCGGTTTGATGTGAGCATTGTACAATTGTACATGACTTTCGTCTTGTCCAAGTTCATACCGAGGCCAACACGTCGGGAAGCAGCATTTAGGCCACTTAGCATCCAGCTGAGTTCCTGCAGAGATTCTGCCATAATAACGATGTCGTCCGCGAAGCGGAGGTGTGACATGTACTCGCCATTTATACATATGCCATGTCCTTTCCAGTCCAACGTCTTAAAGACATCTTCCAATGCATTGGTGAACAGTTTCAGAGATATCACATCCCCCTGTCTCACTCCACGTTGCAGTTGGATAGGTCTTGTCTTGTGGTCCTGTACTTGGACAGTCATAGTAGCGGCATTGTACAGACATCTCAACACTTCGATATAGCGCCAATCGATTTGGCATCTCTGCAAGGATTCCAAAACTGCCCAGGTCTCGATGGAGTCGAAGGCTTTTTCATAGTCAACAAAGGCTAGACACAGAGGCTGATTATACTCTTCGGTCTTCTGTATAATCTGCCTTACTGTGTGGATGTGGTCTACTGTACTAAAGCCTTTTCGAAACCCAGCCTGCTCTAGGGGCTGGAACTCGTCTAACTTTTGGGCAAAACGGTTCGTGATAACCCTTGAGAACAGCTTGTATACATGGCTTAAAAGCGATATCGGTCTATAGTTATTCAGAAGGGTTTTGTCACCCTTCTTAAAGAACAATACCACGACGCTCTCAGACCATGCCTCCGGTGTAATGCCATTGTGAAGAACCGAATTGAAGAGCCTCTGGAGCTGTTCGAGGATTGCAATACCTCCAGCTTTCAGAAGCTCTGTAGTAATTCCGTCTTCACCCGGAGCCTTGTTGTTTTTAAGCTGCTCAAGGGCTATCCTAATCTCGCCTATGTCGACGTCAGGGATGTCGTCAGTGTAGTGGCGTATTAGTGGCGCTCTGGAATCAGTGAGCTGAGCCACAGACTTCTGCGCGTGTGAAGCATAAAGTTGTCCGTAAAAACCTTCGATTTCGGCAAGAACCTCCGGCTTAGAGGCAACGATATTACCATCTGCAGGCTTCAACTTCGTCAAGTGGCTTCTCCTAAGTTGCTGAACGAAGACTTTTGACCCCCGATTTTGCTCAATTGCTGCTTCTATGGCGCGTGTGTTGGAGCGACGGAGATCTCTTCGTATCAGCTTCTTTATACGCTTGTTGAGTACCCGTAGTTCTGACGAAGTATCACCTGCCGACGGAAATTCGCGTCTCTGCCTCATAAGCTCGAGTGTCTCGCTTGAAAGTTTAGACTCCTTGCCTTTGCTTCTCATGCTAAAATGTCTGTGGCCCACCTCACGAAGAGCCTTCACTATTTGGATTGTATCCACGTCAATATCCGTAGTGGTTTCCAGCGATTCTGTAGTTCTCTCTGGAAGCTGGTATTGCCAGCTCTAATTTGGTGCAGTGTGGGACGAAGGGTCGACTTCACCAGACGTCTCCTCTCCAGCTTGAAGTTAATATTCAGAGTACCTCGGAGAAGTCGGTGATCACTCCCAGTTTTAAACCTATTGATTACTGAGACATCTCTGAATATGTGCCGCTTGTCAGTCATAATGAAGTCGATTTCGTTTTTCGTCCTACCATCGGGGCTTGCCCATGTCCACTTCCTCTGGGGCTGTTTCTCAAAGAAAGAATTCATCAAGTACAGCCCCTCCCTTTCGAGGAAGTCAACAAGCATTTGCCCTCTCTGGTTTCTGCTACCAAAGCCATGAGGTCCTACCCTCGATTCGTCGCATTCTTGTACTCCCACTTTGGCGTTGAAGTCCCCCATCACAACGGTTGATTGGGTCTTAGCAGTACACTTGATAGCTCTAGAGATATCTTCGTATACTGCTTCGACTTCTGTGTCAGAGTATGCCGAGGTTGGTGCATATACCTGTACGACCTTCAAGGAATACCTCTCGGTTAGTTTTAGTTCTAGGTACGCTACCCGATTCGACACACTGCTGATCTCCACTACGTTGTTGACAAGGGTCTTGTTGACGAGGAATCCTACGCCACCTTGGGACAGTTGGTCGCCCTCGCGATGGTAGAGCATATGGCCGGACTCCAGGGTCATCGTGTCCTCGCCCTCTCTACGGACTTCTGATAGCCCTAAGATGTCCCATTTTATTTTGCTAAGCTCTACCTCGAGTTCTACCATATTCTCGTCCTCTCTCAGTGTCCGTGCGTTGTATGTCGCCAGTTGTAGTCGTTGATGGCAGCCATTCGTAACCCGGGGATTCTTCGCACCCCCTGCCCTACCGTTACCTAGACCGCTGCCGTAGTCAGGAATAGTAGGGCTGCCGGGAACTGGGGGCCGGGGCTTTGGGTGTGACTCCATGGAGGATTTTGCCATAATCACCACGCTTGGCAATGCGGGTTGGTGATCGCAGGGCTACACTTTTCGTGCCGGTGACGCTGCTGCCCATCGCCGGCCTATGGGATTTAGTGTAGCTGTTTTTGGATGGTCATACCGCCATCATCCGGTCGCCAGAGCCTCGTCTGTTATTTAGCAGAATGCACCACGGGCAGGTGAGGTTGGCAATTGGTTCATTTCGGATGTTTAGAACCCTTACACCCCAGCGTTTGCGTCAGTGTTTGGTAAAAAATCACATTTTAAGGCCGATCCGCACATAATTATCAGTGTTGCCTCAGTGCCGGCACAGATCCAGCGCAGTTCAGTGTCAGTGAACATTGTTCTTTCATACATTTTATTTGAACATATTGAACACATTTACACTTGTCAGTGTCAGTGTTACTTCCGTGCTGTCAATGACAATTGTGAATATGTTCATAGAGAATACACCCGAGTCCGCGTTGTTCTATGATAGAGAATGAAAGAATAATTTTCACTGACACTAAACTGCGCCGGATCTGTGCCGGAACTGAAGCAACACTGATATGTGCGAATATGCCTTAAAGCCAGGGTTACATTAGAGCTAAATGTAAACCACGTTCATATAAATGTATGTAACCGATTGCAGACCCACGCTTGACGCGCGGCGTGGCTCTCATTATAACCCCGGCATTATTCTCTTACGCGCTATACCGTTAAGGCTCGTTGACACAGTGCGAGCTGCTGCCTGGCCAGTAGACAGCTACTCGGTTTGTGTACTCGAACGCCAGTAGCTCGGCTCGCCTTTGTTGTCTACACAAAACCGAGTCAGGCCGAGTCGAGTCGCGGCGTAGTACACAAAAACCACGGGTTCCACTGACAACTGTCCAGCTGGCACTGGCGAGCTACTGCCGAACGCGTCCAAACGATGCGAGCGACGGCCGAGCCGCTGTCATGGCGAGTTGCTGCCGGGCGAGCAGGCGAGTGAAAACAAAAAATGTTGAAGTAACTCAGATGCGAGCTACTGACCAACTCGCACGTACGAGTTACTCGTAAGTTACGTCCAAACAGTGCGAGTTACTGCAGTGCAGCTACTCGGAAGGCTGACTCGTACGCTAGCTCGCACTGTGTAAACTAGTGGCCAGGCAGCAGCTCGCACTGTGTCAACGAGCCTTTAGAGACAGCTTTGTGTTTGCTGACTTATAGCTTTTCCCTGCTAACTGATTGTATCATCACGACCCATTACGTCCACACTGCTTGGGCACGGGTCTCTTTCCAATGAAGGAAGGGTTTATTTAGGCCTAGTCCACAACACTGGCCTAGTGCGGGTTGGTGGACCCCAACACAAGCAAGCTTGTGCTGAGAGAGTTGTCGGGTAAGTGGGCAACCCGACTGTCAGATGTTTTAAACCGCCCGAAGGCCTCTGACTAGGCTTAACGACTGCTGCCGAGGCAGCAGCCGCTTACCGGGACCCACGGCTTAACGTGCCGTCCGAAGCACGGAAACGTCCAGAGAACAAGCAATTGAAATCGGTCACCCATCCAATGGCATCCAACTGGTTGTAATAATTTATATAATTATTTGTAAAATTTACAGGAAAACGAGTGAAGTAGAAAATAATTCAAGAAAACGTATCTATGATGAGAACTCAATAAAAATACCAACGTACTTAATAAAAAATATGCATCATGTCTATTATTTTAACACTCCCTTAGTAGCTTATCTGAATCACCAAGTCGAGCAAAAAAGTGGATCTGTGTAAATGTATCAATTACAATCTGTGGACATTAAAATGCCATAAATCTACACAATGATCTCAATGAGATTGGTCCCTGTTGTCGGATTTCGGCTAGCAGGGCCCTGACTGCGAGGTTTTTTAATCTATCGAGAAGTGAAATCGAAACGCAAATTTGTATGGCGCGGGAGACACGCCACCTAGCGGTAAGTAGCTGTGCTAGCTCCGCGCCATACAAATCTGCGTTTTCGATTTCACTGAGCCCTGAGTTTTGCAATACCGATCGAGAAGTGAAACCTAACGCAAAATTGTATGGCGCGGAGCTAGTACAGCTACTTATTACCACTAGGGCTCATAACTCAGGACTCTGCTAGCCGAATTCTGACCACGGGGGCCAATCTCATTGAGATCATTATGTATCCAGATCCATAGATAAATACATAGCCCCAAATTCCTAGGGCTTTTTGACAATAGATCGATAATTTGACACATGAGATGCCAAATGCAAAATAAAAGATAGGATATGCGTTCAAGTCATAGTAAGTAAGCAGCCGTATCCTAACTAATCCTAACTAATATTATAAATGCCAAAGTAACTGTGTCTGTCTGTCTGTCTGTCTGTCTGTTACTCTTTCACGCTAAAACTACTGAACGGATTTGAATAAAATTTGGTATACATACGGTCTAGACCCTGGGACAGAATATAGGCTACTTTTTATCCCGGAATTCCCACGGGAAAACTTTTTAAGGCGAAGCGAAGCGCGCGGGAACAGCTCGTAATAATATAATTGTTAAAGTGTGTATTTATAAGGAATTGCTGCTTACTTTAAAATTATGAAGCTTTTCAATTTCTGGTTTATTTAATAAATCCACTTGATGATAAATTCATCACGACCCATTACGTCCCCACTGCTGGGGCACGGGTCTCCTTCCAGTGAAGAAAGGGTTTAGGCCTAGTCCACCACGCTGGCCAAGTGCGGGTTGGTGGACCCCAACACAAGCAAGCTTGTGCTGAGAGAGTTGTCGGGTAAGTGGGCAACCCGACTGTCAGATTGTCAGATGTTTTCAAGCCGCCCGAAGGCCTCTGACTAGGCTTAACGACTGCTGTCGAAGCAGCAACCGGGACTCACGGCTTAACGTGCCGTCCGAAACACGGAAGCGTCCAGAAAAGCACCACTTGAAATTCGAAATCTGAAATCTGAAATCAGAATTTGGAAATTCGCGAAATAAAAAGAATATTTTCCATAGTAAAAAAGTCACGTGACCTACAAATTTTCTATGGAAAATGAATTTTTTTTTTCGGGAATTTTCAAATTCTGATTTTAGTTTCAGGCTTAGATATACCATGCTGCACATGTAGGTTTCGGCTTAGTATACCCTTTTTGCAACACCCTGTTTATAATTTGGCGACTGAATGGCTTAGTGGTTAGTGACCCTGACTACTGAGCCGAAGGTCCCGGGTTTGATTCCCGGCTGGGGCAGATATTTGTTTAAACACAGATATTTGTTCTCGGGTCTTGGATGTGCCCGTGAAATGGCAATAGGCCCGCCCCCTATTACATTGGGACTAACATAAACACTAGCGAAAAGTGGGTGCAGCAATGCACCTCTGCCTACCCCGCAAGGGAGTATATTAGTTAGTTTATATTTATCATAATTCGGAATTACCCGATCCACAGGTTTTCATAATAAAATGTTCTATCATTCGGAATTACCCTAGTCGGCTATATCTGGAAAATATAAAAAAAATGAGCTAGGGTTTTTAAATTTCGAACGTAGTAAACAAAACGACAATCTTTTGGATGAAAACACAATCAGTTAAATAACTTTACTGATTTCTTAATTACCGATGTGCGGGTAATTCCGAAAATTACTAATTTTACGTTTTAACACGCACGGTCGGTCCTAGCGCCCTGACTCAACCCTAGCAAGGTAGAAGATTAAGTTGCCTTCAAGGTGAATGGTTCCAGGGTTCAAAGTATGGCTGCGATTGGAAGAAATCGGCAAAAATCGGAATTACCCGAAATTCGGAATAACCCACCTGCACCTTACCCATTTTCCTAAGTTAGAAAAAGTACAATAAAATTATGGGATGGGGTACAATTTCTGTATAAAATTAATGGTTTAATTTCAATTAAATTTTTATCTTATATTTACGAAGTCTATAAAATTTCACGGTGTTTTGTTATCTTAATGCAATTTTAAATAATTATTGTAAGTTCTTTGCGACCTGTAATTTATTGTTTCATTCTAAATCTCGATAGCCGCAACGGTTGTCGGCTCTTTGAAAGATGTGGTCGACCTATGGTTTTCTGTTATATGTAAGTATATATTTATTTGTACTAGAAGCCATGAGTAATTGAGTGATGAGTAATAATTTGATTCCAAAACTTGCAGAACAAAGATTGTCGGAAATATCGACCCTGTGATTTTCTTGACGATATTTAGATTACTATAAATATAAAAAAAAAAACTACACACTTCAAAGGTAAGGTAAGGAAACTAAAATTTTGTTAATTTTTTTAGATTCTACTATGTATTTCTTCTTTAACATACGGCCAAGGATATCGAATGCCAAGCGAAGGACAGTTTTACAACCCTAAGAAGCCTTCGGATCCTATTCGCATGAAACCGTTTGCGCAAAGTCCAGCAAAACCTACCCTCTGTAAGTAAAATATGCACCTTTACACTTTATTTTTTTCCAGGAAAACCTATAATTAGTCTTATTATAAGTAATATATTATGTGACATAAACAATGTACAACGCTGTTGGTTTTCTAAATAATTAAATAAATAAATAAATGAATAATTTTACTAGCGGGCGGTGGTAGGTCACTTAGGTAAGCGCCCGCATCTCACGCAGGAGATGCGGGTTCGAATCTCGGCGCTGACATGTACCAATGAGTTCGTTCTTTGAATTCAAGTACAATGTATACCATTCGCTCTTACTGTGAAGGAAAACATCGTGAGGAAACTTGCACAATGTAGAGTCTAGAAGTGCATTGTACTCATTAAAAACGGCGATACGGCCCACGACCTATCACGTGGGTACAAATTTACCTACATCGAAAATCGGGTGACTCTATCTCTTAGATTATTATTGTGTATGTATGTTATTTTTTTTAATTACTTTGCAACTGATAAGATAGAAATTTTGAAAACTTGATGTTTACCATAAATCATAATTATGATAATAATAGGTATTATTATTGAAGTATTACAATAATAATATAACTATCAGATTGGTATTATTTTTTATTTTGGTATTTTTATTATTATTTTTAAACGTAATAATTCTCTACCTATGTAGGTATAAATAATAAGAATTAAATTAATTTAAATGTACTCTTGTCTAACAAATCTAACAATGTACTATTACATTATTATTCATTTGCAGATTCGTTAGTACCTACAGGAGATGGACAATATTTTAAACGTAAGAAAACGATTCAGTTATTTACTACTTAATAATTATTGTAAAACATTACAGAATTTACTAATTCGTTATACAAATTGAAATGCCAAGTGTAATGTTACAGTATACATACAGGATGTTAGCCTTTTTGCCACACCCTGTATTGTTAAACGCTACGTTTTGCATGAAGATAATTTATCGTTATTTTTGCCCAGTTAATCAATCGCAATATAACTCTGGCTTTTACAATAAGTAATTTATTTCAGTGGCACCGATTTCTGCCCCAGACGATGGTAAGCAAACGACATTGTTTTTACTCAACTACGGCGAAGCGAAAAAGAGGGTTATGATTTTGAGCGGTAAGTATGGACTTACCGGTAGTATACCCTTTTTGCAACCTCCTTTATATAGCACATCAATCTAGATAATGTGACCACTAACACGCATTGGACCAGCGTAGTGGAAAATGGTCCAAGGTTAGGAAGACAGTTTAGACCTAGGGGATATGCACAAAGGTTCCATTCGAGAGAGCCAGGTGCAGGTACTTACACCCACACAAATAATAGAATAACATTTCCATATTTTGCTATCGAGATTTAACACTAAATCTAGATTTAATATCTTTGTGCAAGTCGCCCTCAATGTTTAAAAAATGGGTAAATTTAAAGTGTACTTATTAATGTAGGAGGTGGAATATCTTTTTACCTAGATTATAGAATTGTTACTGACTATGGTGTTCATATAAACTTTCTCTTGCAAATATGTCGTGTAGCAGGAAAGATGGTTTTCTCATGTTGGTTTGTAAATAAATTAAATAAAGATTGTTTAAGTGCATCGGCGGCTTTATTTTCATCCCACATTAATGATGAAAATGCAATATTCTCTACCTTTAATATACCAACGTAATACGAATTAAATGAATTTAAGTGTACTGTTGGATATTGGTCTTTTTTATTTTTCTCACTATATTTCTACCACTTTTTCAGATTTTTCGTCACGGGATATTATCCCAACACAAGAAACGAATGACAAAATTAAATGTAAGTTTCTGTCTGCTGTATCACAATAGTTAAACATATTGTAAACGCTACATTTTCACCCGACTACGGCTAAGCAAATAGGAGGGTTATAATTTTGATGTATGCTATGTATGTATGTATATTTATTTATGTGTGTGTATGTATGTATGTATGTATACAATAATAATATGTTAATCTGTTCCTTGAGGGCTGAAACTTAGTTAGGCGAGCACGCGCGTGCTCCTGTCGCGTATTATTTTTGTATGACACGCGCGTGCGTGCGCCTAACTCAGTTTCGGCCCTCATAACTCCTAAACTTCTTATCATAATTGGACAAATGATCGAGGTATCGTTAGAATTGTCTTGATCGCTGGTTATAGGCTACGTAACATTACTTTTTATTGAATATAGCGCCCTTCCACGTAATATATAATGTGTTACGTGTAAGTTGTTTATGTCGATAAATGTTTTCTTGTTTCATACTTTTTAGATCGTATTTTTTCAGTAGTCGGCTTTTAGTTTTTGAAATTACTTTTTATTTATGAAGAAATAATATAACTCTGACTTTCAGTGGCACAGATGCCGTTACAGTCACCATATAAGCCTCATCCATGTAAGTAAACATCACATTGCACAGGAATTACATAATAATTTGAATAGGTATGTTACGGTGCACTTAGGTTACGCATCTAGAATCTAGATGTGCAGGTTTCCTCACGATGTTTTCCTTCACCGCACTCATGTCGCGCTTTTGAAAAATGGCTAGCTAACGGAGAGGTAGAAATGAGAAGCCAGGGTTCAGCTTGACACAAATTTATTTAAAGGTCAACGTGGGTTAGGCCTACACTACACGATCAGTCAGTTTTCAGTTGGCACGGATAGGGACTCCCCTGAGTCGAAGAGTATCGGCGTGGAATCCCGATAACGCGACCGGCGTGGAAGTCCTCTTCTCCAGTGCCCAGGTAGGTAGGCAGGCAGGTCACGTGGCCGTTGCGTGCGCGTGGCGTGTAGCTCGGCTGCGCGGCGTGGTCAGCAACACGAAGGCAGGGGGTTGCCGAACCAGCACGTAGAGGGCTAGCCGTAGAAGTAGGTAGAAGTTCCGTGCAGTCGGTAAACCGTACCGTGGACCCTGGAATAGATAGAAATCCAACGCATCAGTACACAGTTATCATCTAGGTTCCACATACCGTCATCAAAACCTACAGAAGAGCACCTAATCTAACTTGATTGAGGCGGCAGTGGAAACCAGAACGGTATACCTATCATTAATTAAATAAGAAATAGTAATAATAAGGAAAGGCCGAAAGCGGTACACTAGCTGCAGCATAATTTGGAATAAAACTACGTTAATGCATTTAGGCAAGCTAGCGTAATTAAAATAAAAGAAATATAAAAGCTGATGATGATGGAATGTCTAAAATAGTCTAAATGATAATGCGTAATTGCATGTCCGCCATCTTGGCTGCTATAAGTGCGCAGTTAGTAAGTAGTTACGTTAGCTATTTGCTAACTCGTAAGCGGCGTAAGCAGCGAATAAAATAAAATGGAAGCTAAGTTATACAAATCTATGAAATTAACACATTTAAAACACAATTTAATACGTAAGAAAGCTAGACAAATCTGTTCACAACTCACCCGAAAGTGGGGAAGATTCACACACTGAAGTTAGACTTTAAGAATAAATAACTAACATAAGTTATTAAATTATGCGGCGATAAGACGTCCGTTCAGAGCGGAGCAAAGTGGAAGTGCGCGCTGTTTAGATAGACACGCACTCGGCGTCCCGCGGTCTGAGGTGGAATGGGAAGGAGCGCTGGCCGCCGACCGCTGATGGCGGGGCAGGCGAGCCGGAGGGTCGAGTGGGGATACGCAACTAGGCAGGTTCCAAATCAAAAGGGCCAGTGTTGTAGTTAGTGTCGATTTTAAGAGTTTATCGAAACGTCGATAGTTAGTATCGATAAGTAACTAAATAAATGTTTTATTTAGGTACGTAACTACTACTGTCTTACTAAATTAAATTTATAGAAGGTAGGTATTTATGTCTAGAACATAAATAACGCTACACTCATTCAAAAACAGCGTTAAGGCTAGAGTGACCTATCATGTTAGTACAAAATTAAATGTACAGTGAAAAGCGAGTGACTCGCTTGCGAGTCACCCCTGACTACTTCAGACTGCAAAATAGAACGCTCCCGTCTAATGAAGTCCACGCTCCGTCCTACTCCTGCTCAAATCCAGGATCCCGAAAGCTTTCAGTCTGAGTTTTGCAACCGTCTGATATGTTTAGAGAATTGCGTTACAGTTGACGATTTAAATAATAGGTTTGTGGAAACTGTCCGAGAGGTAGGATCGAAATATTTTTCTTCCCGAACCAACCGAGGACCTCAAAAACTCTCAGATGGGACTCTGAGTCTTATAAGAGAACGGAGAGAAATGAGGTTGCAGTCTTCAGTTGATATGGTCGAATACAGACGTCTAAACAGACAGATCGCCAAAGCAAGACGTTGCGATATGAGACGCTACAATTGCAAGCGCATTCAAGACGCAATTGAGCAAAACAAGGGCTCCAAAGTCTTTGCTAGAGATCGATCTATTCGGGAGACTCTGTTGACCCAACTGAAGACCGACAGTGGCAACACCGTTTCATCAGTGCCCGAAATTCTGGGAGAAATTGAGAGATTCTACGGACAGTTATACACCACAACACAAAACCCTATTACCAGCGGTGCTCACGACAGCCGAGCTCCTCTCACCCGACACTATACCGAAGATATTCCGGACGTCAGTCTAGACGAGATTAGTATAGCTCTCAAACAGCTAAAAAACAACAAAGCTCCGGGAGATGATGGAATAACGACAGAACTTCTGAAAGCCGGCGGTAGACCGATTTTAATAGCACTTCGGAGGCTGTTTAATTCCGTCATACTTGAAGGCACAAGCCCGGAGGCATGGAGCAGAAGCGTAGTGACTTTGTTCTTCAAGAAAGGCAAAAAAGCCCTATTGAAGAATTATAGACCCATTGCGCTTCTGAGCCATGTGTACAAGCTGTTTTCGAGAGTTATTACGAATCGTCTCGAGCAAAGCCTCGACGACTTCCAGCCACCCGAACAAGCCGGGTTCCGAAAAGGCTATAGTACCATAGATCATATACACACGCTTCGGCAGGTTATACAGAAGACCGAGGAGTATAATCTACCTTTATGTCTAGCGTTTGTGGACTATGAGAAAGCCTTTGATTCTATTGAGCTCTGGGCGATGCTTCAATCCCTTCAGCGGTGCCATATAGACTATCGCTATATCGAGGTGTTGAGATGTATGTACAATGCTGCCACAATGTCAGTTCGATTACACGAACATAGCACAAAACCGATCCAGTTGCAAAGGGGCGTGAGACAGGGAGATGTTATTTCTCCGAAACTGTTCACCTGTGCACTGGAAGATGTTTTTAAGCTTGTAGAGTGGAAAAGACTGGGCATTAACGTCATCATCATCAGCCAATAATCATCCACTGCTGGACATAGGCCTCTCCCAAGGAGCGCCACAACACTCGGTCCCCGGCCTTCCTCATCCAACCACTACCCGCCACCCGCCTAAGGTCGTCAGTCTAGCGGGCAGGAGGGCGTCCCACGCTGCGTTTGCCTGTTCGTGGTCTCCACTCGAGACATTAACGTCAATGGCGAATATATCTCTCATCTACGATTTGCTGATGACATAGTTATTTTGGCGGAAACGCTGGAGGAGTTAGGCGAAATGCTCACAGACCTCAATGATGCCTCTAAACAAGTTGGGCTGAAAATTAACATGGACAAGACAAAGGTCATGTCGAACGAACATGTTTCATCATCGCCCGTAACTGTAGGAGGTGTCACCATCGAAGTTGTCGATCAGTATCCCTACCTAGGACAAGTGATCCGATTAGGTAAATCCAACTTCGATAAAGAGGTAGCTCGTAGAATCCAACTCGGATGGGCAGTGTTCGGGAAATTACGACACATCTTCACTGAAAACATACCTCAGTGTCTGAAAACAAAAGTTTTCAATCAGTGCGTGTTGCCAGTGATGACTTACGGAGCCGAGACGTGGTGCTTCACCAAAGGGCTTATCCACAAGCTCAGAGTTGCTCAGCGTGCTATGGAAAGGGCTATGTTAGGCGTGTCCCTGCGAGATAGGATTCGTAATGAAGAATTCCGCAGGAGAACTAAAGTTACCGACATAGCCAAAAGGATTAGCACGCTGAAGTGGCAATGGGCTGGCCACGTAGCCCGCAGAGCCAACGACCGCTGGAGTACAAAGGTTCTGGAGTGGAGACCCCGTGTCGGCAAACGGCGTGTCGGTCGCCCCCTAACCCGTTGGTCTGATGATCTGCGGAAGATAGCGGGATGCCGCTGGTTGCAGATGGCGGGTGACCGTTTGGGGTGGCGATCGTTAGGAGAGGCCTATGTCCAACAGTGGACTACAGAAGGCTGAGAGAGAGAGAGAGAGAGAGATGTATGTAATTTTATTTTATTACTTTGCAACTAATCAGATAGAAATTTTGAAAATTTGATGTTTACCATAAATCATAATTATGATAATCATAGGTATTATTATTGAAGTAATACAATAATAATATAACTATCAGATTGGTATTATTATTTATTATGGTATTGTTATTATTATTTTTAAACGTAATAATTCTCTACCTATGTAGGTATAAATAATAAGAATTAAATTAATTTAAGTGTACTCTCGTCTAACAAATCTAACAATGTACTATTATTCATTTGCAGATTCGTTAGTACCTGCAGGAGATGGACAATATAGACAATCTTTTTCTTACGTTTAAAATATTGTCCATCTCCTACTTTATAATTATTGTAAAACATTACAGAATTTACTAATTCATTATACAAATTGAAATGTTATGCGAAGTGTTATGTTACAGTATACATACAGGATGTTAGAATGTTTGTTGTTTGTTGTTTTTTTGTTTTAAAACATTTATTTCTCTAAAACTTATTCTATAACAAGAAATATAAATATTCTGCCAAACTGTTATAACAGTTTAGTGGCAGACCATGCTCTCATACTTAAATATAGGATAGTGACAAACATAATAACCGCCTGAGTCCCCCCCTTTCGGCATAGTATACCCTTTTTGCCACATCCTGTATTGTTAAACGCTACGTTTTGCATGAAGATAATTTATGGTTATTTTTGCCCAGTTAATCAATCGCAATATGACTCTGGCTTTTACAATAAGTAATTTATTTCAGTGGCACCGATTTCTGCCCCAGACGATGGTAAGCAAACGACATTGTTTTTACTCGACTACGGCGAAGCGAAAAAAGGGTTATGAATTTGAGCGGTTAGTATGGACTTACCGGTAGTATACCCTTTTTGCAACACCCTGTATATAGCACATCAATCTAGATAATGTGACCACTAACACGCATTGGACCAGCGTAGTGGGAAATGGTCCAAGGTTAGGAAGACAGTTTAGACCTAGGGGATATGCACAAAGGTTCCAATCGAGAGAGCCAGGTGCAGGTACTTACACCCACACAAATAAAAGAATAACATTTCCATATTTTGCTATCGAGAAACACTAAATCTAGATTTAATATCTTTGTGCAAGTCGCCCTCAATGTTTTAAAAAAATGGGTAAATTTAAAGTGTACTTATTAATGTAGGAGGTGGAATATCTTTTTACCTAGATTATAGAATTGTTACTGACTATGGTGTTCCTTTTATAAACTCTCTCTTGCAAATAATATGTCGTGTAGCAGGAAAGATGGTTTTCTCATGTTGGGTTGTAAATAAATTAAATAAAGATTGTTTAAGTGCATCGGCGGATTTATTTTCATCCCACATTAATGATGAAAATGCAATATTCTATACCTTTAATAAACACACATACACTCACGCCTTGTACTAATGTACTCCCTTGCGGGGTAGGCAGAGGTGCATTGCTGCACCCACTTTTCGCCAGAGTGTTATGTTAGTCCCAATGCAATAGGGGGTGGGCCTATTGCCATTTTACGGGCACATCCAAGACCCGAGAACAAATATCTGTGCATCTGAACAATATACCTTTAATATAGGTGCCTACGTACCTAGGTAATACGAATTAAATTAATTTAAGTGTACTGTTGGATATTGGTCTTTTTAATTTTTCTCACTATATTTCTACCACTTTTTCAGATTTTTCGTCACGGGATATTATCCCAACACAAGAAACGAATGACAAAATGAAATGTAAGTTTCTGTCTGCTGTTTCACAACTGTTGTGAGTTGTTATGGATACGTCGTAGCCGGATCGTATAATCCGCTGTATTATCGTTTCGGATAGCCGTATTACATTACAGCTAGTCGTATTGCATTACGGTTAGCCGTATTTCAAAACATATTGTAAACGCTACCTTTTTACCCGACTACAATATATATTATATAATGAATATAGCGCCCTCCCACGTAATATTAGGTCCTTACATATGAAATTGGCGTTTTCTATAGGAGGAACATAAAGTCGTTTTTTTTTTTTAAATGAAATATATTAAATTAATCAAAGTATGTACCATTGCTATATATGCACTTTTGCCATCCCATAGGTAGTTCATTGATCCCCTTACTAAAAAAACCATTCGGGCGGGAATCAATAAAATCTTTGAAGGCGGTTTGGACTGCCCCATCGGAGTTGATTTTTTTCCCTTGCAAGTAGTTATCCAAATTGCGAAAAAAATGGTAATCTCTTGGAGCAAGGTCCGGAGAGTACGGTGGATGTCTAAGACATTCTAATTGAAGCTCCTCTAATTTGGTAGCCGTCTGTTGTGCAGTGTGTGGTCTAGCGTTGTCCTGAAGCAGCAGTGGCCTAGAGCGATTGACCAGCCTCGGTTGTTTAGCAGCTAGCTTTTCCATCATGGTTTGCAGTTGCTGACAATAGATATCTGCCGTAATCGTCTGGCCAGATTTAAGAAAGCTGTAGTGAACGACACCGGCACTAGTCCACCAAACACTTACAAGCAACTTTTTTTTAGTCAATTTTCGCTTAGGGCAGGATTTGGCTGGTTCGCCAGGGTTCAGCCATTGCGATGAGCGCTTCCGATTATCGTAGAGGATCCACTTTTCATCACAGGTAATGATTCGATTTAAAATTCCTTCATTATTGTGCCGGTTGAGTAACGTAACGCAGCAGTCGACGCGCGTTTGTCGGTTTGCTTCACTCAATTCATGAGGTACCCACCTTTCAAGCTTTTTCACCTTCCCAATTTGCTTCAAGTGGATTAGAATAGTTTTATCACTAACACCGGAGCCTGCAGCTAACTCGGACGTGGTTTGCGATGGATCCGCTTCCACAATAGCCTTCAATTCTTCATTATCAACTTTGGTCTCCGGCCGTCCACGAGGCTTGTTCTGCAGGTCGAAATTTCCAGAACGAAAACGTTGGAACCAAAAACGCACTGTGTTTTCTTTTGCGACACCGTCACCATACACATCATTAATCCTTCGAGCCGTTTCTGCAGCACTGGTGCCACGGTGGAACTCATACTCGTAAATAACGCGATATTTCAAGTTTTCCATTTTGTAAACAGAGTGACACAAAGAAAAAAACAAAAGAAGAAAAAACAAATGAATTAGGGGGTTTGAAACACAAATGCATGAGTAAATAGCTGTATGAATTTGAATTTGGAATTCCTAACCATAAAGGTAATATTTGAGATCAAAGTGGCCAGAACGACAAAACGCCAATTTCATATGTAAGGACCTAATATATTATGTGTTACGTGTAAGTTGCTTATTTAACAGTCGATAAATGTTTTTTTTTTTGTTACATACGTCGTTTCATTTTAGTAGTCGGCTTTTGGGTTTTGAAATTACCCTTTATTTATGAAGAAATCAATATAACTCTGACTTTCAGTGATGATGTATCTTCCATGTAAGTAAACATCACATTACACAGGAATTACATATTTGAATAGGTATGTTACGGTGCACTTAGGTTACGCATCCAGAATCTAGATGTGCAGGTTTCCTCACGATGTTTTCCTTCACCGCACTAATTCAAAAACAGCGATACCTACGGCTAGAGTATGACATATCACGTTAGTCCAAAATTAAATGTACAGTGAAAGGGAGTGATGACTACTTCAAGAAGTTTCAGTCGTGACCAATTCCTTATTTATAAAGAATTTAAATGATACACGACAGGACTCGAACTAGCGATGCGCGATTATCACTTATATCAATAATCGAATACACCACTACCGCTACTCTCCATAATCGAATATCAAAGTAGCGATATACTTATTGCAATAATCGAATAAGCACCACTACTTCGATTATCGATTCTAACTTGACCGCTACTTGTATTCGTAAATGCAAAAGTAGCGGTGGATGACCGATTCGATTATTTGCAACAATGTAATGATGAGTAAGACGTATGAAAGGGGCGCGGGCGCGGCGAGTTGAACACAGACGCGCCGGCGACGGTCAGCTATGGCGCCATCTACCAGGGCGCCGCTAAGACGGGGTGTCTAACGGACACTACTAGGGGTGGGAATATCGAATAACAACTAGTTTGGTTTATAAACCATTATAAATCTGTGAAAGTACCTAGAGGTACCTAAGGGATGTTTGTAGCAGTGTTAATTACCTTAATTAATTAATTACCTAGTTTTTTTCTTTATAAATATAATATACCTATGTAAGTACCTACTTATAATTTAATAAAATAAAATTAATAGGTAGTTTCAATTGATTTAGTTTTTTTAATCGGACTATTTACAAAATGTCAAAATAAGCAGGGTTTATACCGGTAAGTACTTAGTTAGTTCATCAAACAACTTTCCTACCATAATTTGGCACAGTATACTGAATCAATGATGTTACATGTAAATAATGGATTTCGGTATTTAAAGATGTAGTAAATGAAAAAGTAGCGACGAATAAGTAGCGATACAAAAGTAGTGGTAAATGATTAGTAAATGCAAAAGTAGCGATGAATAAGTAGTAAATGAAAAAGTAGCGATGAATAAGTAGCGATACAAAAGTAGTGGTAAATGATTAGTAAATGCAAAAGTAGCGATGAATAAGTAGTAAATGAAAAAGTAGCGATGAATAAGTAGCGATACAAAAGTAGTGGTAAATGATTAGTAAATGCAAAAGTAGCGATGAATAAATAGTAAATGAAAAAGTAGCGACGAATAAGTAGCGATACAAAAGTAGTGGTAAATGATTAGTAATACTCTAAAATGATAATCGAATAATCGAATGATTGTAATAATCGAATAATTAATGTAGTATCATTTATAATCGCGCATCGCTAACTCGAACCCACGGCCTCACGAATGAGAGCCACGATCACAGGATTCGATACTATCTTCCAATCTACACAAACATATGGAAAAAATAAACGTCACTTTTGGAACTGACAAATTTGCCTAACATTTTTGACAGTGACTGTTGACGATAATATTCTTTTTCCATATATGTTTGTGTAGATTCGAAAATAGCATCGAATCCTGTGATCGCACCTCAGATACCTTATCCGTTACGCCACCATTAATATATCATAAAGAAATACATGTCGCGAAGTACTTAAATATATTAAAATCATCGAACAAAAAAACTTTTCTTTGTGAAATAGATATAAAAAGCAGGTGTAACTATTGTACTACGTAAGTATAACAAAGTATCTTACAATCTTATTTCATAAATAATAATTTATAAAATGCATATTCGTGTAACATTAACCACCAATTAAATGCTTCCGCGATTACTCCCTAGATGGCGCTGGGGATCTTAATTCTACATCGCGGTATGGTTGTGTTTGTCAGATGCCTTATAAACCGAAAATATATTTTACTTAAAGAATTCCACCTACCTCTTGCTTGCTAGTTGCTTCCACTCGTGGGACCTCTGGTGACTACACAGGGCGAATTAACAGTTTACCTGCTTCCACTGCGTGGGACAGTTAGACTTTCTACATAATTACTTAAAACCTAAATAAAAGTCAACCAAATTTCTTAATTCTATCTTTCTGTTGAAACTCCGCCTGCACCTCTTACAAAGTGTTTTTTTTTTTTTAATTATTTTTATTCGATAGTTTATTTGAATCACATGCCATGCAATTGAATTACCTATTCTTGTTATTTAGTAGTACATATCCTCATGTGCTCCACCTAACCTAAAGTGTGTGTTTTTTTGCAGTTGACGGCATTGTTAACCCACGGAAAGTATTAGGTAAATATATTTATTTAAGTAAAACGTGAAATAGCAGCATATAAAATAAGATATTAGGCTTCAGTTGCCCACGAGCTCTGTGGCCGCGTAAGTAAAAATAATTCCAGCCCCCCTACTCTTGAAAGGCAATGTATTGCGTTTGTCTTGCATTCCAAACATTAAAAAAAATCATAACTTCCCTTTAGAGGCGTTTTTCGAAAAATTAAAAATACTTATATGATCAGCTAGATAAACCCTAGTTTGTGAACCTAGAAACAATAATATAATGCCTACAATTTAGAAGTTAGTTTGCAAAAAAAGCAAAAAAGGCTTTTTCGGCCAAAATCTACAATAAATTCTACATTCTGGGTAGTTGGTTCTTAGTGCTAGGTTCTAAAAAAAGGCGGTATCTTAATGATTATTTATCAAATCAAATCAAATCGTTTATTTGTGAACATAGGTATTATTACAATAGATGTTTAAAAATATATATTATGTTGCGCTATGTTCTACACGTAGGTATACAATATTTTTTTTTTATTATTAAATTAGTACATGCAAGGAAATATACAATTCAAATTTAAAAAAAGGGCATGCATTGTTTACATGGTTTGCTTGATTACCATTAATTCATTAAGAATACAAAATAAAGTTTGTCACTTAGATAAATATACTTAGTTGAAATTAAATACAAATAGGTACGAGTATAATGTCAATAATATTTTTATTTTATTTAATTACAATGACATGTCAGACATAAATTCTAAAACGGAGTAATAACATTTATCGATTAGAAGTTTAAAAAGTTTCTTCCTGAACTGTACAATGTCAAGATCTTTAATTATATTTGGTATTTTATTGAAAATTATTGGGGCCATGCAAGGTACATTATTTCGCATTAAGGTAGTTTTATATTTTGGTATACTTAGCCTATGTCTATGCTGAAAACGTGTTCTGTTTGAATATGTTTGGTGGGCTTTGGAGAAGAGAGAAGGATTGGTTTTTACAAATATAGCTACTTCATATATATATATATATATATAGAAGGCATCGTTAGTAGATTTAATCTTTTAAAATGAGGAGCACAGCTGTCGGTTGTTTTTAGTCCGCACATTGCTCTAACGCATCTCTTTTGGGTCGAAAACGACGTCCTTATCAGTGCAGTTGCCCCAGAAAATTATCCCGTATCGTATGTTCGAAGATACAAAACCATGGTAGGCATTCAAAGCTGTGTCAAGACATACAATTTTACTTAGTTTATGTAGCAGGTATGCATACTTACTAAGTCTTTCGCACACTTCTTTTGCATGTCCTTTCCATGAAAGATTACTGTCCATTATGAGACCTAGAAACTTGGTTTCTTGTACTTCTTCAATATTAATGCCGTTATATTCAATATTTAAGTCACAGTTGATTTTCCTTTGATGAAATTGTATTATTTTAGTCTTATTTAAATTCGCGATTAAGTTATTATTATTAAGCCATGTCATTATTTCTTCTAAAGTGTAGTTAATTTTGTTTTCATATAAATTTGTATCGGTACATTTTATTATGGCAGTGCTGTCATCAGCAAATAGCACCATTGGATGTGATACGTTATTAGGTAAGTCATTGATGTATAAGATAAACAATAGAGGACCGAGAACGCTTCCTTGTGGGACGCCACAAGAAATCTTTCTGCTTTTTGAGAAATCTTTTATTTCCTCTTTCTTTTCAGGATTGATTCTGGTTATTTGTGTGTACTGACATCTTTCACTTAAATATGATTTTATAAGATTGAGTACGTTGCCTCTGATTCCATAACACTCTAATTTGCGTAATAATATGTTATGGTCCACATAGTCAAACGCTTTAGTCATGTCCATATAGATTGCGCTAACTGGGTTCCTTACATCCACATTACCGAGAACCATAGTGACTAGATCGTAGATTGCCATATTTATATTTTTATTCTTTCTAAACCCTTTTTGCTCGTTAATGAGAATGTTGTTTTTGTCAATAAAGTTTATAAATGATCTATATATAACTTTTTCGAAAACTTTCGAGAGAATTGGAATAAGTGCTACAGGTCGGTAATATTTCATTTCTTCCTTATCCTCTTTTTTAAAAATGGGTATAATCACGACTGGTTTCAGCGCATCTGGAAATACACCTTTAGTAACAGTTTAACAGTTGTTAAAAATGTGTGCAAGATGTGGTGCAATAAGTTCTGCTGTACTTTTTAGACTTATTGTATGTATGCCGTCGTAGCCAACGCTGTTTTTATTTTTTAAAGATTTTATTACTTTGACAATCTCTTCAGTCCCAGTTGGTGACATAAATATTGACTGTGGGTAATTATTTACATTCTTCGCCGTATTTGTCATGTCAGAGACAGTCTGTTTCGGAGGATTTATTTGGTCAATGAAAAAATTATTAAATGCATTGGCAATGTCTTCTGGTTTAGTCAGTATAACTTCGTCATTTTTTATTCTATTAATTGAGTCGTGTGGAAAGTTATTTTTATTTTGATTAATGATTGACCAACTGGCTTTTGATTTATTTTCTGACGAGTCTATGAAAAAGTTGTTTTGTGATCTCTTAGTAAGCCTTATATTTTTTTTGAATCTTTGTGAGTATGTTTTTAATCTTGTTTTGTTTTCTGGAGTTGGTTTCTTTCTATATTGCCAGAGAAGTTCTCTCTGTTTTTTACTACATACTTTGATACCCTTTGAGATCCACTTTTGTTTTTTGTTGATTTGAATTTTGACATATTTGTATGGGAAGCATAAATTGTAGAGAAGTAGGAAAATTTCCAAAAATGCATTGAAAGCCTTATTACAGTCGTCGGTTTCGTATACATCTGAAAATGATATACTTCCTAAATGTCTATTAAATTTGTTAATGTTTTCTATACTATAGTCCCGCCTTTTTACTTTCCAGAATTTAAATTTACAATGTTTTATTACTGGAATTTTTAACAGTTGTGCCGTATGGTCAGATAAACCAAAGTCTAATACTTGGCTCATTGCACCCCTTTTTATGTTGTGAGCAAAATTGTCCAAGCATGTTTAACTAATTAATCTCGTGGGTTCTTTTATTTGTAAGACAAGATTGTACCCCAATAGAAAGTTTTCAAATTGGTTTGCGGTGTTACTTTTCTTTAGTCTATCGATGTTAAAATCTCCGCACATAACAATTTTTTTATCACCATTTCTGCATAGATTGTTAAGTATTATTTCAAGTCTTTCATAAAATATACTGAGATTTATACTGCGTTGTTGACTTTTCGGAGCTCTATAGATACATAAGACAATTGTATTAAGATTTGTAAGCTCGACAGCGCAACATTCTACGAGACCCAGAACTGACAGTTTTGAAATGGATGATAGCTCTTTGAAAGGTTGGTCGTTCTTTACAAGGATACATGCGCCCCCTCGTTTTACATTTCGAGAGAATTGAGCTGCGAGTCTATAATTAGGAACTGCTATCAATCCTTCCTGCCCTGATACAATATTGTGTTCTGTAATGCAAATTACATCTACTGTCGAACCTTGAGTGTTCAAGCGATTAATAATCCATAGGTTTTGTGCTGATATTACGTTTATTTACAAAGAAAACTGAATATAATACAATTTATACAGATGCGTATCGTGACGAGTTCAGATTGAGAAGAGAAAATTTTACCGGCCTCTTTCAGAGGATTCTTTCAGTTCTTTTGTTTTTAGTTTCCGCCGACCGCCACCAGGCCGCGCGGCGGTCGCGGCGCTGCAGTCGCGAACATACCGCCGGCCTTGGAAGAACCTACTTCCAACATCTAGGTCGTAATCGTAGGTGAAGCCGGTAATGATGATGAAGAGGGCTCTGGCTGAAGAGGCAGTGGGCAGATCTTCGAGAAGGCGCGGCGTACCACGCCCGTGGCGGTGCGTATGTCTGCCACTCGAGCTACTCCGTCTGTGCCCGGGAACAGCTGCACGATTCTTCCCAGTCGCCATCTCAGCGGTGGAAGGTTGTCCTCTTTGATCAACACCAGACTGTTCATCGTGAGTGTATCGTGGTTGATTTTCCACTTGGTTCGTGTTTGCAGCTCGGAGACGAATTCTTTTGACCATCGCCGCCAGAAGTGCTGTCGAAGCTGTTCGACTCTGTCGTATCTGTTGAGCCGGTTGGTCACGGCTGCTGTCAGGTCCTCGGCTGGTGGGGCGGTCAGGGGGCGCCCGATGAGGAAGTGTCCCGGCGTCAGCGGCGAGAGGTCGTTCGGGTCGGCGGAGAGCGGCGACAGGGGGCGGGAATTTAGGACGGCCTCGATCTGCGCTAACACAGTACTAAATTCCTCAAACGTTAATCGAGCATCACCAACTATTCGCCTCAGGTGACTCTTGCAGGACTTTACTCCCGCCTCCCACAAACCACCAAAATGAGCAGAGTAAGGAGGGATAAAATGAAATTGTATACCCTGATTAGCCGAGTGATCAATGACCTTTCGTTTATTTTTGTCACAGAGTAAGGGAAATTGCGTTTCTACGCCTACAAAGTTTCTTCCGTTATCTGAAGTAATCGAAATTGGTTTACCGCGTTTACTATAGAACCGAATGAGTGCTAGAACATAATCATTTGTCGATAAACCGCTAACTAGCTCCAAATGAATCGCTCGCGACGATAGGCAAACAAATAAACATATGTACCCTTTGGTAAGTGTCGCTCCTCGACCTTTACGATTAAGTATGCTCACTGGCCCAGCGAAGTCTACTCCGGTATGTAAGAAGGGAAAACTGCCCTCCAAACGGTTAGCAGGTAGGTTGCCCATGATAGGACTTAGAACCTTTCCCTTCAATCGCGTACATTTTACACACTGATGCACTACTTTTCGAACTAAGTTTCTAGCACCAATTGGCCACCAGCTATCGCGAATGTTTGCTAACATGAGCTGTGGACCAGCGTGTAATAATTGTTTATGTTCATAACGGCACATCATTAAAGTGAATTCATGTTTACTGCACAATAGAATAGGGTACTTTTTCCCATATTCAAAACTAGAATTACCTAATCTACCGCCTACACGTAAAACTTTGTCTTCGTCTAAAAATACGTTTAAGTTTAGGTATTGTTTCATCTCTTTATCACGACTCAAGTCCTTTTTGTGAATTAAATTATCGTATAATTTCGGAAATGACTGTTTTTGTGACATTCTCGCGAGTAAAAGTCGTGATTCTTGTAACTCATCAGCTGATAATGAACCGGTTTTTCTAATCTTACTACTTCGGCAGTTGTTTACAAAGCGTAGCAAGTAGGCAGCTATACGTTGTAACCGATTGAATTGAGAGTATTCAGTGAAGTCAAATAACTCATCATTAGGCTGCGTACTGACTAAGCTCGTCGTATTATTTGTCGGTTTCATTTCAGGTAATGACTCGAAATGCACTTGATTCGTCTGACTAGCTGGCAGTTCAGGGTTATTTAGGAAAGACGGTCCATTCCACCATAAACTTGACTTACCTAATTCGTCTAAGTTAAGCCCTCGCGAAACTAAATCCGCGGGATTATGTTTGCCATCAACATGTAACCACGTACAGTTACCTGTCAGCTCGTTTATTTCGGTAACTCGATTCTGTACAAACGTTTTGAGCAGATGGGGAGACATGCGAAGCCAGCCCATGACTATCGTGGAGTCTGTCCAAAAATATATGCGATCGAATGATAGACGTAACGCTTTTATTATCGCATCGTATAGTCTAGCGCCGATTAACGCTGCACACAGCTCAAGTCTGGGTATGCTACAAACTTTTAAAGGTGCAACCCTACTTTTCGCGCAATGTAGTTTTACAGTTATATTGCCATTATTACTGCATGATCGTATGTAGGCACAGGCCCCGTATGCCTTTTGTGATGCATCAGAAAAGACATGAAGCTCTCGCACTTCCGTATTATCGCTTGATATCCATCTATCTATTTTTATTTCGTTTAATGTTCCTAGCGTACTTAGGAAACTATTCCACATGCTGACTACGTCATCGGGGACCGCGTCATCCCAACCTATCTTAAGCAACCACAACTGTTGCAGCAGGATCTTCGCTTGTATCACTGCTGGTGCCAAGAGACCTAAGGGATCGTATATTTGTGATAACACTGACAGGATAGAACGTTTTGTTAGCTTTGATTCACTATCTAAACTTAATTTTGTCGTGAAGTGAAGTTCATCGCTCGCGCTTAACCACCCAAGTCCTAACGTTTTGCTCTGTGTGTGCGGACCCTTAGCTATTTCTTTAGATGCTGTGTCACTAACGTCGAAGTTAAATGTCCATTTTCGCAGCGGAAAACAACCCGAATTCAATACCTGTGACGTTTTCTCGCATGTAGCTATCAATTTTTGTTGATCATCATCACCCGTAATCAAATCATCAACATACATATCGTCTTTGATCACCTTGGGTATCAAGGGATCATCGCATTCCTCAGCTAACTGTCGTATGCATCGCATGCTTAGATAAGGCGCTGCAGTTGTCCCATACGTTAAACTGTTCAACTGATATACGCCTAACTCATCATCAGGGTTTTCCCGCCAAACTATACACTGCAAGCTACGTTGATCAGGCTGTACATTTACTTGCCGAAACATTTTCTCGATGTCTGCGCATGCTACGTATTTATGCTGCCGAAATCTTAAAAGAATCGAGAATATATCGTTTTGTAATGACGGCCCCGGTAACATAATGTCGTTGAGCGACTTGCCTGATTCAGTGGGAGTGTTCGCTTGGAAAACTACTCAAAGTTTCGTCGTCTCACTGCTTTCGCGAAAAACACCATGATGAGGTAGAAAATAGTTCGGAAACTGGACTTCGTCTATTTTAGTCATGTGACCTAGTGATTCGTATTCTTTCAGGAACTCACTGTACATCCGTTTGTACTCGGGTACACGGTTTAGCCTTTTTTCTAAAGATAAAAAACGTTGTTTCGCGATTTTATATGAATCTCCGAGAGATTCAACTGGTTCGTTTAATGGCATTCGTACTGAAAACCTACCACTAGCTTCCCGTATTGTCGTACTAGTAAATAGATCCTCGCATTTTTGTTCGTCTAATGTAAAACTCGGTTTACTGTTAGGTACTTCCTCAAGTTCCCAGAACTTACGTAACTGTGAATCAATCGTTTGAGTGAAGTTGCACTGAACTTGATTATTCATGCGCAAGTCAGTGTTTGGAATCGGCCCTGAAACTAACCATCCTAACTTAGAATCGATTAAGTAGGTACCGCTCGATAATCGTATTTTTCCTGATTCTATCAAATCCCAGAATAAATCAGAACCGATCAGCAACTCGACTTCTGAAGGAACGTGAAAACTAGGATCCGCTAACCATATATTTTCAGGGATTCGTATATTTTGCACATCTACACGGGTAGATGGCAAGTGTGAGGTAATACTAGAAAGTACAATACATCTTAAAGATGTACTATAATCCTGAACCTTTGATCGCATCGTTATATCGCATAAGTGATTCGTATTGGTGTGCTTGTTGCCTACACCTGTAACGTTTAGAGTGGACTGTATTAATTTCGTATTTAATCGTTTACTTAATTTCTCCGAAATGAAATTGTGTTCGCTGCCATTATCTAATAATGCACGGGCGGTGTGATACTCATTATTATCACCGGCGACATCGACTAGCACGGTGGACAATAAGACCCGGTTTAACAGCTGATCGTTAGACTGCAAATTTGTATTGTTTGGTTGCGACCCTAGTGTGCTAGACAATGACACCGACTCTTGAACTTCGTCGGGTAACACGCGGGTACTGCTATCGTTTTGATTCGTATGAAGTAGACTGTTGTGTTTTTGTTGACACTGCCTGCATGGCCCGAATAAACAGTCTGCTACAGAGTGACCTGCCCGTAAACAGTTCACACATAAACCGTTTTGTTGCACAATTTTAGTTCTTTCACCTACTGCAATGTTAAGAAAGTACGAACACGTAAACAAAGGATGACTTTTGTTACACATTACGCAGTTCCGTGGTGAACGTTTATATGTCGACTTATTTTTATTAGTGGAGACGTAACTGTGTACATAATTATTTTGTGAAGATCCTTTCTTTTCGTATGCGACTTTGCTTTCGGTTGTAACTTGCTTAACTGTGCCTTTTGAGTTAGATTGGTTCGCATTAACCATTTCTAAGAAGTCTGCCCTATTGCGAAGAAACGTCATCAAGTTGTCTAACTTTAGTTTATTTGACTCCGAACTAGAAAGTAAGGTACCCTTGTGCTGTTCCCACTCTCGCTCTGAGCTCTCATCGAGTTTAGTAACAATCAAATATATTAATAACGTATCCCAATGGCTCGTGGGCTCATGCAAGGTTTGAAGTGCACGTAGGTTCCTTAACACCGTATCTATGAGCTTCCGTAACTGCCCAGGCGACTCCTTACTAACCGTGTGAATGTTAAAAAGTGATTTAACATGATTATGAACAAGTAGCCTATCGTTATGGTATCTCTTTTCGAGAAGCTCCCAAGCGTGCGTGTAATTATCCCCAGTAAACTCTAAAGCACTAATAACTTGAGAAGCGCTACCAGTTAGTGACGATTTTAAGTAGTGAAACTTTTGAATGCAATCTAAATCAGTGCGTTCATGAATCATCGTTACATATGAGTTTCGAAACTCAAGCCAGCGATCATAGCTACCGTCAAAGGAAGGGAGTTTAATGTCAGGCAATTTTATATTAGCGAATGGAGCGCATTTGGCACTAGAACTAGGCGATTCATCGTCAAGCAAGCATTTAGCAATAGCTATGAGGTTAAAATATTGTTCTTCGAATGACTCGCGGTAATCCAATTGCAACATAAGCTCATTCTCATCGACTAATCCTTCTATATCGCTCTGAATAGCATTAAAACATTTATATGCATCCTCCATCGACTGAATTCTAACGCTAACTTCGGTTTTTTGCAATTTATCTAACGTACTATCTTTAAATTTTGTAACGTACTTTTCGAATATTGTTAATCGGCATTTTAACGTACCTCTCTGTTTCTTAAGGTCGCTAATGCGTGGATTACAAGGTGACCTACTCCTACTAATATCCTCTTTGCTCATTTTGTCAGTTTATAGAAGGCAAGAGTACTCACAGTTATCCTGTGCTGCGCGCGCCACGTGAGCCGAACAGCAGGGTCTCGTATACTGAAAATGAGTGCACAAGCTATGTTAACACAGATCTCTGGCAAAGGGCAAAGGAATATGTAGATGGAATGTCTTGACCGTGTTCTCGACGCCGCGCTGACTGCGTGGAGACCGCCTCGAAGTGGTGGGATTCTCGCTCGCCTCAGTGGGACATCTGCTTCTCTCGTATGTTTCTCGTTTCAGGATGCTCGTCCAGCGTATCTGGCGTCTGATCCAGTGGTTCTGACTACTTCTGACTCGTCGACTTCGTATTCGCCGCACGTACTACTGGATTCGTCGAAGTAGACGTGGCTCGATGACTCGTATATTGTATTTTCGAATTCTTCAATTTTCTTGTTTTATCCGGCTCGAAGGACCAAATTTATGTTCAAGCGATTAATAATCCATAGGTTTTGTGCTGATATTACGTTTATTTACAAAGAAAACTGAATATAATACAATTTATACAGATGCGTATCGTGACGAGTTCAGATTGAGAAGAGAAAATTTTACCGGCCTCTTTCAGAGGATTCTTTCAGTTCTTTTGTTTTTAGTTTCCGCCGACCGCCACCAGGCGGCGCGGCGGTTGCGGCGCTGCAGTCGCGAACATTGAGACATTAATTCATTTAAATATATTGTGAGTAAATCTGACTTATTACTAAGACCTGCAATATTCTGATGAAGAATTATCATATGTTTACATGCGAAATAACTCAGTGGCCAGTCCAGGTGCAGGTTCACTGTCCTTAGTTTCTTCAGTATTGCAGTCTAATATCTGAACTATTAAATCATGTAGATTCTTCATTATTACATTTATGCCTTTACTATTAACTGTCCCTCTTCGGTGGTCAAACATTTTAGCGTTATATGTCAGTTCTAAGTTAGAGTCAAGGATATATGCGTATTCATAGGTTGCTGCATCCAGCCATAGAAGGTTGTTGAAGGTTTCTATCCTATAATTAAACATTGTTTTATATTGGGCACATTGGTATGTTGGCAAGCAGATTATAAAGTTCGTGTGTTGAAATTTCTGTAACGTTGACTTTATTAAGTTCACGAGGTGAGCATAGTTGTTAGTCTCTATGAAATCTTGCTCACCGATCATTATCACACAAAAGTCTTCATTTGTGAGATTTTTTACACTGTGCTCTATGCCTGTTAGTAAGTTCTCTACACCACAGTTCGTTTTCAAGTAATGGTAAATTTTTTTATTACTTTGAAATGTTGCTTCAGCTGTTTCTAGTACATGACTGTTTCTATTTGTACTTAAGATACTTATTTTAAGTGTAGTATTCGTTGTAGATAACTTGTTGTTTGAGGTTTTTTTTATGTAATTTTCAGAGTCAATTCTAGTCTTTCTATTTTCTTCCGTTTTTTTCGTGTCCTGGTTTGTTGTTTCTATATCAGTTAGATGTACTAAAGTCTGAGTAGTTTTAGCTTTTCAGTCATCGACCTTAAGTGCATTTTTGCTAGGCGTCCTAGTATGTGTAGATGACTTTGGTTTTTGGGGTGTCGAATATTTCGACAATTTTTTTAATAGCTCATACTTTTTTCTGAGTGCCTCTAGTTCCGAAGTCAGACTTGCATTTTCTAATTATAGTTCTTTAACCTCGTTGTGGGCTATAGCTAGCTGTAGTTTAAGTTCTTCTACTTGTGTGTTGACACTATCACTTTCATCGTCAGATATATTAGGTAAGCTACATGAGCTGCCATCTATTATTTGGGAAGATGTATCATTGTCTGCTTCGTTTTCCGTTTCTGATTTAGTTCGTGCACCACGACGAAACGTGATATTACCGAAAAATGACATTTTTTCAATTTGTTTTAGTGTCTCTTGCGTATATCAGTTAAATTATTTTTTTTCTTCAGTTATCGTCATATAACCTGCATATACAGCAATATTTTTCCCATCAATTAATTTTATTCCGTGTAATGGAACGTTTAAGTTGGAATTATTTATTTCATATGGCAACACTGTACTTGTCACCTTGTCATATTCTGTGATGTCATTCGATCAAATGTCAAAATTGTTGTGCTTTGCGCTTGCGCAAATTACGATAACTGGACGCCGAAGAGGGTTTTTAAAAACTCAAATTGATTTTTGAGATATTTAATTAATTAATAAATGATTACATAGAAGTGATTAAAACTAATTTATAACTATCTGATCTCGATGATCAGAGGATTGACCTTCGGCTACCGCGATTGGAGCACAAAGACACCTTCAACACTGAAAACTGTCCCACGGAACTTTTGGAATTTACTTGTCAGCACTAAATGAATAATGAAGCAATCACAATACAGTTCCTTTGAATATGGGTATGACGAAATATGTGTAGAGAGGGCTTGCACTCGTAACACCTCCCCTCCTAGACGAGTGACTATTTGCTGACGTGTACAGCAAATGTCGCGGCTTTCCTTTCCTCCAGGGACGTCATGGACTCATTCGTAGAAGAGGGCAGCTTCGTTTCAGCATTCGACTGCAGCTTTGGATTCCATTTCATGTTTCTTCGACGGCGTTGAATCAGTATAATAATTGTCAGTACAGATGCACCGGATAGTATGATGATGTACACAGGTATAGTGGTGTGATACAGTGAACTCACATCAGCAGTATCGAGTTTCGCTGGCGATTCTGTCATAATTTGCTGTTGAATATTGTGCAATTTATTCAAGTCGATTGTTGTAAAGTTATAGCGAACTCGTGATTTTGATGACTCCGGCAATTTCTGGGAAGCGGTGATTTCAACGGCATATCCAAGAACTTTATTTTCGATGTTGTAAGCAGTGAATTCTGGGGATTTTATATAGCAATTATGTGGAATTGTAGCTAGGAAACTGCCTTCTAATAGTCGATGTTCTTCTTGACCGCATTCTAGTTGCACCTTAGTTGGTTTCGGGAATGACATGATATAGTGTTGACTATCTAGCTCCAGTAGAGCTTCCTTGTACAGAGAGATAGGCGTGGGGTGGCACGTTCCTTCTATCTCCTGTTGGTAGATGAGGTCATAGACGCAATCTCGATGTTCCTTGTTCTGGATCCGCGCTTTATGATTGCAGATGTACCACGTAGAGACTTTCTGGCATTCAGCCTCCATGTAGACAAATTCCTTGGAATTAGTTGCCATAAAAGGGAGTGTGGGTAGGATAATTTGGGAATATTTGTTAGGTACGGGACAGAGTCTATAGAGGTCATACGTGGGCAGTAAAACTAAAGGAAACTTTAATACTATAACTATTTTTTTCTCTATGAAATAGTATCCTAAGCTAGTTAAATCATAGTAATACCTAATATCTAAACTTAAAATATTATCTGAAGTATATAACTGTTTTAATTTTTTCAACATTCCTTTCAGATCTTTGCTAGATAGTAAAGAATGATGAATGGATTTAGTGCGGCTAAATGCTAATATATTTTCTATTCTAGTAATTTCGTCGGAAAGCTTTTGAATATTATAGCTCAATATCGTGAACAGTTGCGACAGCTGCATATATTTTATTGAAAGGTCCTTATCAGTACTAGTGACATTAACTATGTAACTGATAGCCTTTTCTAATGTTCGCTGATTACTACTTATGTTATTCAATACCTGACTTTGCTGTAAGGATAGTTCCTTAAATAGACTAATGTGCTGGGACAAACTTTCAGACAGTAAATTTTCATTATTCTGCAGAATTTTGAGTGCATTTTCGAATCTCAGAGCGTCATTGTTATCTAAGTTTCCGGATATACTTTTTATAAAGGTGCCTAACGGGTTAAATAAACCGCGTTTAACTCGAATAGGTTCAAAAGTGCTGATTTTAGTTGAAATTTCGTTTAGTCTATTAGTTAGGTGAAAGATAATGTATTTAAAAGATAGGAAGTGCTGATTTGGAATCCTGTTAGCTAAGTCAGTAAGTTGAATTTTTATAAGATCTATTTGTTGGTCTATTTTTTCAAGGTCTATCTCTTCAAGGAATGTGTGGTAATGGGAAATAATTTTAGTGGGGCTAAGTCTGAAGGGTAGTAGTCCAGGGCTGTCAGCTAAACTGTCAAGTCGGATGTTGGTTGCTTGTGGATGGTCGGCTTGTGCTTGGACCACCATTAGGGTCATTATCGGTCTGTAACAATTGAGTTTTATTAGGCCTTTTAATTCTAGCTTTAGCGATGCGTCCGCGCTTTTTTGATGTATAGATGTGTATAGGTAAGTTTGTTACGACTTTATCGTGAGTGTATCGCGGGGCGAGCTTTTGTCGCTGTGCGGCAGGGTTTCGAATATATATCTCCTGGTTGACGTCATAGTCTACTACAGGTTCACGGCTAACGTTACGCTGTGTCATTAAGGACTCGCGGTTTGACAGTGAAGACTCATGAATGACACCATATACAGTCTCCATTGCTCGACGGTGATCTTGTATGTACTGTTGGTATAATCTTAGGTTCAAATCTAAGTCAGTGGGGTCTCTAGGATCGTAATGTCCAGTTATTAGTTCGAATGGTCTAGCTTTGGTCAAACTATGTGTTGAACTATTATACGCTATTAGTGCTATTGGGATGAGGTTAGACACGGGCTCGTTTCGGTATTGTAATCTTAGTAATCTCAGGTGTTCAAGCAGTGTACTGTGAAAACGTTCTATGGCGCCGTTTTCGTTTGGGGCGTGTGCTGCTGTGGTGTGGTGGTGTATCTTGTGCAATTTGAGGAATTCGCTTACGACTTGATTATTAAATTCAGTTCCGTTGTCTGTTGTGCAAGTAAGGGGAAAACCGTGATGACTACTGAATAAGATAAGAGCTTTTACTATGTTCGGGGCGGTACAATCTGGTAACCGGTACGCTTGGGCGTATTTTGAAAATGTATCGATTATGGTTAAGTATTTTTCGTGCTCAATAGTTAACACATCCATGTGGATTATTTGAAATGGCTTTGAGGGCGGGGGAACAATCTGAAATTCCTGACGCGGGGGTGCACGATCGTACTTTGCTCGTCCACATATTGAACATTCATTAATAAATTTTGTGACACTCTCTTTTAGCTTTGGCCAAAAATATCTTTGAGATAAGGAGAGGTGTGTTTCATTTATGCCACGGTGGTTGGTTTTTCCTGTGTGGTACTTAGATATGATGTCCTGTTGTACTAAGTAGTCGGTTATATCTTGTAGTTCTCTTTTAACTAGGACGAGGTTAAGGGATGAACTCTGTATAGTTTTTTGTAAAATCGGGACGATAGTATACATTTTATCTAACGGTTCTACCAGGATTGCTGTCTTGAATTTGGGATCAATGTGATTTTTTGCCACTGAAATTATGTCGTTTTCGAATGAATTCTCGCTGACTTTTATTATGGTTTTTTGAAAATTATCGAATGGTTTTGTGGTTTTTGGTTTCGCTTTATTGATTTTATTGACAATTTTAATGTGAATTTGTCTTTTGAATTTATACAGGGGGTCATCAGTAGAAGGTATTTCTAAAATGGGATCTTCTACACTAGTGTGAGCTGTAGTTACGGGTAAGTCATTCTGTAAGTCGTCATCGAAAATTGGGTTTTGACTGGGGGCGGTATCAGTTGAAGATTGACTCCGCAATGGTCTTTCATCTGGGGCGGACAAGGTAAGGGATGATCGTCTGGATGATGAACTAGAGCTTATGTTCACAACTACTGACTCTAATTCATTATTATTAATTTCGATCCGAGATAGGGCATCGGCGTTCGTATTATTTTTGCCTTTTTTATATATAATAGTATAGTCATAGGCTGATAAGCTGAGTCGCCATCTAGTAAGGCGTGGATTGGGCTCTTTAAGATTCATAAGCCACTGCAACGGCTTATGGTCGGTGATTATTTTAAATTTTCTGCCAAAAAGGTAGGGCCGAAAGTATTTAACGGCCCACACAATAGCGAGGAGTTCCTTTTCGATAGTGGAGTAGTTAAGCTCACTATCGTTAAGCGTTCTTGACGCATAAGCTATTGGTCGGTCAGACCCTATTGGTCCCTGCGACAAAATCGCTCCTAGGGCCACGTTACTGGCATCGGTGGTTAGTAGAAACTCTTTACTAAAGTCTGGGTAGATAAGTACGGGGTCATTAGTCAGTAAAGTTTTACAGTGTTCGAAACACTTTACGTAGTCGGGTGACAAATTAATTTTCGCGCCTTTTTTCAAACAAGCAGTTAGCGGTTTGGTTAGACGAGCGAAGTCGGGGATAAAACGCCTATAGTATCCTAATAGCCCGAGAAAACCTTTTATTTGTCTGGGGGTCCTGGGGATGGGATATTTAGTTATTGCTGAAATTTTCTCTGGATTGGGTTTCACTCCCTCGGGTGTAATCACATGTCCTAAATATGGAGTCTCGCGTTTTAAAAATTCGGACTTGTCCATTTGAATTTTGAAGTTAGATTGTCTGAGTCTGTCAAATACTTTTCCGAGGTTAACTACGTGTTCTTGCAGTGAAGTACTGAAGACTAATATGTCATCCAAGTAAACTACACAAATCACATTCTGGAGGCCTCTGAGGATGTTGTCCATCACTCTTTGGAATGTGGAAGGGCTGTTCTTAAGACCCATGGGCATACGGAGAAATTCGTAGTGCCCATGGCCGTCGGCTACGCTGAATCCAGTCTTGTGGATGTCTGCTGGATCCATTTCAACTTGGTAAAATCCACTACAAAGATCTATGCTAGAAAAATAGTTACATCTTCCTAGCTTATCTAGGATGTCTGAGATATTAGGGATGGGGTACTTGTCATCCACGGTCTTTTCGTTGAGCTTCCTAAAGTCAACTACTAATCTGTGCTTTATTTTGCCAGATGCATCGGCTTTCTTGGGTACGATCCATATTGGTGCATTCCAAGCAGATGATGAGGGCCTAATTATGCCTTGGCTAAGCATTTTGTCTATCTGATTCTTAACTTCCTCCCTATGAATGTAAGGGTACCTATAGGTTTTGCTATGTACCGGGATTTCGTCTTTTGTGATAATTTTGTGTTTGATTTGGTTGGTAAAAGTCAAAGGCTCGTTTTCTAAATAAAAAATGTCAGAGTACTCATTACATAATGATAATAAGTTGGCTTTCTCCTCTGGGTTCAAATGGTCGGTGCGCAACCGCGATAGGACTTCTTGGAATCGCTCGGTCTTGCCATTGTTATAATAAGTGCATGGCATAGTCTGTTCGCTAAATATATGTGCGCGCATTGGTTCGCTTAGGGTGAAAATTTGGTCATTGTGGGTCGGGTTGGAAATTTCTATTAGAGCATGACTATTTTTGGCAGTAGACAAACAATCTATGATATTGCAACCACTAATCGTTTGTCCGTCAATAGAAACGTCTCCTTCAGAAATGTCAATCGGCACATGTATTATTTGGGTGGACTGTGCGGGTATGATAACTTCAAGTAAGTTAGTACTTTGTCCTGATTGATACATGTAAATGGGATTTTCTGTATATTCAGTCTTTAGTGATCGGGACTTAAGGTCAATTTTTGAATGCCACTGTTCCAGCAGGTCGCATCCAATCAATCCATCAAAGTACTCATGAAATCGATAGATATAGAGTTTGATTGGTTTTTCGTCTTTGATTTCCGAAAAACATGGGATGGTTATAGAATAATGATTTTGGGTTGTCGCGTGAATGTTGGTCACTGTGAACGGATCATAATCTGGGGTAATGTCGGCAAAAAAACTTTGTACTGCTTCGGGGCTGATGAAAGATTGATTCGCGCCTGTATCGATCAATAATTTTAATGGTGGGTTATTGATTTGGATGTACGGTAAGTTACGCTTATTCTGTGAATTAAGTTCTATTCTGGGGCCGTATTCAAATGGTCCTTGCAAAAATTTTCGTCCTCGTTTTGGGTAAAATTTTCAGTCTGTGGTTCGCTAATAGTAACTACGTTTTGGTCATAGTTATAGTCAGTTATGTAAGTTTCTGGACAGTATTCATAGTAATTGTCTGTAGCATAGTCGAAGTCGCTGAAATAAGGGTCACATGTTTCATTAACATTAAGCTGCTGCTGCTGACGGTACTGCGGTGTAGGAGGCAGCGTACGGGCGGGTGGGTGAGTCACGCCACTCATAGGCCTAGGGTATTGCTGTTGAACGCTGTAAATGTGTTGGGGCATGTTAGGGCGGGGGGGAATCTTAAACCCTGTGCTCATGTTAGATCGGGGTAATGCTTTCATCATTTGCTGTGTCCTAGAAATACCCTGAAAAGGTGGTCTGAAATTCGACACTTGTGGTTGTTGTTGCTGATTAAATTTTGGTGAAAAGTTAGAATTAATATTCTGCATTGGTACCATGATATTGGGCCTAAATTGTCCTTTAAACGGGTGATTAAATAATTGATTTGCATTGGGGGAATTGTCTTGCGAGTTGTACATAGATTGTTTCCTAGGATTGGTGCCATAATTATTTTTACTTTGCAAGTACATGACATTTAATTCTTCTTGGGCAAATTCTAATGCTTTTTCGAGTGAATCAGGACGCATGCAACGAATGCGAGAACCAAGTGGCTCGCTTAACCCACGAATATAGGTTTGTAGAGCTAGTTTTTTATAGAGTTCGCGCTTGGCTTCAACAGTTGTTGAAACGGATTCATGCAGTTCTACATAGGTCATGATGGTACTTAGTAGATTTTGTACACGCTCATAGTATACTTGGGGGGTGTCAGATTTTTGGGTTAACATAGATAAGTCGGTATATAATGCTGTTTCGTCTCTGTGATCCGAAAAACTATTAATGAGGGCATTTCTTATGCCATTCCAGTCCCTGGGAATGCCATTTGTTGCTAGCATTCCAGCAGCGGGTCCCGTGATTTTATTGAGGATACCATTCAAAAGGGCTGAGTTAGTAAGTTCATTTCCAGGGGCTGGGTTCATATAATTTAAGATCAGTTGATCGCAAATGTCTAAAAATCTGACCAGCACGTTAGTGTTACCATTAAATTCAGGAACTAACCTAAGAGCTCTCCAAATTTGGTCTGTGACGTCGTGCATGTTGCTAGGACGTCCTTCTGATGCTACACTCGGAGTACTGGAGGGTGTTCTACTCTCCATCTCTGAGTCTTCTTCTAACTCTTCTAATTGATCTAATAGGTGTTTATGAAATCTAAAAGATTGTCGAAGGCTAGTTGTACTGGGTTTAGAACCCTTATTACTCCTTGGGTGGAAAATTTTTACTACTTTAATTTACTACTAGTTAAAAATAGGATCTTAATGGGTAGGGAATGGGAATAGCAACTAATAGGAATATTGTGCTACTCACATTAACAGATGATTCTGCATAGCGCCTGGGCTCATCGAGGTTCGGATGAAGACGCGGGTGGGTCCTCTGTCGGCGACACTTGTAGGTTCGTAGAGATAGTCAACGCGGCGGCGATGCTGCTATCAGTAGATCGAAGTTGGATTCACTGACTCGACTATCTCTCCGTCGACTGCGCCAATTACGATAACTGGACGCCGAAGAGGGTTTTTAAAAACTCAAATTGATTTTTGAGATATTTAATTAATTAATAAATGATTACATAGAAGTGATTAAAACTAATTTATAACTATCTGATCTCGATGATCAGAGGATTGACCTTCGGCTACCGCGATTGGAGCACAAAGACACCTTCAACACTGAAAACTGTCCCACGGAACTTTTGGAATTTACTTGTCAGCACTAAATGAATAATGAAGCAATCACAATACAGTTCCTTTGAATATGGGTATGACGAAATATGTGTAGAGAGGGCTTGCACTCGTAACACGCACGATGTTGGAGTTTTATTGGTCCTTTATTTTGAAAAACGAATATGAATTTCAAAATTTAGCCGTTTACATTGATTATCAGCGAAAAGTTTATCATAATATAGTCGGCTTCAGTGTTATTAAGGGCCGATTTTTCAATGCTCAGATAAACAGATAGATAGCGTTTATTCGACAGATAGCGAAATATTACATTTTTCAAATGTCAGATAGAACTTATTCGTCCAATAACTCAGTTACCTGGAGAATAAATCTATCTGCTGCTTGGGCCGCCAGATAGCGCTTATTCGATTGATAATTTGACATTTGAGGTTATTAAGTAAGTTCTTTTTTGTGTTTATACCAATTCTAAACTATACAAGCGCAGAGAATAATCGTCTTTTCAATGGATATTTTCGATGATATTGATGATTAGGCGATCGAAAAAGAGGCAGTAGGTAATGAACGAATATATTAATCCTGTTGAAAGGAAAGTCAGAGTCGTCAAAACTAGGCCTGATCATTACAGCATGTGGGATGCAAAAGAATTTCATCGCCGAAAGGCGCCAGACTACAAACATTATTTTTGATTTATTTTTAAGCATTAATTTTATAAAACAGGAATGTAGCAGCACTTCCTTCATAATAAAATATTAAGGTACATATAGTTTCATTTTATGATAAGTAGGTAACCTATGCTATATATAAGTATCTAAGACATCCCTCCTGCTTGGCGGGATGATCTTCTATGTCCAGTAGTGGACTGCTATAGGCTGAGGAGAAAAGAGAGAAACCATCCAGTACTTGATAATAAAACATAGGTGTTATTTCTTTCAGTTTTTATTCATTAAATTTAAATTAAGGATACGTTGAATGCTAATGTTGGAGCAAATGCCTAATAAACACCTTTTCTTCTACATCGTTAAATGAAGGTAAATTTGAGGGCGCACTTCCAGTATTGTACATCTCCTGCCTTTGCAGGGAAGACTTCTTCTTCATTGTTTTTTTGATGCCCTCGTACTTTAGGATTTTCCATGAGCGGACACTTGTGGTTGTACCACTGGAGTTAAAAGAAAACTCAATTTTCTTCCATGCAGTCTCCTTATCTTTATTTGTTGCAGCATCGGTCTTTTTATTTTCTATGACATGTTTGAATTTATCTACCAAACTCACTAACACAGTAACTTCAGCATTATTATTTGCAGCAAATTCGCCGAACGCTCTCTTTTTTGTGATTCCATTGCGATCCAAAAATAACAAATATAAATACCAAAATAGAAACAACCAAACCAAACAGTCAGTGAGGCTTGTGGCTTGACAGTGACAGTTGACTCTGACAATCAAAATAGTAGTCTGTCCTGCTTTAGCACTAGTGTCTGCATATATTTGTTTCATCTTTCCAGAGTTCAAGTAGAAAAATCGGTAAGATAGTTATCTATGGAATAAATCACAATTGAAAAATGGTTTAGCAACTATCAAGCCAATAAACAGCCAAATAAATTTATTCGTTTGATAGTTATTTGACCTATTATCCTGCCATTGAAAAATCGGGCCTAAGTGATATAAAATGTCGGGAACTCACTCGCACAGGTTAGTTGAATGATTCTCAATAGGTTTCACAACTTGATGATAGAAAAAATTAAATGTTTTCTATTTATTTGTGACTGAGGTACACAATAACAAATTTATGTATTTTTATTTTTTGTAAAATCGATTTGGAAGAGAAGTTATAATTTTTTTAATGTTGACAACGCAAGACAGACGCAATACATTGCGTTTCATGAGTAGAGGGACTCTACAAAAGTCTGTCTGTCAGTTCCTGCTTATATTTGTTTTGTTACATAGAATTGGTGTAAACCTTAAATTATTTTTTACTATTTAGTAGGTGTGGGTCGTTACGTGATTTTCACGAAATGTAACGTAGCGACTAGTTTTATAACTATCTAAATTTGTAACTAGCTATTTCTTCAACCGGTTATTTTAGATAGAATAGAATAGATATTCTTTATTTGTACACAAAAACATGGACAAGAATTACAAAAAACTTAATCTAACACACATGTACAAATGGCGGCCTTATCGCTTAAAGCGATTTCTAGACACAAGTTATTTTACCGAAGTATTACTATAATTACACGAAAATTACTATAATGCATAATTAGTGACTACGTTACTTATTCCACGACGACCGAATGGCATAGTGGTTAGTGACCCTGACTACTGAGCCGATGGTCCCGGGTTCGATTCCCGGCTGGGGCAGATATTTGTTTAATCACAGATATTTGTTCTCGGGTCTTGGATGTGCCCGTAAAATGGCAATAGGCCCGCCCCCTATTACATTGGGACTAACATAACACTCTGGCGAAAAGTGGGTGCAGCAATGCACCTCTGCCTACCCCGCAAGTACTAATGTACTCCACATTAGTACAAGGCGTGAGTGCGCTTGTGTGTGTAGTGATTATTGTAAAGACGACAAAACATTTGTAGACTGAATAAAAGAGTGACAGGAAATAGTTCCAAATTGCATCATTACTCCTTCTGGTCATCGTTATTTACAGTTTACTGCAATCACTCATCACAAATCCAAGTTTATTTATACAGTTTTTTATTAATCAACAAAATAATTTTCAAAATCGGTCCATAAATGACGGAGTAATCGGTGAACATACATAAAAAACATACAGACGAATTTAGAACCTCCTCCTTTTCTAGAAGTCGGTTAAAAAGTGTGATTGTTTTCAGTCCTGTTGACTTTAGTAGGGAAAGCCCTGTTGAGTTTTCTCCGCTTTCTCTGGTTGTATTGGCCATAATACCCAACAAACATTTTACCCTCAGTTACAGCTATTTTTATAACTTTAACCTGTATAATTGTGTTATAATTATCTCAGTTCTAACATAAAGCGATAAAGATGAGTTAAAAAATGAAATTAGTGTTAACTGCAGGTTTAAGTGTTAAAATGGTATTAGTCAAAGCAATTATAATTAAGATGTTATAGGTTTAAACTGTTTCTAGAACCTAAAGCTATACAAGAGTGCTCACTGACACCTGTTAACACTTATGGTTGTTAAGTGGTTTCCTTTAATACTCATATAAATCTTTAGGTGTCATTTTGCATTTAGGCTGCAGGAATTGGTTATATAAGAGATTTTGTCAAGAGTGCAGTAAGACTATAGAATATAGATTCTTACAGTGTTGGAAAACTCAACAATGCAGTTTTAATCTTTAAGGTTAACTTAACTTACGCTTATTGCGTTAGGCAAGTAGACTGTAAAAGTAACGGTGTTAAGCAAGACTGTGCGGATCGACTAAGACTGCATAATACCCTTGGCTAAGGGTGTTCTATTTCAAAAAGTGTAATAGATGACTTAGGTGAGTCTATATGTCTTAAATGTAAGTTCGCCATTTGCATTGGCGACCTAACCTATAAATTACTGGGATAAACAATATTTTGCTTTAAAATACTTACCTATTTATGTGAATTTTGTCATTCCAGTCATGCCAATCGATTTATGAAACTAATGGATACAAAAAAATACAAAATTGAGTCGTCTATTTTATATTTACTTATGTTTCATTTGAAATCCTTAATAAATTCGGAGCGCATTAAAATTGAGGTGGGAAATATGGTATACATTACAGTAAAATTACAATGGCATATTATTTTCAATTCACAAAACATGTAAAGTCAAGTTAATATTATATTTACTGTTATTTAGTATTAATCAATACTGTCACTTAAATACTGTCGCGTATGATTGCTGTTGACACTATTATTTTCAAACACATACAACTTGTATGGTAAAAGTGTATTCGAAAAACGGTAACATACTCACTTAACCCTTTTTTACCAAACAAATAAGAGTCAGGGTGTCAAATAACCATTCTACAACTACAACTATACCGGTAAAAGTTCTAGCTGAGAGTGATTAAACGCTCTTCTATAGTAACTTTAGCACTTCAATGACACCGTACTACAGGCTTTCTATAACTTAAACACTTCAATGACACCGTTTTACAGACTTTCTAAAGCCTTTACTCTCAAAATCGTGGGCCTCTTTCGTGGTTATAAGTGAGTTAGAGCACTCTCCTACACTCTTATACAGCTATGTCTTAACACTTTAATTTTCGAATGGAACCATTATACAAGTTATATGAGAGTTTTTTTAACGCTACGATGTTAGTTGGGTATGGCCACAATATCAAATCGATAATATCTTGGTGATACCTAAATCGATTTGATATAGAATTATCTTAATGTTTTTAAGCTGAAGTGCACAAAAAATGTCATATGAAATTCTTTTATTTAATTTATTTGTTTAATTGCGTTTTGAATATTATTTTAAAATGTTTACAATTTTGAGATTAGACACAATACTCTCTTATTTAAGTCGAATAATGCACATTTCATTATTTTGATTCGTTTATTAAGGTGTTACCTACTTATGCAAAACAACCAAAAAACTCATTGAAATATGGCTTAATTTTTTTTGGTTTTCAGCGTAAAATTTTGACAAAAAATAAAAAGAAACTTAAATATTAACCCCCTTATTCATAGAGAAGTTACAGAACGTTTTAACTAATAAACTGTTTTGACCCTCCCTAACAGAAGGGGACAAAACAGTAGGTATATTAGTTAAAACGTCTTACATAACTTTTCTATGAATAAGAGGGTCAATATCTTGGAAATGGTTAAGTTTCGGATAATGCATTATAGGGTTCAATCGACTGGAAATGCCTTTTCTATCACCTCCTGAAAGGATCAGGTCTACTTACCAATAATCCTGTATAGTGATTTTCAGAGGCAAGCCGTGGTCGTGTGCCATCTACCCTAAACTTTTCATCACTTACTACTGTTAGAATGTACCTATTGTAAACGCTACCTTTTGTATGAAGAAAACAATACAACTCTGACTTTAACAATAATTTATTTCAGTGAGACCCTTGCACGTAAGTAAACGTCATATTTTTTAACCATTGAGTATGAATGGTCTGGAGACGATATAGACGGACGGTCCCCTCTGCCGGGGTAGTGGGCCAGAAAGGAACACCGATTTATAAAAACTACTAAATTTTCACTAGACTCACTCGAGTTGTTGGGCTGGAATGTGAAACGGCGAAATTCATGAACAAAATGCCTAATTTCTAAGTTACTTGCGTCAGTGTTTGGTAAGAAATCACATTTTAAAGCCGATCCGCACATATCAGTGTTGCCTCAGTGCCGGCACAGATCCGGCGCAGTTCAGTGTCAGTGAAAATTATTCTTTCATACATTTTATATGAAAATATTCAACACATTTACACTTGTCAGTGTCAGTGTTGCTTCCGTGCTGTCAGTGACAATTGTGAATATGTTCATAGAGAATACACCCGAGTCCGCGTTGTTCTATGATAGAGAATGAAAGAATAATTTTCACTGACACTAAACTGCGCCGGATCTGTGCCGGAACTGAAGCAACACTGATATGTGCGAATAGGCCTTAAAGCCAGGGTTACATTAGAGCTAAATGTAAACCACGTTCATATAAATGTATGTAACCGATTGCAGACCACGCTTGACGCGCGGCGTGGCTCTCATTATAACCCCGGCATTATTCTCTTACGCGCTATACCGTTAAGGCTCGTTGACACAGTGCGAGCTGCTGCCTGGCCAGTAGACAGCTACTCGGTTTGTGTACTCGTACGCCAGTAGCTCGGCTCGCCTTTGCTGTCTACACGACACCCAGTCCCAGGCCGAGTCGAGTCGCGGCGTAGTACACAAAAACCACGGGTTCCACTCACAACTGTCCAGCTGGCACTGGCGAGCTACTGCCGAACGCGTCCAAACGATGCGAGCGACGGCCGAGCCGCTGTCACGGCGAGTTGCTGCCGGGCGAGCAGGCGAGTGAAAACAAAAAATGTTGAAGTAACTCAGATGCGAGCTACTGACCAACTCGCACGTACGAGTTACTCGTAAGTTACGTCCAAACAGTGCGAGTTACTGCAGTGCAGCTACTCGGAAGGCTGACTCGTACGCTAGCTCGCACTGTGTAAACTAGTGGCCAGGCAGCAGCTCGGACTGTGTCAACGAGCCTTTAGAGACAGCTTTGTGTTTGCTGACTTATAGGTTTTCCCTGCTAACTGATTGTATCATCACGATCCATTACGTCCACACTGCTTGGGCACGGGTCTCTTTCCAATGAAGGAAGGGTTTATTTAGGCCTAGTCCACAACGCTGGCCTAGTGCGGGTTGGTGGACCCCAACACAAGCAAGCTTGTGCTGAGAGAGTTGTCGGGTAAGTGGGCAACCCGACTGTCAGATGTTTTAAACCGCCCGAAGGCCTCTGACTAGGCTTAACGACTGCTGCCGAAGCAGCAACCGGGACCCACGGCTTAACGTGCCGTCCGAAGCACGGAAGCGTTCAGAGAACAACCAATTGAAATCGGTCACCCATCCAATGGCTTCCAACTGATTGTAATCATTTGTATAATTTTTTGTATATTTTACAGGAAAACGAGTGAAGTTGAAAATAATTCAAGATAACTAAACTATGATGAGAACTCAATAAAATTACAAACGTAATAAAAAATATGCATCATGTCTATCATTTTAACACTCCCTTAATAGCTTATCTGCTTATCTTACTGCCGTGCCCCCACCAAGTCGAGCAAAAAAGCGGCACGGCCGTACCATCCTTTTCTCGAAGCAATTCAGGCCATTTTCGACCCCCTGTAACTTCGTTGTGGATAAAACTAGAAGACTGAATTGACAACATTTTAAATAAAATGCTCACCGATTTTATTTTATTTTCGACGAGATATCACAAATTTAGATGATCCGTATTTTTTAATTTCTTAATATTTCTATGTTTTAATATATTTTTTTAATTTCAAAGTTCAAAATATTTATAGTATGAGTGACGTCACGTCGAGGCTTTGGATAAAAATATTTTCGTTGCCTGCCTAACCTAAAAAAAAAAAGTTGGATGACATTAACTTGACATGAACAAGGACCAATCAACTTCAAATTCAACTTTATTTTGTGGCAAGGACCAATCACGAACTTCCGTCATTGACAAGGACACATAAAAGTGACAGACATTGGAGTGATGTTTGTCATTGTCATTGTCAAATTGACATAACATGTTTTTTTTAGTTCATGTTTTAGGAGTAAAAGCGCGTTTAATTATTATGCCACATCGTGATGTCACGAATGATAATTTAGATTTTTATGTTTTTCTCTGAAATAAATCAATAGAAAAATCGGAAACATTTTTTTTGTGAATATTAGAGCCATATCTCTAAATGGTTTTCGAATTTCAACTGTATAAAATTTTGAAATGTTGTCAATTTTCACTAACCATGCAGGCATTGTAAAGACACGGTATATTTCAAATTTTCTTCAATTTGAACCTGTAGTTTAAGAATTATATGTATGTGTCGCAGCCGGATCGTATAATCCGCCGTATTACATTATGGCTAGCCACATTACAAGACAGTGCCTCTTTGTAATGCGGCCGATCAACGTTTAGCTGTATTGAATATGACTGAATGAAAATGCGCCGGATTGTATTCGACATCATACGTCATTCAATATGGCTGGCCGTTATGTAATACGACGAGAGATTAGCCGCCGCATCAAAAGATTTTAGTTTCGTTTTTTTAACACTAGTGACGCTGCTTGACATAACAACAATAATGGCGTTGGATACAGATATTTGATGATGATTAAAACAAAGAAATCGTGCTAAATATGTTAGTAAACAGTGACTTCAAGACGATCTTTTATTTAAAACTAGCTGTCCCCGCGGGCTTCGCTTCCCGTGGGAATTCCGGGATAAAAAGTAGCCTATGTTCTTTCCCAGGGTCTAGACCATATGTATACCAAATTTCATTAAAATCCGTTCAGTAGTTTTGGCGTGAAAGAATAACAGACAGACAGACAGACAGACAGACAGACAGACAGACACAGTTACTTTCGCATTTATAATATTAGATAGGATGTTGTCAATTCAGTCTTCTAGTTTTATCCACAAAAGCTTTTTTCTTGGCACGAGGGTAATTCCGAATAAATGCGGGATTATTATGAATGAGATTTAAAATGAGTTTTAGGTCATTTATGCTAAAGGGCCACATGTATTTTTTGATCAGTTATAACTTCGCAAAAACTTATTTCGAAATATTGCCTACTACTGCCCAGAAGTACTTATACACATTTATTTGATATTCAGGGTGTTGCTGAGCCGAAGGTCCCGGGTTCGATTCCCGGCTGGGGCAGATATTTGTTTAAACACAGATATTTGTTCTCGGGTCTTTAATGTGCCCGTGAAATGGCAATGTAATAGGCTCGCCCCCTATTACATTGGGACTAACATAAACACTAGCGAAAAGTGGGTGCAGCAATGCACCTCTGCCTACCCCGCAAGGGAGTATATTAGTTAGTTTATATTTATCATAATTCGGAATTACCCGATCCACAGGTTTTCATAATAAAATGTTCCATCATTCGGAATTACCCTAGTCGGCTATATCTGGCAAAATACAAAAAAATGAGCTAGGGTTTTTAAATTTCGAACGTAGTAAACAAAACGACAATCTTTAGGATGAAAACACAATCAGTTAAATAACTTTACTGATTTCTTAATTACCGATGTGCGGGTAATTCCAAAAATTACTAATTTTACGTTTTAACACGCACGGTCCTAGCTCCCTGAGTCAACCCTAGCAAGGTAGAAGATTAAGTTGCCTTCAAGGTGAATGGTTCCAGGGTTCAAAGTATGGCTGCGATTGGAAGAAATCGGCAAAAATCGGAATTACCCGAAATTCGGAATAACCCACCTGCACCTTACCCATTTTCCTAAGTTAGAAAAAGTACAATAAAATTATGGGATGGGGTACAATTTCTGTATAAAATTAATGGTTTAATTTCAATTAAATTTTTTATCTTATATTTACGAAGTCTATAAAATTTCACGGTGTTTTGTTATCTTAATGCAATTTTAAATAATTATTGTAAGTTCTTTGCGACCTGTAATTTATTGTTTCATTCTAAATCTCGATAGCTGCAACTCGATAGCTGGTTGTCGGCTCTTCGAAAGATGTGGTCGACCTATGGTTTTCTGTTATATGTAAGTATATATTTATTTGTACTAGAAGCCATGAGTAATTGAGTGATGAGTAATAATTTGATTCCAAAAGTTGCAGAACAAAGATTGTCGGAAATATCGACCCTGTGATTTTCTTGACGATATTTAGATTACTATAAAAAAAACTACACACTTCAAAGGTAAGGTAAGGAAACTTAAATTTTGTTAATTTTTTTAGATTCTACTATGTATTTTTTCAATATACTGCCAAGGATATCGAATGCCAAGCCAAGGACAGTTTTACAACCCTAAGAAGCCATCGGATCCTATTCGCATGAAACCGTTTGCGCAAAGTCCAGCAAAACCTACCCTCTGTAAGTAAAATATGCACCTTTACACTTTATTTTTTTCCAGGAAAACCTATAATTAGTCTTATTATAAGTAATATATTATGTGACATAAACAATGTACAACGCTGTTGGTTTTCTAAATAAATAAATAAATGAATAATTTTATTAGCGGGCGGTGGTAGCTCACTTGGGTAAGCGCCCGCATCTCACGCAGGAGATGCGGGTTCGAATCCCGGCGCTGACATGTACCAATGAGTTCGTTCTTTGAATTCAAGTACAATGTATACCATTCGCTCTTACTGTGAAGGAAAACATCGTGAGGAAACTTGCACAATGTAGAGTCTAGAAGTGCATTGTACTCATTAAAAACGGCGATACGGCCCACGACCTATCACGTGGGTACAAATTTACCTACATCGAAAATCGGGTGACTCTATCTCTTAGATTATTATTGTGTATGTATGTTATTTTATTTTATTACTTTGCAACTGATCAAATAGAAATTTTGAAAACTTGATGTTTACCATAAATCATAATTATTATAATAATAGGTATTATTATTGAAGTATTACAATAATAATCTAACTATCAGATTGGTATTATTATTTATTTTGGTATTGTTATTATTATTTTTAAACGTAATAATTCTCTACCTATGTAGGTATAAATAATATGAATTAAATTAATTTAAATGTACTCTCGTCTAACAAATCTAACAATGTACTATTACATTATTATTCATTTGCAGATTCGTTAGTACCTGCAGGAGATGGACAATATTTTAAACGTAAGAAAACGATTGAGTTATTTACTACTTTATAATTATTGTAAAACATTACAGAATTTACTAATTCGTTATACAAATTGAAATGCCAAGTGTAATGTTACAGTATACATACAGGATGTTAGCCTTTTTGCCACACCCTGTATTGTTAAACGCTACGTTTTGCATGAAGATAATTTATCGTTATTTTTGCCCAGTTAATCAATCGCAATATGACTCTGGCTTTTACAATAAGTAATTTATTTCAGTGGCACCGATTTCTGCCCCAGACGATGGTAAGCAAACGACATTGTTTTTACTCGACTACGGCGAAGCGAAAAAGAGGGTTATGATTTTGAGCGGTAAGTATGGACTTACCGGTAGTATACCCTTTTTGCAACACCCTGTATATAGCACATCAATCTAGATAATGTGACCACTAACACGCATTGGACCAGCGTAGTGGGAAATGGTCCAAGGTTAGGAAGACAGTTTAGACCTAGGGGATATGCACAAAGGTTCCATTCGAGAGAGCCAGGTGCAGGTACTTACACCCACACAAATAATAGAATAACATTTCCATATTTTGCTATCGAGATTTAACACTAAATCTAGATTTAATATCTTTGTGCAAGTCGCCCTCAATGTTTAAAAAATGGGTAAATTTAAAGTGTACTTATTAATGTAGGAGGTGGAATATCTTTTTACCTAGATTATAGAATTGTTACTGACTATGGTGTTCATATAAACTTTCTCTTGCAAATATGGCGTGTAGCAGGAAAGATGGTTTTCTCATGTTGGTTTGTAAATAAATTAAATAAAGATTGTTTAAGTGCATCGGCGGCTTTATTTTCATCCCACATTAATGATGAAAATGCAATATTCTCTACCTTTAATATACCAACGTAATACGAATTAAATGAATTTAAGTGTACTGTTGGATATTGGTCTTTTTTATTTTTCTCACTATATTTCTACCACTTTTTCAGATTTTTCGTCACGGGATATTATCCCAACACAAGAAACGAATGACAAAATTAAATGTAAGTTTCTGTCTGCTGTATCACAATAGTTAAACATATTGTAAACGCTACATTTTCACCCGACTACGGCTAAGCAAATAGGAGGGTTATAATTTTGATGTATGCTATGTATGTATGTATATTTATTTATGTGTGTGTATGTATGTATGTATACAATAATAATATGTTAATCTGTTCCTTGAGGGCTGAAACTGAGTTAGGCGAGCACGCGCGTGCTCCTGTCGCGTATTATTTTTGTATGACACGCGCGTGCCTGCGCCTAACTCAGTTTCGGCCCTCATAACTCCTAAACTTCTTATCATAATTGGACAAATGATCAAGGTATCGTTAGAATTGTCTTGATCGCTGGTTATAGGCTACGTAACATTACTTTTTATTGAATATAGCGCCCTTCCACGTAATATATAATGTGTTACGTGTAAGTTGTTTATGTCGATAAATGTTTTCTTGTTTCATACTTTTTAGATCGTATTTTTTCAGTAGTCGGCTTTTAGTTTTTGAAATTACTTTTTATTTATGAAGAAATAATATAACTCTGACTTTCAGTGGCACAGATGCCGTTACAGTCACCATATAAGCCTCATCCATGTAAGTAAACATCACATTGCACAGGAATTACATAATAATTTGAATAGGTATGTTACGGTGCACTTAGGTTACGCATCTAGAATCTAGATGTGCAGGTTTCCTCACGATGTTTTCCTTCACCGCACTCATTCAAAAACAGCGTTAAGGCTAGAGTGACCTATCATGTTAGTACAAAATTAAATGTACAGTGAAAAGCGAGTGACTCGCTTGCGAGTCACCCCTGACTACTTCAGACTGCAAAATAGAACGCTCCCGTCTAATGAAGTCCACGCTCCGTCCTACTCCTGCTCAAATCCAGGATCCCGAAAGCTTTCAGTCTGAGTTTTGCAACCGTCTGATATGTTTAGAGAATTGCGTTACAGTTGACGATTTAAATAATAGGTTTGTGGAAACTGTCCGAGAGGTAGGATCGAAATATTTTTCTTCCCGAACCAACCGAGGACCTCAAAAACTCTCAGATGGGACTCTGAGTCTTATAAGAGAACGGAGAGAAATGAGGTTGCAGTCTTCAGTTGATATGGTCGAATACAGACGTCTAAACAGACAGATCGCCAAAGCAAGACGTTGCGATATGAGACGCTACAATTGCAAGCGCATTCAAGACGCAATTGAGCAAAACAAGGGCTCCAAAGTCTTTGCTAGAGATCGATCTATTCGGGAGACTCTGTTGACCCAACTGAAGATCGACAGTGGCAACACCGTTTCATCAGTGCCCGAAATTCTGGGAGAAATTGAGAGATTCTACGGACAGTTATACACCACAACACAATACCCTATAACCAGCGGTGCTCACGACAGCCGAGCTCCTCTCACCCGACACTATACCGAAGATATTCCGGAAGTCAGTCTAGACGAGATTAGTATAGCTCTCAAACAGCTAAAAAACAACAAAGCTCCGGGAGATGATGGAATAACGACAGAACTTCTGAAAGCCGGCGGTAGACCGATTTTAATAGCACTTCGGAGGCTGTTTAATTCCGTCATACTTGAAGGCACAAGCCCGGAGGCATGGAGCAGAAGCGTAGTGACTTTGTTCTTCAAGAAAGGCAAAAAAGCCCTATTGAAGAATTATAGACCCATTGCGCTTCTGAGCCATGTGTACAAGCTGTTTTCGAGAGTTATTACGAATTGTCTCGAGCAAAGCCTCGACGACTTCCAGCCACCCGAACAAGCCGGGTTCCGAAAAGGCTATAGTACCATAGATCATATACACACGCTTCGGCAGGTTATACAGAAGACCGAGGAGTATAATCTACCTTTATGTTTAGCGTTTGTGGACTATGAGAAAGCCTTTGATTCTATTGAGCTCTGGGCGATGCTTCAATCCCTTCAGCGGTGCCATATAGACTATCGCTATTTCGAGGTGTTGAGATGTATGTACAATGCTGCAAGTCTAGACGAGATTAGTATAGCTCTCAAATAGCTAAAAAACAACAAAGCTCCGGGAGATGATGGAATAACGACAGAACTTCTGAAAGCCGGCGGTAGACCGATTTTAATAGCACTTCGGAGGCTGTTTAATTCCGTCATACTTGAAGGCACAAGCCCGGAGGCATGGAGCAGAAGCGTAGTGACTTTGTTCTTCAAGAAAGGCAAAAAAGCCCTATTGAAGAATTATAGACCCATTGCGCTTCTGAGCCATGTGTACAAGCTGTTTTCGAGAGTTATTACGAATCGTCTCGAGCAAAGCCTCGACGACTTCCAGCCACCCGAACAAGCCGGGTTCCGAAAAGGCTATAGTACCATAGATCATATACACACGCTTCGGCAGGTTATACAGAAGACCGAGGAGTATAATCTACCTTTATGTTTAGCGTTTGTGGACTATGAGAAAGCCTTTGATTCTATTGAGCTCTGGGCGATGCTTCAATCCCTTCAGCGGTGCCATATAGACTATCGCTATATCGAGGTGTTGAGATGTATGTACAATGCTGCCACAATGTCAGTTCGATTACACGAACATAGCACAAAACCGATCCAGTTGCAAAGGGGCGTGAGACAGGGAGATGTTATTTCTCCGAAACTGTTCACCTGTGCACTGGAAGATGTTTTTAAGCTTGTAGAGTGGAAAAGACTGGGCATTAACGTCATCATCATCAGCCAATAATCATCCACTGCTGGACATAGGCCTCTCCCAAGGAGCGCCACAACACTCGGTCCCCGGCCTTTCTCATCCAACCACTACCCGCCACCCGCCTAAGGTCGTCAGTCTAGCGGGCAGGAGGGCGTCCCACGCTGCGTTTGCCTGTTCGTGGTCTCCACTCGAGACATTAACGTCAATGGCGAATATATCTCTCATCTACGATTTGCTGATGACATAGTTATTATGGCGGAAACGCTGGAGGAGTTAGGCGAAATGCTCACAGACCTCAATGATGCCTCTAAACAAGTTGGGCTGAAAATTAACATGGACAAGACAAAGGTCATGTCGAACGAACACGTTTCATCGTCGCCCGTAACTGTAGGAGGTGTCACCATTGAAGTTGTCGATCAGTATCCCTACCTAGGACAAGTGATCCGATTAGGTAAATCCAACTTCGATAAAGAGGTAGCTCGTAGAATCCAACTCGGATGGGCAGTGTTCGGGAAATTACGACACATCTTCACTGAAAACATACCTCAGTGTCTGAAAACAAAAGTTTTCAATCAGTGCGTGTTGCCAGTGATGACTTACGGAGCCGAGACGTGGTGCTTCACCAAAGGGCTTATCCACAAGCTCAGAGTTGCTCAGCGTGCTATGGAAAGGGCTATGTTAGGCGTGTCCCTGCGAGATAGGATTCGTAATGAAGAATTCCGCAGGAGAACTAAAGTTACCGACATAGCCAAAAGGATTAGCACGCTGAAGTGGCAATGGGCTGGCCACGTAGCCCGCAGAGCCAACGACCGCTGGAGTACAAAGGTTCTGGAGTGGAGACCCCGTGTCGGCAAACGGCGTGTCGGTCGCCCCCTAACCCGTTGGTCTGATGATCTGCGAAGATAGCGGGATGCCGCTGGTTGCAGATGGCGGGTGACCGTTTGGGGTGGCGATCGTTAGGAGAGGCCTATGTCCAACAGTGGACTACAGAAGGCTGAGAGAGAGAGAGAGAGAGAGAGATGTATGTTATTTTATTTTATTACTTTGCAACTAATCAGATAGAAATTTTGAAAATTTGATGTTTACCATAAATCATAATTATGATAATAATAGGTATTATTATTGAAGTATTACAATAATAATATAACTATCAGATTGGTATTATTATTTATTATGGTATTGTTATTATTATTTTTAAACGTAATAATCCCTACCTATGTAGGTATAAATAATAAGAATTAAATTAATTTAAGTGTACTCTCGTCTAACAAATCTAACAATGTACTATTATTCATTTGCATTTTCGTTAGTACCTGCAGGAGATGGACAATATAGACAATCTTTTTCTTACGTTTAAAATATTGTCCATCTCCTACTTTATAATTATTGTAAAACATTACAGAATTTACTAATTCATTATACAAATTGAAATGCGAAGTGTTATGTTACAGTATCCATACAGGATGTTAGAATGTTTGTTGTTTGTTGTTTTTTTGTTTTAAAACATTTATTTCTCTAAAACTTATTCTATAACAAGAAATATAAATATTCTGCCAAACTGTTATAACAGTTTAGTGGCAGACCATGCTCTCATACTTAAATATAGGATAGTGACAAACATAATAACCGCCTGAGTCCCCCCCTTTCGGCATAGTATACCCTTTTTGCCACATCCTGTATTGTTAAACGCTACGTTTTGCATGAAGATAATAAAATTTATCGTTATTTTTGCCCAGTTAATCAATCACAATATGACTCTGGCTTTTACAATAAGTAATTTATTTCAGTGGCACCGATTTCTGCCCCAGACGATGGTAAGCAAACGACATTGTTTTACTCGACTACGGCGAAGCGAAAAAGAGGGTTATGATTTTGAGCGGTAAGTATGGACTTACCGGTAGTATACCCTTTTTGCATCACCCTGTATATAGCACATCAATCTAGATAATGTGACCACTAACACGCATTGGACCAGCGTAGTGGGAAATGGTCCAAGGTTAGGAGGACAGTTTAGACCTAGGGGATATGCACAAAGGTTCCAATCGAGAGAGCCAGGTGCAGGTACTTACACCCCCACAAATAATAGAATAACATTTCCATATTTTGCTATCGAGATTTAACACTAAATCTAGATTTAATATCTTTGTGCAAGTCGCCCTCAATGTTTAAAAAATGGGTAAATTTAAAGTGTACTTATTATTATAATAGTAATATATGTAGGAGGTGGAATATCTTTTTACCTAGATTATAGAATTGTTACTGACTATGGTGTTCCTTTTATAAACTCTCTCTTGCAAATAATATGTCGTGTAGCAGGAAAGATGGTTTACTCATGTTGGGTTGTAAATAAATTAAATAAAGATTGTTTAAGTGCATCGGCGGCTTTATTTTCATCCCACATTAATGATGAAAATGCAATATTCTGTACCTTTAATAAACACACATACACTCACGCCTTCTCCCTTGCGGGGTAGGCAGAGGTGCATTGCTGCATCCACTTTTCGCCAGAGTGTTATGTTAGTCCCAATGCAATTGGGGGTGAGCCTATTGCCATTTTACGGGCACATCCAAGACCCGAGAACAAATATCTGTGCATCTGAACAATATACCTTTAATATAGGTGCCTACGTACCTAGGTAATACGAATTAAATTAATTTAAGTGTACAGTTGGATATTGGTCTTTTTTATTTTTCTCACTATATTTCTACCACTTTTTCAGATTTTTCGTCACGGGATATTATCCCAACACAAGAAACGAATGACAAAATGAAATGTAAGTTTCTGTCTGCTGTTTCACAACTGTTGTGAGTTGTTATGGATACGTCGTAGCCGGATCGTATAATCCGCTGTAATAATACAACGATAACGTTTCGGATAGCCGTATTACATTACAGCTAGTCGTATTGCATTACGGTTAGCCGTATTTCAAAACATATTGTAAACGCTACCTTTTTACCCGACTACAATATATATATAATGAATATAGCACACGTTACACCCTGTCCAATCAGAAGCGTGGACGATGATGCCAAAAGCATAATTAACACCCTATACAATAAAATTCAAATATGCTTTCCTCTACGTACCACGACTATACGAGCACAGTGTGATCAATGGGTTTCAGAGGAAATACTCAACACAAAGAGAACTATTTTTGACTTGCTGGAGCTAAACTCAAAACTTGACGACCCAGACCGTCATAGGCTGGTGAATATTTACACTGACAAATACAAAATAATGTTGACACGTGAACGGACGAGTCATTTGTCTAACAAAATTAGTGACAGTGAAAATAAGTGCAAGGCGATGTGGCAAGTAGTGAATGAGGAACTAGGACGCCATTCTCGGACCTCGGTCGACTTCACGGACCTTGTGAAGACGCCAGAGGGGTGCAAATACGCCTCAAAAGTGGAGCTCCTCACCGCAATGAACAAGCGTTTTGTTGAGGCCGCCACCGAGTGCAACGCCCCAAAGGCAGACCTCCTGATGTCCCGTGCGATGTTGGGCTCCGTGCGCCGCCCACTAGACCGATCTCTGTGGTTCAGGCTCTTTACGCCGCGGGAAGTCCATATTATCATTACTAGGCTGATTCCACCTAAACCGAGTAAAGATATTTATGATATGTCCTGCGACCTAATGAGACTGATCGCACCGTCGGTCTGTACCACGCTGGCTGCTCTCTATAACCGATGCATACGCGAGGGGATATATCCCGTGTCCCTTAAGCGCGTAAAAATTTCACCAATCTTTAAGGGCAAAGGGAAAAAGGAGGACGGGAACGCGTATCGGCCTGTTGCTATTATCCCAGCTCCTGCAAAAGTTCTAGAGAGCGGCATCAGCGCGCGGCTCACGGAGTTCCTCAACGACGCGGACGTGCTGACCGAGCGGCAGTACGCGTACCGAGCGGGCCGGTCCACCACTGACCTGACGCGCGAGGTGGTGTGGCAGGTGCTGCGCGCGCGCGACGCTAACCGGCATGTCGCTGTCCTATGCTGCGACCTGTCGAAAGCTTTTGATGTGGCCGATCACTCCATCGTCACGGCCAAACTGGAGCACTATGGGGTCAGGGGACCTGCCCTCAATCTCCTTAGCGACTTCATGTCAGATAGACAACAAGTTGTGGTGGGAGAGAGAGGGCTGGTTAGGTCACTCGAGATGGGAACTGAGATCGGGGTTCCGCAAGGTTCGTCGGTCTCCAACATTATATTTTCCCTACTGATGAATGACCTACCTGATTCCATACCTGACGCTCACGTGACGATGTATGCTGACGACGTTGCAGCGACTGTCACTGGAAGCTCAGTCGAAGACCTGGAGGAGCGGCTGTGTGTAGTTGCCGGGCAGCTTGCTAAATGGTTTCGGATCAATGGCTTAGCCTTAAATCCGAAGAAAACTCACCTGCTGCACTTTAACCTGGCAGGTAGGCGCGGTCGCCCACTCCAGGTGACACTTGAGAACGAGACCTTGTCGCAAGTCAATGAGACCTGCTTTCTAGGGTTCAGACTGGACAGCGGCCTGTTCTGGGATGCGCACATCGACTGGCTGTGCGGCCGACTCGGGGGCGCGTGCTTCGCGTTGTCGCGGCTCGCAGCCACCGTCCCGAGTGAGGTGGTGAGATCGTGCTACTTTGCCACGATCCAGTCTCTCCTCACATATGGGATCGAGCTGTGGGGCCGCGCGGCTGACTGGCACAGGGTATTCGTCATGCAGAAAAGAGCAGTGCGTGCTATAGCCCGAGTACGATGCGATGAGTCGGCACGTGACCATTTCATCGCGCTCAATCTGCTGACGGTACCCTCCTTGTACATACTGCAGGTAGCCTTGTTTGTCAGGAAAAATCTGCAGTTGTACAAGCAAAGCCAAAGAGCCAGACGCGCGGGGCAGCTGCTCGCCGTCCGGCACCGGCTGGCGAGGTGCGCGCAGTCCGTGCGCGTGTGTGGCCCGGAGGTCTACAACGCTTTACCTACTGAGATCAAGGACGCGCCGTCACTGCCAGCATTTAAACAATGTCTAAAAAGGTGGCTTGTCCAGCACGCCTTCTACACTGTGGGTGAATTCATTAGCAGGAAGACTTAAATTATATTTGATTTTTTGTATTCTTTACTTATAACTACTGACATGTATATTCTTTTAAATTTTTTATTCTTGACATTTTATTATTGTATAATTTACCATTGACTATCTATTAGTATTTGAATTTTTGTACTACTACGTACATTTAAATGTTATTTTAGTATTTAATTTTAGTTTAGGTATGACTTAATTTTTTATATTATTATTATTTTATTTATTTTTTCCCTGACATGTAATGAATATGCACAATGCACCCTCCCACGTAATATTAGGTCCTTACATATGAAATTGGCGTTTTCTATAGGAGGAACATAAAGTCGTTTTTTTTTTAAATGAAATATATTAAATTAATCAAAGTATGTACCATTGCTATATATGCACTTTTGCCATCTCATAGGTAGTTCATTGATCCCCTTACTAAAAAAACTATTCGGGCGGGAATCAATAAAATCTTTGAAGGCGGTTTGGACTGCCCCATCGGAGTTGAATTTTTTTTCCTTGCAAGTAGTTATCCAAATTGCGAAAAAAATGGTAATCTGTTGGAGCAAGGTCCGGAGAGTACGGTGGATGTCTAAGACATTCTAATTGAAGTTCCTCTAATTTGGTAGCCGTCTGTTGTGCAGTGTGTGGTCTAGCGTTGTCCTGAAGCAGCAGTGGCCTAGAGCGATTGACCAGCCTCGGTTGTTTAGCAGCTAGCTTTTCCATCATGGTTTGCAGTTGCTGACAATAGATATCTGCCGTAATTGTCTGGCCAGATTTAAGAAAGCTGTAGTGAACGACACCGGCACTAGTCCAACAAACACTTACAAGCAACTTTTTTTTAGTCAATTTTCGCTTAGGGCAGGATTTGGCTGGTTCGCCAGGGTTCAGCCATTGCGATGAGCGCTTCCGATTATCGTAGAGGATTCATTTTTCATCACAGGTAATGATTCGATTTAAAATTCCTTCATTATTGTGCCGGTTGAGTAACGTAACGCAGCAGTCGACGCGCGTTTGTCGGTTTGCTTCACTCAATTCATGAGGTACCCACCGTTCAAGCTTTTTCACCTTCCCAATTTGCTTCAAGTGGATTAGAATAGTTTTATCACTAACACCGGAGCCTGCAGCTAACTCGGACGTGGTTTGCGATGGATCCACTTCCACAATAGCCTTCAATTCTTCATTATCAACTTTGGTCTCCGGCCGTCCACGAGGCTTGTTCTGCAGGTCGAAATTTCCAGAACGAAAACGTTGGAACCAAAAACGCACTGTGTTTTCTTTTGCGACACCGTCACCATACACATCATTAATCCTTCGAGCCGTTTCTGCAGCACTGGTGCCACGGTGGAACTCATACTCGTAAATAACGCGATATTTCAAGTTTTCCATTTTGTAAACAGAGTGACATAAAGAAAAACAAAAGAAGAAAAAACAAATGAATTAGGGGGTTTGAAACAAAAATGCATGAGTAAATAGCTGTATGAATTTGAATTTGGAATTCCTAACCATAAAGGTAATATTTGAGATCAAAGTGGCCAGTACGACAAAACGCCAATTTCATATGTAAGGACCTAATATATTATGTGTTACGTGTAAGTTGCTTATTTAACAGTCGATAAATGTTTTTTTTTTTGTTTCATACGTCGTTTCATTTTAGTAGTCGGCTTTTGGGTTTTGAAATTACGCTTCATTTATGAAGAAATCAATATAACTCTGACTTTCAGTGATGATGTATCTTCCATGTAAGTAAACATCACATTACACAGGAAAACAGGCTAGTTGTTAATATATTTTACTAATTAATTAAGCCTCTTGCTTGCTAGTTGCTTCCACTCGTGGGACCTCTGGTGACTACACAGGGCGAATTAACAGTTTACCTGCTTCCACTGCGTGGGACAGTTAGACTTTCTACATAATTACTTAAAACCTAAATAAAAGTCAACCAAATTTCTTAATTCTATCTTTCTGTTGAAACTCCGCCTGCACCTCTTACAAAGTGTTTTTTTTTTTTTTAATTATTTTTATTCGATAGTTTATTTGAATCACATGCCATGCAATTGAATTACCTATTCTTGTGTATTCCTAAAGTGTGTGTTTTTTTGCAGTTGACGGCATTGTTAACCCACGGAAAGTATTAGGTAAATATATTTATTTAAGTAAAACATGAAATAGCAGCATATAAAATAAGATATTAGGCTTCAGTTGCCCACGAGCTCTGTGGCCGCGTAAGTAAAAATAATTCCAGCCCCCTACTCTTGAAATGCAATGTATTGCGTTTATCTTGCATTCCAAACATTTAAAAAAATCATAACTTCCCTTTAGAGGCGTTTTTCGAAAAATTAAACATACTTATATGATCAGCTAGATAAACCCTAGTTTGTGAACCTAGAAACAATAATATAATGCCTACAATTTAGAAGTTAGTTTGCAAAAAAAGGAAAAAAGGCTTTTTCGGCCAAAATCTACAATAAATTCTACATTCTGGGTAGTTGGTTCTTAGTGCTAGGTTCTAAAAAAAGGCGGTATCTTAATGATTATTTATGTATTTTTATTTTTTGTAAAATCGATTTGGAAGAGAAGTTATAATTTTTTTAATGTTGACAACGCAATACATTGCGTTTCATGAGTAGGGGGACTCTACAAAAGTCTGTCTGTCAGTTCCTGCTTATACACTCACGGGCAATGAAAAGGTTCCACTGAGAAAAGCACCAAATTACTTCTAAACGGAAAAGGCTAGCTTAATGCCGTGTTTTGCAACATTGAAGTACATTTAACAGAGCATCAGGATATTACCAAATAGAATCGGTGTTATTTTGTTCCAATTTTAAATTAAATCTTTGAAAAAATTGGGGTTTTTTGTTGTCGGCATTTTGTGAGTGGAACTTTTTCATTGCCCGGCAGTGTATTTGTTTTGTTACATAGAATTGGTGTAAACCTTAAATTATTTTTTACTTTTTAGTAGGTGTAGGTCGTTACGTGATTTTCACGAAATGTAACGTAGCGACTAGTTTTATAACTATCTAAATTTGTAACTAGCTATTTCTTCAACCGGTGATTTTAGATAGAATAGAATAGATATTCTTTATTTGTACACAAAAACATGGACAAGAATTACAAAAAACTTAATCTAACACACATGTACAAATGGCGGCCTTATCGCTTAAAGCGTTTTCTAGATACAAGTTATTTTACCGAAGTATTACTATAATTACACGAAAATTACTATAATGCATAATTAGTGACTACGTTACTTATTCCACGACGACCGAATGGCGTAGTGGTTAGTGACCCTGACTACTGAGCCGATGGTCCCGGGTTCGATTCCCGGCTGGGGCAGATATTTGTTTAATCACAGATATTTGTTCTCGGGTCTTGGATGTGCCCGTAAAATGGCAATAGGCCCGCCCCCTATTACATTGGGACTAACATAACACTCTGGCGAAAAGTGGGTGCAGCAATGCACCTCTGCCTACCCCGCAAGTACTAATGTACTCCACATTAGTACAAGGCGTGAGTGCGCTTGTGTGTGTAGTGATTATTGTAAAGACGACAAAACATTTGTAGACTGAATAAAAGAGTGACAGGAAATAGTTCCAAATTGCATCATTACTCCTTCTGGTCATCGTTATTTACAGTTTACTGCAATCACTCATCACAAATCCAAGTTTATTTATACAGTTTTTTATTAATCAACAAAAGAATTTTCAAAATCGGTCCATAAATGACGGAGTAATCGGTGAACATACATAAAAAACATACAGACGAATTTAGAACCTCCTCCTTTTCTAGAAGTCGATTAAAAAGTGTGATTGTTTTCAGTCCTGTTGACTTTAGTAGGGAAAGCCCTGTTGAGTTTTCTCCGCTTTCTCTGGTTGTATTGGCCATAATATGGCCAAAATATCAAATCGATAATATCTTGGTGATACCTAAATCGATTTGATATAGAATTATCTTATTTGAAAGCTTATTGCTAGTTGCCAATGTTTTTAAGCTGAAGTGCACAAAGAATGTCATATGAAATTCTTTTATTTAATTAATTTGTTTAATTGCGTTTTGAATATTATTTTAAAATGTTTACAATTTTGAGATAAGACACAATACTCTCTAATGGTGTTACCTACTTAAGGATATATTGAAGAAACATACAGAATAGGAAAAACAAGCAAATTTAATCGCCCACTTGTTATTGAGTTGCTCAGCAAGAGAATGACAAAATTTATATTAAATAACAAACAGTATTTACAGGGAACTAGACTGGCCATTTCTGAATATTTAGATGAAAAATCCCGGAAAGAAAGGAATACAATGCGTGAAGAAATGATGGCAGCCCGAAAAAAAGGCCTATACGCCATTATACGAAACAACCAACTGATAATAGAAGGACAAAAAAATACTAGATCAACCTACCATCAAGAAAACTCTCAGAGCCCTTCAGATACTCTAAACCAATCTACACTGAACCATGCTAGCCAATCAGCATTGAAATGTCAGAATAATCAAAACCACAACTTTCGCAAATACTGATACAAATTATAAAATACTATTCCAGAACTTTCAGAGTCTCTATAATAAACAACATTTACTTGAAGCATTTATACAACAAAATCCAAACTACCAGGCTATATGTATTAGTGAATCTTGGCTATCAGAAGCAAAACTAGAAATGATAAAATTAGGCGGATTTAAAGTTGCCGCATCCTTTTGCCGTTCCTTTCGAACAGGCGGCGGAGTTTGTATCCTATTGCAAGAAAACATAGAACATAAAGAAATAACTGAAATCAGTAATATGTCTATTGAATACGTATTAGAAGCATGTGCCATTGAATTGTCTAAAGAAAATATAGTTTTAATTACGATGTACTGGAATGGGAAAAGGAAAAAGGAGGAACTATTTTATAAACAAATGAAAACTATTTTAACTTTTATAAAAAATAAATATTCTACTTTTAATATAATAATAGGGGGCGACTTCAACATAAATGTTTTACAAAATAATTTAAAATCAAACCAATTCATTGACCTATTATCTGAAAATAAATTTATACAACATATTAAAACACCTACACATTTTACGGCTACCTCATCAACTTGCTTAGATCTAATATTTACAAACTTTAAAGACAAACAATTCTCTACAATGGTTGAGGATTTGGGGTTTAATAATCACAGGGGAATAACAATAAATCTGAGTCTACCTAAACCAACAAAAAATAAAATTTTTTATACAGAAAAAAGAATATATAGTAAACACAATATAGAATACTTTAAAAATAAACTAAAAATGATAGACTGGCAAAATATATTTGTAAAAGATAAAAATATAAACGAAAATTACGAAATATTTCATAACACATTAACTAATATTCTAAATCAAACCATACCAAAGCAAATGATAAAAATAAAAAATAATAATTGTAGAAAATACTGGCTAACAACAGGTATTAAGCTATCCTGTCGTAATAAAAGACTATTGAAAATTCTTACCATAACATCTAAAAACGATATACTTACAAATCACTACAAAAAGTACGAAAAAATACTTAAAAAAGCAGTCTCTACAGCTAAAAAAATACATTTCAAAAAAAGGATGATGAATTCAAATAATAAGGTAAAAACAATGTGGAATATAATTAATGAGCGTACAAATAAAAAAATTGCAAAAGATAAAAATAATATACACCTAAAATTAAAAAATACCTTAATTTCAGACCCCAAAGAAGTAGCCGACACTTTCAATACATTTTTTGCATCCATAGGGGACAGAAGCTCTGACCCATACATCCCAAGTGGGCGCCCGGTGCTCAACCCGACAAAAAACTCTATCTTTATTGATCCAGCCAACCACCACGAAATAAATAAAATAATAAGAAACTTAAAAAATAAAAATAGTTACGGCATAGACGAGTTTCCCCCCTCCTTATATAGGCAATGCGCTGATGAATTGACTCTACCATTTGTCTTATTAATAAATCAATCATTCAAAGAAGGAGCATTTCCGGACCTGCTAAAAAAAGGTATAATACTACCTATACACAAGAAAAAATGTAAGACTGATCCTAACTATTACCGCCCAATTGCCGTCCTACCCACAGCCTCCAAAATATTTGAAAAAGCTATGTCCAACCGAGTCTACGCCTTTTGTGAAAAATATAACATTTTCGATGTATCCCAAAATGGGTTCCGCAAAAACCGATCTACTACTCTGGCGGTATATAAATATATGCACGAAGTCTTTAACGTATTAAATGAGAGGCAATACGCAGTCGGGCTATTATTGGATATGACCAAGGCATATCCAATAATAGCCCGACTGTGTATGACCGACACTATACCGAAGATATTCCGGACGTCAGTCTAGACGAGATTAGTATAGCTCTCAAACAGCTAAAAAACAACAAAGCTCCGGGAGATGATGGAATAACGACAGAACTTCTGAAAGCCGGCGGTAGACCGATTTTAATAGCACTTCGGAGGCTGTTTAATTCCGTCATACTCGAAGGCACAAGCCCGGAGGCATGGAGCAGAAGTGTAGTGACTTTGTTCTTCAAGAAAGGCAACAAAGCCCTATTGAAGAATTATAGACCCATTGCACTTCTGAGCCATGTGTACAAGCTGTTTTCGAGAGTTATTACGAATCGTCTCGAGCAAAGACTCGACGACTTCCAGCCACCCGAACAAGCCGGGTTCCGAAAAGGCTATAGTACCATAGATCACATACACACGCTTCGGCAGGTTATACAGAAGACCGAGGAGTATAATCTACCTTTATGTCTAGCGTTTGTGGACTATGAGAAAGCCTTTGATTCTATTGAGCTCTGGGCGATGCTTCAATCCCTTCAGCGGTGCCATATAGACTATCGCTATATCGAGGTGTTGAGATGTATGTACAATGCTGCCACAATGTCAGTTCGATTACACGAACATAGCACAAAACCGATCCAGTTGCAAAGGGGCGTGAGACAGGGAGATGTTATTTCTCCGAAACTGTTCACCTGTGCACTGGAAGATGTTTTTAAGCTTGTAGAGTGGAAAAGACTGGGCATTAACGTCAATGGCGAATATATCTCTCATCTACGATTTGCTGATGACATAGTTATTATGGCGGAAACGCTGGAGGAGTTAGGCGAAATGCTCACAGACCTCAATGATGCCTCTAAACAAGTTGGGCTGAAAATGAACATGGACAAGACAAAGGTCATGTCGAACGAACATGTTTCATCATCGCCCGTAACTGTAGGAGGTGTCACCATCGAAGTTGTTGATCAGTATCCCTACCTAGGACAAGTGATCCGATTAGGTAAATCCAACTTCGATAAAGAGGTAGCTCGTAGAATCCAACTCGGATGGGCAGCGTTCGGGAAATTACGACACATCTTCACTGAAAACATACCTCAGTGTCTGAAAACAAAAGTTTTCAATCAGTGCGTGTTGCCAGTGATGACTTACGGAGCCGAGACGTGGTGCTTCACCAAAGGGCTTATCCACAAGCTCAGAGTTGCTCAGCGTGCTATGGAAAGGGCTATGTTAGGCGTGTCCCTGCGAGATAGGATTCGTAATGAAGAAATCCGCAGGAGAACTAAAGTTACCGACATAGCCAAAAGGATTAGCACGCTGAAGTGGCAATGGGCTGGCCACGTAGCCCGCAGAGCCGACGACCGATGGAGTAGAAAGGTTCTGGAGTGGAGACCCCGTGTTGGCAAACGGCGTGTCGGTCGCCCCCCAACCCGTTGGTCTGATGATCTGCGGAAGGTAGCGGGAAGCCGCTGGATGCAGATGGCGGGTGACCGTTTGGGGTGGCGATCGTTAGGAGAGGCCTATGTCCAACAGTGGACTACGGAAGGCTGAGAGAGAAAGGCATATGATAGGGTTCAATATACAATTTTATTGAATAAACTATATGATATTGGAATACGCGGACTTGCGCATAAATGGCTTTCATCATACCTTAAAAATAGAGAACAATTCGTTGAAATCAACCATACAGACCCATCAACTAGTTTAATCAAACGTATTAGATCAGATGGCATTAATATCAACGCATCTATACCTCAAGGGAGTGTAATTGGATGCTTATTATTTCTGATTTACAAAATCAAAATCAAAATCAAAATCAATTCTTTATTTGTGAACATAGGTAATGTATGAATAACAGGTGTTAAGTACAATGTTGAGATCTCTATGTTCTATCTGGTCACAGATGTACAAATCATCATGCAAATCATGCACACATGCTTTCTTCATAATTTAAATGTTAGGTACAAAAAAAAATATATTACTTAATGAATTTTGTTAATACAATAATGTCTCAATTAATAAATGTCAATATTGAATAAAATTACTAATTATATAATGTTATAGTGTTTCATCAGTCAAATATTCGTTTACTGTATAATAGCATTTTCCTACTAGTAGTTCATACAATTTCTTTTTAAACAAATTATAATTTAAACTGTGGAGATAATTCGGAATTTTATTAAAAATTTTTGGTCCCATGCATAGTATATTTTTCCGCATCAACGCAGTTTTTGACGACGGATAACTGACGTAATTCATATATTGTGACCTAATTGATCTGTGACGTGTCTGGGAGACTTTGACAAACAGATTTGGGTTGGTTTTTTTTTTACAAACACCGCAACTTCATATATGTATAAAGATGGGAAGGTAAGTATTTTAAGAGACTTAAAGTGTGGCTTACAACTCTCATCTGGTTTTAATCTGCAAATAGCTCGTACACACCTACATACATAAACGACCTTCCCAAAATCATGAAAGAACCATGCGTTTTGTTTGCGGACGATATATCTCTACTTACCTCATGCCAAGACAACACAATAATAAATTTCAAACTTACTAATATATTAAATAAAGTAAAAGATTGGATGGATGATCATAACCTACAAATAAATTATGAAAAATCTAAACTAATAACCTTTCATCCCTACCAAAAAGATCCACTAAAAATTTGCTTCACGTTCAACGGTGTAAAATTAAAAGAAGTAAACGAATTCCCCCTTCTCGGTATAACCATAGATACAAACATAAATTGGAAACCCCATATTCAAAAGATAAGACAAAAACTTTCCAGATTTTCCTACGCCCTACAAGAAATAAAAAAGACAACTGATTTAAACACTGCACTAGTAACCTACTACGCTTACGCATATGCGTGGCTTATGTATGGCATAATCCTATGGGGAAATAGCACCGATGCACCTGACCTTTTTACTCTCCAGAAAAAACTCGTAAGAATTATGATGAATATTAAAGTAACTGACTCTTGTAAACCATACTTCCAAAAACTTGAATTACTGACCTTACCTTGTATTTACATATTAGAAATATGCAAATTTGTTCGGAACTACCCAGAATACTATGTTAAAAGAGACAATCTTAATAGAAAATATGAACAGCGCCGCAACAAAAATAATTTAATTTTACCGCTTAGCCGAATGAAACTCTACTCTTCAAGTGTATACATTTCTTCAGTAAAAATATATAATAAATTACCCGAAACATTAAAAAGCAATAATAATACAAAAAATTTCATTTACCAACTAAAAAAATTACTATTACAGAAATCTTACTATTCTATTAACGAGTATTTGGACGATGAGGAATTATGATATTGTGAAGATTGCTGTAAATTTTATGTATGTAAAATTACCAATGCAAATTAGAGTGACATTTACGAATAGAATGAATTTAATAAGAGTAAATTAATTAAAATAATAATAATATTAATAAGATAAAATTATTTAATCTAACTAAATTTATTTATGCAAATGCTAAGTCCTCCTCCTTTCTTCTCCTAATAGGAAATTGCTGTGCCCTCCCGGGTCCATAATGATCGCTTGTTTATTATTTTAACACCCTTATGTAAGTAACACTAATTATGGAATGCAATAAAGATTTGAATTTGAATTTGAATTTACTTATGCAAAACAACCAAAAAACTCATTGAAATATGGCTTCATTTTTTTTGGTTTTCAGCGTAAATTTTTGACAAAAAATAAAAAGAAACTTAAATATTAACCCCCTTATTCATAGAGAAGTTACAGAACGTTTTAACTAATAAACTGTTTTGACCCTCCCTAACAGAAGGGGACAAAACAGTAGGTATATTAGTTAAAACGTCTTACATAACTTTTCTTGAATAAGAGGGTCAATATCTTGGAAATGGTTAAGTTTCGGATAATGCATTCTCCTGAAAGGATCAGGTCTACTTACCAATAATCCTGTATAGTGATTTTCAGAGGCAAGCCGTGGTAGTATGCCATCTACCCTAAACTTTTCATCGCTTACTACTGTTAGAATGTACCTATTGTCAACGCTACCTTTTGTATGAAGAAAACAATGCAACTCTGACTTTAACAATAACTTATTTCAGCGAGACCCTTGACGAGACCCTTGATATGACGTAAGTAAACGTCATATTTTTTAACCATTGAGTATGAATTTGGTATGAATGGTCTGGAGACGATATAGACGGACGGTCCCCTCTGCCGGGGTAGTGGGCCAGAAAGGAACACCGAAAAACTACAAAACTACAAGTAACTAAAAAACTACTCAATTTTTACTAGACTCAATCGAGTTGTCGGGCTGGAATGTGAAACGGCGAAATTCATGCCTAATTTCTAAGTTACTTGCGTCAGTGTTTGGTAAGAAATCACATTTTAAGGCCGATCCGCACATAATTATCAGTGTTGCCTCAGTGCCGGCACAGATCCGGCGCAGTTCAGTGTCAGTGAAAATTATTCTTTCATACATTTTATATGAACATAAAGAACACATTTACACTTATCAGTGTTGCTTCCGTGCTGTCAGTGACAATTGTGGATATGTTCATAGAGAATGAAACAATAATTTTGACTGACACTAAACTGCGCCGGATCTGTGCCGGCAACACTGATATGTGCGAATAGGCCTTAAAGCCAGGGTTACTTACTTACTTACTCCGCTGGCTCAGCGACCCGAAGTGGATCTTGGCCTCAGACACAAGAAGTCGCCACTGGTCTCTATCCTGCGCAGTCGCTCCCCAGTCGCCTGCCTTTAGTTGGCGCAGGTCCTTGCTGACTTCATCGCTCCAGCGATATTTGGGACGGCCAACTGCTCTACGACCGCTCGGTACTCCAAGGTAGGCCCTCTTGGCAGCGCGATCCTCCCCCATCCTTTGCAGATGACCAAGCCAACGGAGTCGCTGGGATTTAATTTGACCAATGATGTTTGGCTCGGAAATCAGGTCTTCGATTTCCTGGTTCTTCCGTACTCTCCAGCAACCATCTTCCCTCCTCGTTCGTCCGAGCATTTTCCTCATAACCTTTCTTTCCGCAACCAGAAGTTTATTCTCTTCCTTGAGAGTGAGTGTCCAAGCCTCAGAGCCATACATCAAGATCGGCCGGATTACGGTTTTATAAATTCGGATCTTGGTTTTCCTGCTGAGAAGCTTTGACACTAGCACTTTATGAAGAGCAGCGCTGCATCGGAGGGCGTTTTGTACTCGGATGTCGATCTCCTGCTCCCTTGTGTTTGTGTCAGTGATCGTTCAACCTAAGTATTTGAAATTGGCCACTCCCTTATGGGCTGTCTCTCCCACTTGCAGGTTTTTCCGTACCTCATGGTTGCCTCGGTGTCGTGTCATGTGGAGGTATTCGGTCTTTTCTGTGCTGATTCTGAGCCCGACCCTGTGAGCTTCCTCTTCCAGTATTTTGGCAGCTTCTTGGACCTCGCGTTCACTCTCCCCCAACAGAGCTAAGTCGTCGGCGTATCCGATCACCTTGTGCTGTCCATTCAGTTGTACTCCGCCATCATGTGTTAACACTTTTTGGATGACATACTCCAACACCAGATTGAACAGCGCGGGCACAGGGCGTCTCCTTGCTTGAGCCCGGTTACCACGGAAAAAGCGTCAGTCAGGTCACCATTCACCTTTACGCGCATCCTACTTATGCCCGTAGCCACTTTTATCATGGACACTAGTTTCCTCGGCATTTTAAATACTAGCAGTATTTTGAACAGTATTTCCCTGTCTACACTGTCGTATGCCTTCGTGAAGTCCACAAAAAGTGCGTGAATGTCTTGCGCGTATTCCCACTTCTTCTCCATTAGCTGTTTAAGCAGGAAAATCTGGTCAACGGTGCTACGATTGCGTCGGAATCCACACTGGTAGTCTCCCAGAGTCTCTTCTGTATACGGTGCCAGTCTGCGTAGCAGTATGTAGGAGAGGATCTTATAAGCAGTCGGCAGCAATGCAATACCCCGGTAGTTTGAGCATCTGGATGGGGCAGATAACGCCAACATTCCATTCGTCCGGCTGTCTTTCTGTGTCCCAGATCTTCAGAATCAGCTTGTGTATTCGTGCCTGTACCTCATTACCACAATGCTTCCAGACTTCGGCGGTTACATAAGAGCTAAATATAAACCACGTTCATATAAATGTATGTAACCGATTGCAGTCCACGCTTGACACGCGGCTCTCATTATAACCCCGGCTTTATTCTCTTACGCGCTATACCGTTAGAGACAGCTTTGTGTTTGCTGACTTATAGCTTTTCCCTGCTAACTGATTGTATCATCACGACCCATTACGTCCACACTGCTTGGGCACGGGTCTCTTTCCAATGAAGGAAGGGTTTATTTAGGTGTAGTCCACAACGCTGGCCTAGTGCGGGTTGGTGGACCCCAACACAAGCAAGCTTGTGCTGAGAGAGTTGTCGGGTAAGTGGGCAACCCGACTGTCAGATGTTTTAAACCGCCCGAAGGCCTCTGACTAGGCTTAACGACTGCTGCTGCCGAAGCAGCAACCGGACCCACGGCTTAACGTGCCGCCCGAAGCACGGAAGCGTTCAGAGAACAACCAATTGAAATCGGTCACCCATCCAATGGCTTCCAACTGACTGTAATCATTTGTAAAATTTACAGGAAAACGAGTGAAGTTGAAAATAATTCAAGAAAACTAAACTATGATGAGAACTCAATAAAATTACAAACGTAATAAAAAATATGCATCATGTCTATCATTTTAACACTCCCTTAATAGCTTATCTGGGATGGATCGTATCAGAAATGAGGTTATCCATCAGAGAACTAAAGTTACCGACATAGCTGTCAAAATATACAAGCTGAAGTGGCAGTGGGCAGGTCATATCTACCGAAGAACCGATAACCGTTAGACGGGAATCTGGCAGTGGTTGGATGAGGAAGGCCGAGGACCGAGTATTGTGGCGCTCCTTGGGAGAGGCCTATGTCCAGCAGTGGATGATTTTTTGCTGATAATGATAAAAAAACTGGTCTCGCGCACTGAGGGTTCCGTACAAGTCTACTTACCCGAGATAATTTAGGGGTACTTAAATGTATTTATCTTTGGATCTGTGTAAATGTATCAATTACAATCTGTGGACATTAAAATGCCATAAATCTACACAATGATCTCAATGAGATTGGTCCCTGTTGTCGGATTTCGGCTAGCAGGGCCCTGACTACGAGGTTTTTTAACCTATCGAGAAGTGAAATCGAAACGCAAATTTGTATGGCGCGGGAGACACGCTACCTAGCGGTAAGTAGCTGAGCTAGCTCCGCGCCATACAAATCTGCGTTTTCGATTTCACTGAGCCCTGAGTTTTGCAATACCGATCGAGAAGTGAAACCTACTTATTACAGCTACTTATTACCACTAGGGCTCATAACTCAGGACTCTGCTAGCCGAATTCTGACCACGGGGGCCAATCTCATTGAGATCAGTATGTATCCAGATCCATAGATAAATACATAGCCCCAAATTCCTAGGGCTTTTTGACAATAGATCGATAATTTGACACATGAGATGCCAAATGCAAAATAAAAGTTAGGATATGCGTTCAAGTCATAGTATAGTGTGACAAACTTATCTGTTCCGGTGAGAGCGAACTAAATTGATCTACTAATGAATTGTATATTGTAAAAGATTAGATGGGTTTATTAACACCGCAAGAGCGTATTGACAATACGAGCAAACTTAAAATCTTATAAAATTAAGAAATATTAGACATTTATTTTAGCTGTCACCGGAACAGATAAGTTTGTGGCACTGTAAGTAATCAGCCGTATCCTAACTAATCCTAATCCTAACTAATATTATAAATGCCAAAGTAACTGTGTCTGTCTGTCTGTCTGTTACTCTTTCACGCCAAAACTACTGAACGGATTTGAATGAAATATGGTATACATACGGTCTAGCTAGACCCTGGGACAGAATATAGGCTACTTTTTATCCCGGAATTCCCACGGGAAAACTTTTTAAGGCGAAGCGAAGCGCGCGGGAACAGCTAGTAATAATATAATTGTTAAAGTGTGTATTTATAAGGAATCGCTGTTTACTTTAAAATTATGAAGCTTTTCAATTTCTGGTTTATTTAATAAATCCACTTGATGATAAATTCATCACGACCCATTACGTACCCACTGCTGGGGCACGGGTCTCCTTCCAGTGAAGAAAGGGTTTAGGCCAAGTCCACCACGCTGGCCAAGTGCGGGTTGGTGGACCCCAACACAAGCAAGCTTGTGCTGAGAGAGTTGTCGGGTAAGTGGGCAACCCGACTGTCAGATGTTTTCAAGCCGCCCGAAGGCCTCTGACTAGGCTTAACGACTGCTGTCGAAGCAGCAACCGGGACCCACGGCTTAACGTGCCGTCCGAAACACGGAAGCGTCCAGAAAAGCACCACTTGAAATTCGAAATCTGAAATCTGAAATCACAATTTGGAAATTCGCGAAATAAAAATAATATTTTCCATAGTAAAAAAGTCACGTGACCAACAAATTTTCTATGGAAAATGAATTTTTTTTTTCGGGAATTTTCAAATTCTGATTTCAGTTTCAGGCTTCGCATGCTGCACATGTAGGTTTCGGCTTAGTATACCCTTTTTGCAACACCCTGTTTATAATTCGGCGACTGAATGGCTTAGTGGTTAGTGACCCTTACTACTGAGCCGAAGGTCCCGGGTTCGATTCCCGGCTGGGGCAGATATTTGTTTAAACACAGATATTTGTTCTCGGGTCTTGGATGTGCCCGTGAAATGGCAATAGGCCCGCCCCCTATTACATTGGGACTAACAAAAACACTAGCGAAAAGTGGGTGCAGCAATGCACCTCTGCCTACCCCGCAAGGGAGTATATTTGTTAGTTTATATTTATCATAATTCGGAATTACCCGATCCACAGGTTTTCATAATAAAATGTTCCATCATTCGGAATTACCCTAGTCGGCTATATCTGGAAAATAAAAAAAAATGAGCTAGGGTTTTTAAATTTCGAACATAGTGAACAAAACGACAATCTTTTGGATGAAAACACAATCAGTTAAATAACTTTACTGATTTCTTAATTACCGATGGGTGGGTAATTCCGAAAATTACTAATTTTACGTTTTAACACGCACGGCCCTAGCGCCCTGAGTCAACCCTAGCAAGGTAGAAGATTAAGTTGCCTTCAAGGTGAATGGTTCCAGGGTTCAAAGTATGGCTGCGATTGGAAGAAATCGGCAAAAATCGGAATTACCCGAAATTCGGAATAACCCACCTGCACCTTACCCATTTTCCTAAGTTAGAAAAAGTACAATAAAATTATGGGAAGGGGTACAATTTCTGTATAAAATTAATGGTTTAATTTCAATTAAATTTTTTATGTTATATTGACGAAGTCTATAAAATTTCACGGTGTTTTGTTATCTTAATGCAATTTTAAATAATTATTGTAAGTTCTTTGCGACCAGTAATTGTTTCATTCTAAATCTCGATAGCCGCAACGGTTGTCGGTTCTTCGAAAGATGTGGTCGACCTATGGTTTTCTGTTATATGTAAGTATATATTTATTTGTACTAGAAGCCATGAGTAATTGAGTGATGAGTAATATTTTGATTCCAAAACTTGCAGAACAAAGATTGTCGGAAATATCGACCCTGTGATTTTCTTGACGATATTTAGATTACTATAAATATTAAAAAAAACTACACACTTCAAAGGTAAGGTAAGGAAACTTAAATTTTGTTATTTTTTTTAGATTCTACTATGTATTTCTTCTTTAACATACGGCCAAGGATATCGAATGCCAAGCGAAGGACAGTTTTACAACCCTAAGAAGCCTTCGGATCCTATTCGCATGAAACCGTTTGCGCAAAGTCCAGCAAAACCTACCCTCTGTAAGTAAAACATGCACCTTTACACTTTATTTTTTTCCAGGAAAACCTATAATTAGTCTTATTATAAGTAATATATTATGTGACATAAACAATGTACAACGCTGTTGGTTTTCTAAATATATATTATATAAATAAATAAATGAATAATTTTATTAGCTGGCGGTGGTAGCTCACTTGGGTAAGCGCCCGCATCTCACGCAGGAGATGCGGGTTCGAATCCCGGCGCTGACATGTACCAATGAGTTCGTTCTTTGAATTTAAGTACAATGTATATACCATTCGCTCTTACTGTGAAGGAAAACATCGTGAGGAAACTTGCACAATGTAGATTCTAGAATGCATTTTACTCATTAAAAACGGCGATACGGCCCACGACCTATAACGTGAGTACAAATTTACCTACATCGAAAAGCGGGTGACTCGCTTGCGTGTCACCTCTTACTACCTCTTAGATTATTATTGTGTATGTATGTTATTTTATTTTATTACTTTGCAACTGATCAGATAGAAATTTTGAAAACTTGATGGTTACCATAAATCATAATCATATTTGTACGGTACGGACCGTACAGTAGATAAATGATAAGAGTTTTGTAACTGTAAATTGATTTATGTATAACCAATGCCTTATGATAATGATGGGGATAAGTAACCGACGCGATTGCTGAAAGTATACTAATGGATACATGGAAAATTATTGGTTTGTTGTAATATGATCCGCTGACGCGGCGATGTACGAATTGCGGCTCGTACAGTATTATTATTGTAAAGTATTACAATAATAATATAACTATCAGATTGGTATTTTTATTTATGATTTTGGTATTGTTATCATTATTTTGAAACGTAGTATTCTCTACCTATGTAGGTATAAATAATAAGAATTAAATTAATTTAAGTGTACTCTCGTCCAACAAATCTAACAATGTACTATTACATTATAATTCATTTGCAGATTCGTTAGTACCTACAGGAGATGGACAACATTTTAAACGTAAGAAAACGATTGCATTTTTTTGTAATATTGTAACACCTAAAAGCATTACAGAATAACTATTTCGTTATACCAAGCCAAGTGAAATGTTACCGTGTACAGACTACAGACAGAGTGTTAGGATAACCCCCTGAGTCACTCCCTTTCGGCTTATTATACTTACCCTTTTTAAAAGCGCTGAAGCGTCCGTAGTCGAACGGGCTTCAACTGGCACGGTCAGCCATTGGATGGGTGACCGATTTCAAGTGGTTCTTTTCTGGATGCTTCCATGCTTCGGAGGGCACGCTAAGGCGTGGATCCCGGTTGCTGTTTCGGCAGCAGTCGTTAAGCCTAGTCAGAGGCCTTCGGGCGGCTTGAAAACATCTGACAGTCGGGTTGCCCACTTACCCGACAACTCTTTCAGCACAAGCTTGCTTGTGTTCCACCAACCCGCACTAGGCGAGCGTGGTGGACTAGGCCTAAACCCTTCCTTCATTGGAAGGAGACCCGTGCCCCAGCAGTGGGGACGTGATGGGTCGTGATGATGTATGTGTACAACCATCCCATACTTACAGAATTCTACTTGAATAAGTATATAGTACACATTCCTATTTCTACAGAGATTTACTTACTAATAATATTCGTTTATTACGCAGTCTCTTCCAAGAAAAGGAATCTTCCTGCCCGTGAATGTCCCGAAAACGAGACATGGAAATTCGGGACATATTGTCAGATAACGTGTGAAACCTACAATGAAAAGATGAGAGGGATGTGTCCCGCGGGAACGGTATTGGGGTGCTTCTGTTTGCCCGGCCTCGTCAGAGCGGCTGATGGAAGCTGCGTGCCTCCAGAGAAATGTCGTGAGTACAATCCTAATCCTAACTAATATTATAAATGCGAAAGTAACTGTGTCTGTCTGTCTGTCTGTCTGTTACTCTTTCACGCCAAAACTACTGAACGGATTTGAATGAAATTTGGTATACATATGGTATAGACCCTGAGAAAGAACATAGGCTACTTTTTATTCCGGAATTCCCACGGGAAAACTTTTTAAGGCGAAGCGAAGCGCGCGGGAACAGCTAGTTTTAATATAAACTGTAAAATCCAGACGGGTAATTATACACGGTGTTGCAAAAAGGGTATACTAAGCCGAAACCAGCATGTGCAGCATGTTATATCTAAGCCTAGGAAATTTAGTTGGTCACGTGACTTTTTACTATGGAGAATTATTATTTTTTTTAAATATTTCAGTTTCGGGCTTAGATATAACATGCTGCACATGCTGGTTTCGTCTTAGTATACCCTTTTTGCAACAACCTGTATAATATATACAGATCCTTTGCAGATTATTAAGATCTGAACCCTGATTCTCATAATGTCGCAGTCTCGCCATAATCTCGAAAAATGACACAAATACTCACACTGTACTGCTTCCATTTTATTATTGGTTTTTTGATGTTTGAAATACCATACATATTTGATGATGGCAAAGGAAAAGCAACTTCACTTACCCGATTTAAGAAAACGTCAAAAAACCAGTGATATAGTGGAAGCTCTATAAGCACATAAAACACTAAATTATTATTTAGGTAAAAAAACTTTTGTGTCTGACAGTACATTTAGTGCGTGTTTTGAAACTATACAAGGCCAGAACGCATCCCTAGTGCGTATTGTATAGTTTGATACCCCATTTACATTCAGCCCGTGCCGCTGCCCCTCGCGCTGCCGGCAATAATTCCCTAAATATTGCTGCAGCAGGATCGAGAGGAGTGTGTGTTTACATACTGCCCTACCACTCACTTCGCTTTCAAGTGTCGGCAATGGCAGACGTCGAAATAATTAGATCGGCCGCGGTCTCATTTTATATAGGGAGAAAAAATGTATAGGCAGAAAAAAGAAACGATCACTAAGGAGCGACACAACATTATGGGCGCCTTCAAATTAGTCGCTAAGTGTCGCGCGGCTGCAGCGCTGCAGTCGCGCGTTAATATGCGAAAAGTGCTATTACAGTGTTGAGGAATACTTAAATGATAAGGGACATTAACTCAGTTCTTTTTTTATTTTGTTAGTAATTTTAACGTTAATTTATTGTGTCTTTTATTTCTGAATAAGCATATTGTTAATTAATACTATTATTTTTGTAAATGTTGTAAATTGCTAATAAATCTAATTAATGTAAATTTATTAATTCTGTATTAGGTAATGATTTTTGTAATGATGTTTACTATAATAATTTATTTATATTGTTTTAGTTTAAGCTGTAAATATTGATTATGTAAATACTTTTTCAAATACAATGTACATTGTTTTATGAAATAAATAAATGAAATGAAATGAAATAATTTATATGGAATTTAGACAGCAGCGCGGCTGCAGCGCTGCAGCAGCGCTGCAGCCGCGCGACACTTAGCGACTAATTTGAAGGCGCCCTATCTGATGCATTAAAATCGGTTCAATCGTTGCAATTACCTAAACTATGGCTGTCCGTACTAGAAACAAAAGACACATGCGTAACTCGAATGTACCCATAGTACGTAAGAAATTAGCTCTTGATAAAAAATGTTAAAACCCCGAAATTTATTAGACAATCAACTTAGGTACAAGTGAACCTCCTCCAGGCGCTCGGCGAGTACTGAGCGTCGGAGCTGAATGTAAACACGCACTGCCGCTCGCGCTGCCGGTCCTTTGACTTCCGCACAAAAAACCGCCATTTAGGGGAGCGCCGGGCAGCGCGAGTGGCAATGGCAGCGGTATGAGAAGTATCGCGTTCACACACTGCCCTGCCCACTTCCCTGCCGCCTTCCCAGCCCACTTCCCTGCTCACTTCGGCTGAATGTAAACGAGGTATTAAGAGTTTTGTTTTTTGTAACTTTTGTTCTTGGTGTAAATAAAGTGTATTGTATTGTATTTTAATAACCTCTACCTTTGTACTTACCTACTATAATTTTTTTTTACTTTGATAGCGAAAAAAGACCCATGTAAGTACCAAATAACTATCGAAATATACTGCGTGCTATATTACCTTTGTACATACATATACATATGCACTCACGACTGTAATCTCCGAAGGGGTAGTCAGAGGTGGCTCATAAGCGAGCCACCCACTTGTCGCAGCACATTTGTACTAACGTCATAGGAGACGACCTAATGGCGTAGTGGTTAGTGACCCTGACTACTGAGCCGATGGTCCCGGGTTCGATTCCCGGCTGGGCAGATATTTGTTTAAACACAGATATTTGTTCTCGGGTCTTGGATGTGCCCGTAAAATGGCAATAGGCCCGCCCCCTATTACATTGGGACTAACATAACACTCTGGCGAAAAGTGGGTGCAGCAATGCACCTCTGCCTACCCCGCAAGGGAGTACATTAGTACAAGGCGTGAGTGCGTGTTTTTTTTTTTTTTTTTTTTTTTTTTCATAGGAGAGTGAAATATTTGATGACTGCAAAGAAAAGCAACTTTACTTACCAGACTTAAGAAAACGTCAAAAAACCATTAATATAGTGGAAGCTCTATAAGCACATAAAACACTATACAGGGCGATTGGAAAGTCGATGTATACCTTTAAATGGGTTGTAGACGAAGGCATTTCCAGTCGATTAAACCCCATAATGCATTATCCGAAAGTCAACCATTTCTGAGTTATTTAAGTTTTAAATTTTTTAAGAATTTTGGTAAAATTTATGTTTAAAAGCAAAATATTTCAAGAACTAACGATTTTTTGAATACTTTTGTACGAGCCGCAACTCGTACATCGCCGCGTCAGCGGACCATTTTACAACAAACCAATAATTTTCCATGTATTCATTAGTATACTTTCAGCAATCGCGTCGGTTACTCACCGATCATTATCATAAGGCATTGGTTATCAATAAATCAATTTACAGTTAACAAAACTCTTATCATTTATCTACTGTACGGTCCGTAGGTACCGTACAACTTTTTTTATTGTTTTGCATTGGTGACACCTTAGTCAACTAATCATAATCATTAATTGTTCAATATTTAACTTAATTTAGACACAATGCTTCAAAATAGATGAAATATTAGGAAAATGTTAGAAAAGATGAAAACAAAAAAGGTAATTTAAAAAAGAATTTTATTATATAATATAATTTTATTTTAATATTATTATATCTGACAATTTTTCAGGCACTACAGCTTAAAACCATAATCAATTTATAAGCTTTAAAATGACATATTCCAATCTAAAATCGATTAAGGTATGACCAAGATATAGCCAAAACAACCGCATAGGCGGGCAAATCTCAGTAGGGAAACAACCAAGATTTGTTCCAATTTTTAGGTAAAAAGTATTGTAACTGGACTTTGTAGAGCTCCGAACCGTTTGTTAATTATTTTTCTCCGATAGCTCGGTTCCTCAAAGGCACAGATCGACTACAAGGTTGCTTCACCGAAATAATGCTTGTCCGATAACACGGTTAACGGAAAGTACTATTCGATGATGATAGGTTCAACGATAGAATGTTTTTTCGACTGCCCAGTTTGTCAAATTGTTTTAATTATGGGGTTCAATCGACTGGAAATGCCTTCGACTACAACCCATATAAAGGAATACATCGACTTACTAATCTCCCTGTATTATTATAAGGTAAAAAAACTTTTGTGTCTGACAGTACATTTAATGCGTGTTTTGAAACTATACAACGCCAGAACGCATCCATAGTGTGCTAGCACTGTATAGTTTCAAGAGTTTTGTTATTTGTAATTTTTGTTTTCTTTTGTAAATAAAGTGTACTTTATTATATTGTATTTTAACAATATTCTACATTTGTACCTAGGTACTATAAAATTTATTTTTTTACTTTGATAGCGAAACCATACTGTAAGTACCAAATAACTAACGAAATATACTGCGTTCTATATTACCTTTGTACATACATATACATTTATGCACTCACGACTGTAATCTCCGAAGGGGTAGTCAGAGGTGGCTCATAAGCGAGCCACCCACTTGTTGCAGCACATTTCGCACATGACAATCCGAACCGTCATATCTTGAAAAACGTAGTTTCGAGATATCGCGTTTTGAAAGTTTGGTGTCTCATAATACAAAAAATAATAAATAAAATGAATATATTTCACTTGTGACTGGTAGATTAACTCTTTGCCCTTTGTTTTTCTGAGGCGGTCCGAAGATAATACGGTCTTGCCTGTAAAAATATTCGTTTTTCATACTTATGACTGTATAGCCCGTTTTTTTGCTTACTTACTTGCTGGTAATTTGTCATATGAAGAGATAATACACGCGGTTTATCTTCTTTTAGGGAAAATTAAATAAAACAAAGCGTTTGAAATATTTTTTTCTTTACAAAATCGGACCTTTTATTGATTAAACACGAAATTTTAAATAGAAAAGTCTCACTTTTAGAACAATATTTGATATTTTTAGACTAAATTACAAAAAAACAGCATTAAACCTTTGATTATCTAAATACCATGGACTCACTCAATGAAATTATTAGAAACTTAGTAGAGTGCATAGTTTCTTAAACCGTAGCGAAGATTGATAAAAACAATTATCTATTGCTTTCCATAATAAATAATTACAAACTATGAGTGCAAATTGTGAGTCACTCGAAATTATGAGGCAGATAATTAAATGGCCATCGGGATCCGACATTTCGTAACAATAATAGGCTCTCAACGATATACGAAAAGACCTTCGTTGCTCCAATAGGTACACTATATTTATAGATGCAACTATAGAGCTAACTCGTGGGTGAAAGTATTCGTTCAGCAGCATGGGAGAACCACCGGACGAAGTTAGAGACTGCCGATAGTCAGTGCTTGCCGCAGGTTTCTACGGACAACTTTATGCTTCGTACGCAGAAAAGACAGTGACTCAGCGCACTGATTGCAGATCTCCGCTAATATTTAACTACAGAATACATCTGAGGACAAGATTTGAATAGCCCTTGAGCAGCTATAAATCAAAAATAATCCGGGTGCAGACAGCATTACCTCATAGCTTCTGAAACCTGGAGGTATTACTAGTCTCGAAGCCTCGGACAGCTCAAGAAGTAGTGCAAGTCGGTTGCTTGTACTGGTATAACACCGGAGCGGAGGCATCGTACGATAGTGTCGTGGTATTTTTTTCAACAATGGTAACCGTTCTAAGGAACTATAAATAAAAACCGTTCTAAGGAACTATAGACCGAGGTTATATAAGTGAGATCTATGTAAGGTCAGCTGCATAAGTCGTTATACACTTTTGTACCTTGTCAAGCTGACGAACCGTCAATATTTCAATGGATGGATAGGCGATTTCAGATTGACAAGGTACAAAAGTGTATAGCTACTTATGCAGCTGACTGTACGTTCTCAAGCATAATTTAGAACCGTTTCACGAATAAGTTTGTCGAGTTCCAGCCCCCAGAACAGGGTATATTTCGAAAATTCTTAATCACCATAGATCGTCCAACAGTAAGGCTAGAAATAGTGCTCGACCGATGGTCAGCGCTGACCGTCGCTTGACGTAGCTATATCTATGCAAGTCTATGAGTGCAGCTATGCTGACGGTACGCGTGTGATTTCATGTGACACGTCGGTGCAGCCGTCGGTCAGGCTCGTCGGTCAGCGTACGTCGGTCTACCGACGAGCTATGAGCTTGTAGGGACGTGTTCAGTGCTTCGCTGACGGAGCGACCGACCGCGTGACTGACCGCATGGATTCAATACGTGTCGCAGTTCACCGACAGCGTAGCATTGAATGCATTTTCGCAACCAACGGTCAGCGCTGACAGTCAGGACGTACGGTCAGGACGTACCGTCAGTAAAGCACTATTTCCAATCTCAGGCAGATGATACTGAAGACGGTTAGAAGAGTTAATTGTACTCTTCGGAGTACAATTAACCTTCGTGGCCTTTGTTGACCAAAAGTCTTCGATATTTCATCGAAACGTGGACACTTCTGGAAACCTTGCAGAGATGTCAAACTGAAAAATTGTCTAAGACTGAATGTCGCTATATTGATCAGGTATCTGTAAAATGCTGCTACTGGCATAGCATCGATTGTGTCCCTATCTAGGACCACAAATCAAGACTGAATTGCATAGAGTAGTTCAACAGGAGGATGTAATAACGCCAAAACTGAACAGAAATGCACTGTAATATGTATCTAAGAAATAAGTCTTATTTAATTGAATGCTCACATAAAACCAGATCTGGGTGTAGTTGGGAAGCCAACAATCAAAGTTGCTCAGGAATTTGTCTAACCTGGGCAGACTATTCAACTATGCAGAAGACAAGCATACTATAATTTGACCTGCATACGGTAAACTTCGACACACATTCACCTTGAGGCCGTTTCTAAAGTCTGAACTCAAAGGCCCTGCACCCTGCCAGTGATGACGTCTGATTCAGAAACGGCTGTGACGGTTGGACTGCTCCATGGGATTAAAGTCGCTTATCGAGCAATAGAAACAGCTATGCTCGGCGTTTCTCTGAAGAACTACATCAGAAATAGGGCAATTTGTAAGAGATCTCAACCAAGCTCTTAAAATCTACCTCAAGCTGAAACGCCAGTGGGCCAAACATTAAAAGCAAACATCACACTTCAGAACTGCCATGGGCGTGCTCGCAATGTTGCCGTTGTTGCTCTGGAAGATTCGGAGAACTTGGACAGAGTCACTATTTCTTCGACGGGTTTATACGCAAGTAGGGCCAACCAAATCACCATCAAAGTTTTTGTCTGGAGTCTGAGGTTCCTTAGCTGCAATACAAAGCCTTTTAGGTGGAGGAATTGCCGTCAAAACTAGTTTAGCAGCAAGTTTATGTAGCTTCTTAATGTTACTACAACACAAATATTCCATGAATAATTACATTAAAAATCGTTAAAACCGTATTATTTATCTTATGACATAGAAAAATTATTGATTTAACTGGCTAAACAGTATTATGTTGACGAATCCCATAGCAAAAACGTCACATAAAAACATACAACAATCAAATTAGTAAAAATAAAATAATAAAACAGTAATAAAATAATAAAGTATTATCTAGAAATAATACACTAAAAATTCTACTTGCAAAACAAGCAAAATATAATATATTCACATTATAATACGTTTTGATGCATCACATTTTGCGTATTCCGTAACTACACTTGTCTTAACTTAAGATAAAACGACCGGAGCCCGCGCTTCAGACATGGTAAGCGTGTTAAAATAAGATATGACTGTTTGTCCATCGACAATGCGTGCGCATCAGGCAAGACAGTCGTATAGGTCCATATCTCGGCCCAGAAATGAGCTACAGATATGACTGTTTTACCAGATTGTATAGAATGATCCGTAGAATGCAAAAATGTACCTAATAAAAAAAAAATGCGATTTTGCTAGATATGACGGTTCGGATTGTCATGTGCGATTTGTACTAACGTGATAGGAGAGTGAAATATTTGATGACTGCAAAGAAAAGCAACTTTACTTACCAGACTTAAGAAAACGTCAAAAAAACCATTAATATAGTGGAAGCTCTATAAGCACATAAAACACTAAATTATTATTTAGGTAAAAAACCTTTTGTGTCTGACAGTACATTTAATGCGTGTTTTGAAACTATACAACGCCAGAACGCATCCATAGTGCGCTAGCCCTGTAATATAGTTTGAGTTTTGTTTATTGTAATTTTTGTTTTCTTTTGTAAATAAAGTGTACTTATTACCTATATTGTATTTTAACAATATTCTACATTTGTACCTACTATACAATTATTTTTTTTACTTTGATAGCGATAAAACCTCCATGTAAGTACCAAATAACTATCGAAATATACTGCGTTCTATATTACCTTTGTACATACATATACATATGCACTCACGACTGTAATCCCCGAAGGGGTAGTCAGAGGTGGCTCATAAGCGAGCCACCCACTTGTCGCGATAGGTTGCGAACCATATCGCCGTTTTTGAGATAAGTACAATGCACTTAGGATACACATCTAGAATCTAGATGTGCAGGTTTCCTCACGATGTTTTCCATCAACGTAAGAGCACGTGGTATTATTGTACTTAAACTCCTTAATTGAAAACACAATTGAAAGAATTCATTGGTACAGGCCAGGATTTGAACCCACGGCCTTTCGATTGAGAGGACGAGGCCTTATCCATTACGCCACCACCGCTCCCTATTATATAATATTACCTTTTTACCTACCTACTATAAAATTTATTTTCTTACTTTGATAGGGATGAAACCCCCATGTAAGTACCATATAACTATCGAAATTCACATCTGGATACTGTCTATACTGCGTTGTATATGGATTTCCATAAGTGGGCAGTTCTTCTTTTTAACCTACATAACGGTGTCTCTATCAGTTGCGAAGAAAAAAACATGAGTTTTACAAATATTTATTTATATTTCAACGTGCATTGTACTAAAAACACAACGGCTTTGCGCGTTTACAAAAATATAAATTTATATTTTTGTATTTAAAATTACGTTACAGAGTGTTAAATCCGCATGACAGAGCTGTATTTCATACTAATCTTGGCTGTCTCCCGCCACTTCATCCTGCGTATATTCCATAATGTTACAAAAAAATATATGACGACATAAAATATAAAAAATTATTTAACCTCCAGAAGATATTACCTATTTAGTAAAACAAAATTAATATTTTTAAAATATTTCTGAAATATAAAAAAAAAAATGTTGAAAACTTGTCTCCTACTACCTAATGTTTTAGTAGTTAGGGTCAATTCAGACGTACCACAACCACACCACAGCCACAACCACACCACAACCACGCGATGTGGTCGGGCGTATATTTTTTATTGACAATGAATAATCCAATTCACACGTGCCACATTTTGCCGTTGTTATCGACCACCTGTGTAATACGACCACATCGCAACCACATCGCAACCACATCGCAACCACAACGCAACCACATCGCAACGGCAACGCCGCCACGCGGCGGCGGCACCGCGGCAATCTGTTTTCCATATTAACTGCACACGACGACGTGGTTACCACATCGCAATGACAGCGACAACGCAACCACATCGACATTTTGTCGCTGCCACAACGCAACTGCAAAAAGCCGCTGTCACACAATTCACACGTAACCACAGCTTGACCACATTTTGTCGCTGCGAAGTGGTGTGGTTGTGGTACGTGTGAATTGACGCTTACACTCTGTCACGTAGGTTGCCATTTAAAATATTTGTTTGAGCCACTCGTCTTTATTGCCATCGATCAGTGTTTAAGGTCTCCTTTTCCCTTTGGTAAGATTTCCCATTTGAGATCCAGACACCGCGTATCGGCCAACCGCAAAGTGTGACAGGGGGTGCGTGGGTTTATTCGGCGTCTATATTAAATTAAATTATTATTTTGTTATTTTCTCATTGGTAATAACGATTACTTTGCAATCAACATGTGAATAATACACTTTATGTTACTGTTTAAATACTAATCGACTTTGCAACACATTTTACCCCTCTGTCACACGACAAATCTGTCACATTCTTACTAAAAACTCCAACCTGATGATATTTATCAAAGAAAAATTGAAGATAAACTACACGTTTTGGTTAAAGTACGAAGCCAAAGGAACGTCCAATACACTTGAGCTGTAGTAATTAGTTAAATTAGTAGTTACTTAAATTTTGGTACTTTTCATTGCTTTTTAGTTTATTATGGACGAAATATAAATATTTTTAACATATTTTTTTCATATCGTAGCCAATATGGAGTAAGTATATCCATTCGGTATCCATTCATAATCATCATCTTGTAATGGTCCCCAAATGCTCTCCCAACAGCAGCGTCACAACACTCTGTCCTCGGCCTTCCTCGTTTCGTTTCGTTTCGTTTCGTTTCATTTCGTTTCGTTTCGTTTCGTTTCGTTTCGTTTCGTTTCGTTTCGTTTCGTTTCGTTTCGTTTCGTTTCGTTTCGTTTCGTTTCGTTTCGTTTCGTTTCGTTTCGTTTCGTTTCGTTTCGTTTCGTTTCGTTTCGTTTCGTTTCGTTTCGTTTCGTTTCGTTTCGTTTCGTTTCGTTTCGTTTCGTTTCGTTTCGTTTCGTTTCGTTTCGTTTCGTTTCGTTTCGTTTCGTTTCGTTTCGTTTCGTTTCGTTTCGTTTCGTTTCGTTTCGTTTCGTTTCGTTTCGTTTCGTTTCGTTTCGTTTCGTTTCGTTCCAACTGCAGGGCAGTGGGAAAAACCATACATTATTGCAAGTTAAAGAGTTATCGTGGTTTGATTTTACTAACCTAACCTCAAATTTAAACAGACCACCTGCCTCAGGTACGTTAACTTTATTGCTTTTAAAAAAGCTGAAAAAATTCATCCCGGCTGAAAAAAATAGTAATAACGACAGCACCGATAGTTACCACACACATTTGGCTTTTATTTTTCAAATTACATCGAGCAATGAAAAAGTTCCAATAACCACCAAATCACTCCTAAACGGAAAAGGTTAACTAAATTCATGGAAGTAGAAAAAAAGGCGGGTGGAATCTCGCTAACTAAAACACTGAAGCACCACAATGGCGGCGACATGAGAGTGTGTGGGTGCGTAGATGCGACGTGATTGGCGCGCGGCGGCAAACTGACTTACTTTGAGTGTGAATGTGAGTGTGGCGGGGTCGTCGTAACAATGAAACTGACTTACTTTGAGTGCCTCACTTTTTAGTTGGCGAGATTCCTTCCGTCTTTTTTTCTACTTCCATGGCTAAATTACGCCTTCTGCAATATTGAAAACGATAAAAGGTAGGTTATTTTTTTTGCTGTCGATATTTTTAGCGTGGAACTTTTTCATTGCTTTTTAGTTTATTATGGACGAAGTATAAATATTTTAACATATTTTTTTTCATATCGTAGCACGGGATGCGTAAGTACCTAATTAATAATAATTCGGTATCCATTTTATAATCATCATCTTGTTAATGGTCCACTGCTGCACAATTGCACATAGGCCTCTCCCAAGCAGCGCCACAACACTCTGTCCTCATTCAGCCACTACCAGCCATTTGGTTGAGCTGGAGGGCGTCTCACGTATCCAGTATCATGGCATGTTGCGTGAATTCGTGCCTGTACGTTGCTTGTAAATATCTCCGTATAAAAGAGAGGACCCGGCATTAACATCTTTACTAAAAAATATATCGTCGTCTGTTTTTAACATATTGGCAACACGAAAGAAACGTCATTGCAACCAACCAACCAACAAGCACTTCAGTTGTGATAGCGACTTGCTTGATCCAATTTATCCAATGACGAAAGAAAAAAGAGCAGACATTTTAGTTTGCACAGAGTTTAGGTACTTACGTACGTTTTTTTTGTGGGTATGCCAAGTCCTCTTTTTTTATTTTTGTATAGAAAACACGAAGTTAGTGCGTTTAGGCGTTCCAACAATCCACGCAGCATGCGGGGCAGTGGGAAAAACCTTAATATTACACTCACGGGCAATGAAATAGTTCCTCTCACAAAATGCCGACACCAAACAACCTCAATTTTTTCAAACATTAAATAAAAAAAAATAACAAAATATTACCGTTTTTAATGATATTCTGATGCTCTATTAAATGTACTCCTATGTTGCAGAAGGCGACATTAAGCTAGCCTTTTCCGTTTAGAAGTAATTTGTGGTTTTTCTCAGTAGAACCTTTTCATTGCCCGTGAGTGTACATTTATCAACCTAATAGGTTGAATCAGTATTGCAAGTTAAAGAGTTATCGTGGTCTGATTTTACTAACCTAACCTCAAATTTCAACAGAGGACGTACCTCAGGTGGTAAGTTTACTTTATTGCTTTTTATTACCCACAATACAAAACCGATACATAGGGTGTAGCCAAAGTAAGTAAAGTAAAAAAAACATTTATTAATAAAACTACACTTAATGATATGCCTGCAAGTTCCACGCAGGTGCAATCGTGGAACTTAAGGATGACGAAACTATAAGGGTTCCTAGTAGACTATGCAACCCTAGAAAGAAAAAATTTCCTAGGGGTGACAGTTATAGTGTATAGTTATTATTGGTTATAAACATAACTGATTTATTATAAAATAATTCACAGCCGAAAACGACTTTCGTGAATACACGGTGAATGGTAAGTACATAATAAGTCCCAATTACCCAGTCCATTTAGCACCCCCTTCCATAACCCTGTATTAGTTTTCTCCATATCCTACAATAGTCCTGCACTAACCGGGGGTTTTCCTTGGGTTTACTTTTATAGTTTTCACAGGGAAAATTGTAGGTTGATGTCACATTTCATTTAGATTAATGTTGTCAAACGGGCCTCTTATGTTGGCTTCAGCCCCATGCACGCCTTCCAAATGCCCGGGACCCCATGGTCCCGAGATGGAAAAACAAAAACATAATAATAATAATATGTATGTAAGAGCTCGCTTCTCACGACAGAGATGCGGGTTCGAATCCCGCCGCTCACATGTAGGTACCAATGATGTTCTTTGAATTTTAGGTACAATGTATACCATCTTACGGTGATGGAAAACATCGTGAGCAAACCTGCACATCTACATTCTAGATGCGTACCCTAAGTGCATTGTACTCATAAAAAACATCGATACGACTCGTGAGTACAAATTTGGAGCGAAATCCTGGTGACTCGCTTCCGTGTCACCTCTGACTACCCCTTCGGGGATTACAGTCGTGAGCATCTGTATTATATACCTACAATTGTCATTATATAATATTTTTTTTACTTACTAAACTTCTAGCCAGATACACAGGTAATTTTACTCCATATTTTTTTGTTTACTACTCGTAAAGAAATCCCGTTTAACCGATAAGTTTGCTTTTGTATACCTACTTTATTAAGAATTGTGCCTTCTTTTTACTGTAGTAATGTATGTATGTGTAAATGTATAGAAAATAATTTAAATACTACCCATATATGCCAATTTTTCCTGTACAATAATTTTTGAATACTCGTAAAATAATTAATTATAGATTGATATACAATAAAAAAATATTTACAGACGAGAACACAATAGAACTGATTCTCCCAGAAGAACTTTTGGAGAATTGTAAGTACAACAAACATCACAAACACTCACACCTTGTACTAATGTACTCCCTTGCGGGGTAGGCAGAGGTGCATTGCTGCACCCACTTTTCGCCAGTGTTATGTAAGTCCCAATGTAATAGGGGGCGGACCTATTGCCATTTTACGGGCACATCCAAGACCCGAGAACAAATATCTGTGTTTAAACAAACGTCTGCCCCAGCCGGGAATCGAACCCGGGACCTTATGACTTATCTATAATCACATCATAATTGTACCCATCTGGACACAACCCGTTTCATACAAACTTCGTCAACTCTTTTTACCCCCTTAGGAGTTAAATTTCGAAAAAAACCATCTCAGTGAGCACTGAAGTCGTAAAAGGAATCCCCATGCATAATTTGGAAACCTTATTATTCAAACTATAGAAGTTTCATACAAACTATGACACCCCTTTTTACCCCCTTAGGAGTAGAATTTCGCAAAATCTTGGCGCCGACACACTATGAGTCGCGGCGCACTAGTGTGTCGACGCCTTTAATGAGTACTTAAATCCTAAAAGGAACAAAATTTCAGACTCCTAGCACTTGTAGTGTCCGATATTTCATGATGAGTCAGTGTATATAATTATGACCTTCCGCTTTTTATATATTATTATGAAGATCCGAATTAGGGCAGACATGATCCAAAGATTTTGATACAAGTAAAGTTTGTTTTTTTCATTTTATTTATTAACTTTATCATTTAGCCGCACGCGGAGAAGGTAATAACTCTGAGTGTATTAATTATTTAGCATCAGAGTAGGTAACTCAATAGAATAAAAAACATGTTTGCCATTGTCCTGAGAGCCGTGGAGTACTTTTTTATCCATAGCACCTATTGCCATGTTGCCCCCTTGTTCTAATCTATTCTATTCTATTCTCTATGGGGGTGTAAGTACCTGCACCTGGCTCTCTCAAGTGGAACCTTTGTGCATATCCCCAAGGTCTAAACTGCCTTCCTAAGCTTGGACCATTTCCCACCACGCTGGTCCACTGCGGGTTGGTGGGTTCACATATCTAGATGTGCTAAATCTAGATATGCAGGTTTCCTCACGATGTTTTCCTTCACCATAAGAGCGATGGTATACATTGTACTTAAGTTAAAAGAACTCATTGATACATGTCAGCACCGGGATTCGAACCCGCATCTCTTGCTTGAGAAGCGGGCGCTTACCCGACTGAGCTACCACCGCCCCTTGTTGCTACGATACTGTAAATAAAAATCAGAATCTAAATACACTCACGGGCAATGAAACAGTTCCAATGGGAATAGCACCAAATTGCTTTTAAACGGAAAAGGTTAGCTTTATGACGCCTTTTACAACATTGAAGTATATTTAACAGAGCTTCAGGATAATACCAACTACATATAAACGTTAATATTTTGTTAAAATTTAAAATTAAATCTTTGAAAAAATTGGGGTTGTTTGGTTAAAACATTCCTTCCAAATGCCGACATTTTGTGAGTGGAACTTTTTCATTGCCCGTGAGTGTAATTCAGAATATAAATAATAATAATTCATACAAGTGCGTCCACTTCATCGGCATTGCATTCGTTTCTCCATATATGTATTTATGAAAATCGGTTCTTGGCGAGTTTTTTCACCTATCGAGAAGTGAAATCGAATCAGTTCTGTCCTATGTTGGAATAATGATATAAACCAGTACAACCTTATTATTATGTGCTCTATGTACAACTGACATCTTTCTCTTTATCGTCTTACCTGTCTAACCGTGTACATCCAAATAAAAATCCAAATTACAAAAAGTAATCTAGCTGTTTTCACTTACGCCTACCCAATATCCTATACGTATGATACCGGTAGCTAGACGCTTATCTTTACTCACCGTTTCTCGAACAGTGTAAAAACTTTAAGCCCCCTGATATATACAGGGTGTTTACAAAAAGTAAGCCGGAATAGGGTGAATCAGGGAATCATTGTAAACAACTTTTATTTTTCGAGAGTTGGAAATTTCCAAAAAAATATTTTTCTGATTAGTGCAAGTCACGTGATCAACAAAGTTTCTGTGGAATAGGAGTTATTTTTCGTGAATTTTCAAAACTCGTCCAGCAAAAGTTATACAGAATTACCCCCAGAGTCACCCCCTTTCAGCGTAGTATACCCAACAGCCTGTAACTTAAAATTAATTTGTAATAATTATAATAGTTAAAGAAATAATATTTATTTTTGCACAAACAGCTCGGCTGGTATCAGGTAAATATTCTGAATGAAAGTACCTATTTACCTATAATAATATGTACTTATCGGTTTTCTTTTACTGTTGCATAATCACACCTTTATAATGTGAATAAGTATCTATTATATTTATATATAATAATATATGTGTATGTATCTAAGTATTTATCATTAAAATATAAAAAAATATCACTAAGTATTTAAATGCAATAAGTGTACACCTTCCTCTTTAACTCTATAAGTCTCTCATTCACCCAAAGATTGCCTGGAAGAGCGCTTTTAGCGAATATAATATATGAAATGAATTAATTATTATAAGTAATATTATATTGTACTATGATTATTATTCACTTATTTTTCACTGTAGCTTTCCATGATGGTCGAAATTTTCATATGAATACTTTTATTAAATCTCATTTTTACATTACACAGGACAAGGTTCCAATTCGTAAGTATAATTAATATTTTTTTCATCATCTCCATCAGACTCCAGCCACTACCGCCTACTTGTCTAAGGCATTGAACTAATATTACTAGCGTAGTAATCTTAATATTTTAATATGATTTTTAAAAGTTGTCAGTTGGTTAGAGAGTTATCGTGGTTGGATTTTATTAACCTATCCTAACCTCAAATTTAAACAGAGCGCCTGCCTCACGTAAGTTTATCCTAACTAATATTATAAATCCGAAAGTAACTGTGTCTGTCTGTCTGTCTGTCTGTCTGTCTGTTACTCTTTCACGCCAAAACTACTGAACAGATTTGAATGAAATTTGGTATACCTATGGTATAGACCCTGGGAAAGAACATAGGCTACTTTTTATCCCGGAATTCCCACGGGAAAACTTTTTAAGGCGAAGCGAAGCTCGAGGGAACAGCTAGTTTTATATAAAGCCAACACACAGGGCGTGTAGCCAAAGTTAAGTAAAGTAAAGAGCATTTATTAAAAAGGTATACTTCATGATTATGGAGGCAGATTTAACGTGATCTAATGTAAGAATATAAGAAATGTTACTGTTGATGTTATTAGTTAGGCTAGGTATAGTCATAAGTTTAGAATAAGTTATTTACAGTTTGATTAAATAGAGTAAACACTTTAAGCTTATTTATATAGATAATATTTTTTTAAACTTACACAGTAAGTAATAATAATAATAATAATAATAATAATAAAAAATCTTTATTGCGCAAAAGAAATGTTACATATTTACTATACTTATATTAAACAAGGTATTATACTTAAACTATATCTATGCACACGTCTGAATTGGACATTAATCACAAGGAGCAGGGGTCCCCAAACTAGGCTCAGCCCGTATCTTGGGGTACCAAAAATGACTTGACTAAAGTGAATTTATATTAATAAAACATAATCAGTGTATGTCACACAAGAGTGAAATAAAATTTCAAAACAAAAACAAAACATAAAATTATCTTAAACAGTCTTCTTGTTATGGTAACTAGGTATAGAAATAAAATTTTAAAATCTTTAAATCAATCAAGTATATCCTCAGTACAATAATAATTTAGTTTGAGTAAGCATTCCTTCAACTTAATTTTAGCCTCAGGGATAGAATAGTTCTTAAGATTACAGTATTGTAGCATATTGTTATATACATGAGCTCTGATATATGAGCCAAACCTTTGACCAAAGGCTGTATTCAAAAAAATTACAGGCATTTTAAAAACGCGTTGATTGACAAGCTTTTCGTATAGATCGGATGATAATATATTTTTATGGGTGGAAAGACAAATCCTAAGAATAAAAAGTTGGCGGATAGTAAGAACTTTAGCTTCACTGTAGAGTGTCTGAGTTGGGTATCGATACGGTTTTTTTAACATAGTTTTAAGTACAGATCGTTGCGCTCTTTCTGTGGATATAATTATGGTTTTTGCTGCGCTGCCCCATACTGGGATGCAGTACGAAGCGATAGATTGACAGATAGCAAAGTAAATTATTGTAAGAAGTCTGGGTTCAGCTGAATTCCGTAGTTTCTTTAAAATACCTGCGGTTTTTCTTAAACGTTTACACAGGCAGTGAATATGTTCTTTAAAGTTGAGATTTTGATCTATGATCACGCCTAAATACTTTATAGAGGAAATAATATCGATAGATTTACAGTTACAGGTTGTTAATTGCGTCAGATCAGAATTACAGCTATGAATTTTTAAGTAACTTATAACAATTTTAAATTTAGAAAAAAAGGATGCCATATTATTCTAAGCCGAAAGATATTTTCGATTCGATTCCCGGCTGGGGCAGATATTTGTTTAAAGACAGATATTTGTACTCGGGTCTTGGGTGTTGATATTTTTTTTTTGTATGTATCTATCTATGTATTTGTGTAGATATATAAGCTGTCCGAAACCCATAACACAGGCTCTGCCTAGCTTGGGGTTGGATGGCTGTGTTTGAGATGTCCCCACATATTATATTATATTATATTATATATATTAGTATAATGCGTTCTACCTAATAGGGGTTTCCATAGTATGAAAATCAAAGTAAGTATAATTATGTAACTAATCCGTAATTTACAGAATCGAATACAGGTAATTATAAAACTATATAATAGAAAATACTTCACGACAGATTATAAACACAACTAAAGACGCATATACAGGGTGTTGCAATAAGGGTACGTATACTAAGCCATGCTGCACAGGTTTCGGCTTAGTGTATCCTCGCAACACCCTGAATTATCTTCTATCTATGTAAGGCGGCCCCTATAGTCGTTTGCAATAGAATCCAACAATCATGTAAACAAATATGGCGGACTGACATTGACAGCGTATTGTTTATGCCCATAGTGATGTCATAGTGTTCTAATTAGATTAAATATATAAGCCATAGACTATAAAATAAAACTGATTATATATAAAAAAGTGTTTATTAAAACAAATTTAAATCTTCGTCTTTTTCATCATCACTATCAGAAGTGTCGCCGGTGACCGTAATTATAAATGGAACCACTGTGTCATCGCTTGCCGTGTCTAAAATGCCGTCGAGCTTTTTCATTTCTTCCTCTTCCTTTTTTCGTTTTGGTTAATTATATTAAGCTCTTGAAAATTATTTTTTATTGTATTCAAATAATATTAAATTAAAATAATTTATTAAATTAAAATTAAAAGATAACTTCAGATTACGAACAACACTAACTTTTCAATGACTTATAGAGTTCGATGAGTAAAAAACTAAGATGACAGCTTGTCAAATACTTCGAAATTTTTACGTTGCAAATGTTTTAACAAATTTAACTTATAAATACAAGTTAAATCGTGTTGAAGATAATGTGAAAACAATGGTGCGTTCGTTGAAATCAGACTATGTTCATAATTGATCGTCAAATGTACCTATGTGATTACGGAGTAATCGTGACAATTTGGTTTGTTTACATGATTGTTGGATTCTATTGCAAACGACTATAGACGATCAATTATATTGCGCAATATTGACAATTGTACAATATAATTCATCGCCTATGGTTACGCAAACGTCATTTGGATTAAAAACTTATTGCAAAATAAATATATTTCACAATATTATTATAGGTCTAGGGTCCGCCTTACTAAAATCCTTTGTCTATCTTGAATGAGTGACAGGCCAAACCGCTGGGTCTGAAAATTTATTTGGCACATAGAGACTAGAGGGATAGGGGACCACTAGAAAGTGATTTGTAGGGTTCCGTAATTCAAAAGCTAAGAACCCCATAGTTGGTGCCTTATTATTATAGCTTATGAACTATAATTAGGTAGTTATATCTAATTTATTTTAAATTTATTCACAGCTGAATCAAACCTACCTGAATATGCCGTGAGTGGTAAGTATATAATAATATATGTATATTAGCGGTGGTAGCTCAGTCGGGTAAGAGCCCACACCAGAAATGCGGGTTCGACTCTCGGCGCTGACATGTACCAATGAGTTCTTTGGACAAGGAGTACATATATATCATCGCTCTTACCGTGAAGGAAAACATCGTGAGGAAACCTGCACATCTAGATTCTACCTAGATGCGTACCCTAAGTTCATTGTACTCATTCAAAAACATCGATACGGCTCGCGATCTATCACGTGAGTACAAATAATAATAATAATATGTTGGGCAAAAATCCGGCGACTCGCTTCCGAGTCACCTCTGACTTAATTCCCCCTGTGGCTTAGAGGATCTTGACAAAAGTTTTGCGTCGCACTCACTCACATCGCGCGGCTTTGAGAGCGAGTATGACGGAAAACTTTTGTCACGTCTTGCGCCCCGTGGATACAGCCTAGCATATTTTGCATGGGGCGCAAGACGCACACGACAAGACGTGTCAAAAGTTTTACATCGCACCCGTTTTTTTTGGAGATTGGGCCATACAACTATATTGTCCTAAATCTGTGCCCTCTGTGCCTCTGTGGTCTCGTGAGTAGAAGCTCTGCTTCATAACCCAGAGGTCCCGGGTTCGAATCCCAGGTGGTACTATCAATTTATTTTTCTAAATTTTGGTTCCAAATGTGGTTAGGACATAGAAGGCTGATCACCTGTTGTCCGAAACAGTGAAACGATCCATGCTGTCGGATGGGCATGTAAAGCAGTCGGTCCTGCGCCTAGCTCTCTCAAGTCGTGTCTTGGATTATGACAGTGATGGAACAAAGAGTGCTCCTGTGTATTACTTGGGCACTATAATCCAGTCCCACGCCGATAGCTGATCTCAAATGTGATTTTCCGCCGTGGACGAAATTCGACCAGAAAGGCACTATTATCCTGAAACTTCTTTATTTACTTAAATTTCTAGGCACATTCGTAGGTAAGTAATACTGCGTATCTTTAATATTTACTCAATATAATTCAGGGTTGACTACAGAAATCGCTTTTAGGCGATAAGTTCGCCTTTGTGTACCAACTTAATAATTAAGTGCCTATGTGTGTGTGTGTATGTGTGTGTGTGTGTGTGTGTGTGTGTGTGTGTGTGTGTGTGTGTGTGTGTGTTTATGTGTGTGTGTGTGTATGTGTGTGTGTATGTGTGTGTGTGTGTGCGCGCGCGCGCGCGTGTGTGTGTGTGTGTGTGTGTGTGTGTGTGTGTGTGTGTATGTAATAAAGTGTTAAAATAATAATTAATTTATTACAAATAATACCCATATGCCGAATTTTCGTGTGTACAATATTTTAAAATACGAGTTTACTATGATTATTATACGATAATTAATTATAGAATGCTATTCAATTAAAACACATATTCACAGATGAAAACACAATAGAACTCGTTCTTCCAGAAGAACTTCAGAATGATCGTAAGTACTTATCTTATATAATTAGAGCGGTGGTGGCGTAATGGTTAAGGCCTCGAGAGGCCGTTGGGTTCAAATCGTGGCCTGTACCAATGAGTGTTTTCAATTAAGGAGCTTAAGTACAATAATACAACGTGCTATTACGGTGATGGAAAACATCGTGAGGAAACCTGCACATCTAGATTCTAGATGTGTATCCTAAGTGCATTGTACTTATTCCAAAACGGCGATATGGTTCGCAACCTATCACGTGAGTACAAATGTGCTGCGAAAAGTGGGTGGCTCGCTTGTGAGCCACCTCTGACTACCCCTTCGGGGATTACAGTCATAAATAGGTATATAGATAAAAAAACTAACACTAGAAAGTAAGCAAGCTGTGTAATTAACATTATGTGCAAATAAAGACCTTTTCAAATCAATCAATCAGGTAGGTATATAGATGCTTTTTACAACAGATTCGGGTTAGGCCAGACATGATCCAAAGATTTTGATATACTTATTTATTACTTAAGTAAAGTTTTTTTTCATTTTATTTATTAATTTTATCATCATTAATCAACATCTAGCCAAACGCATGGCAGGTAAAACTCTGTGTTTATTAATTATTTAGTATCAGAGTAGGTAACTCAATAGAATAAAAAAGCATATTGTTTGAATACTCGTATTACTTATAAGTGCCTAATTGTCATGATCAATTCACTGGTACATTTATATGATTTAAATTCGGTATACTGCACTGTTACTAGTCAGCGCATGCAGGTGCCTAGATAAAATGAAGCATTTATCACCATTGTCTAATAAAATTATAGAATAGAAATACTCTTTATTTTGCACAATTAATTTAAATTACTATATTAATATTAATAATAATTATCCATGTTTTTGTATCCCTAGTATTTTAGCGAAAAATCGATTTATTGAATCTCGTATATATTCGTATATTATTCTGTGCCAATATTAAAAAATAATACAGGTATTATCAATTTCCAGACGGAGTTATACTGACAGTCAATTCAGAAGGTGAAGAAAAAGAAAATCGTAAGTACTTATCTATTCACAAGCCTTTTCACAATCCACATCTGAAAGCCAAGCACGGGGCCCAAGACATGACAAAAAATTTCCGTTGCACTCGCTCTCCAAATCGCGCGAAGTGAGTGAGACAAAACCTTTGTCAAGTCGTGCGTGTCTTGCGCCCCGTTCTGGGCCTTTTGTCTAGATTTAGATGTTTCTATTGATAATTATTCATTACATGTCAATAGGTATAATATTAAATAACAGTAAAAGTTATACATGAATACACCAAAGTTAAAATTAAATATTACATATCCAAAAATTGTCACAATGAATGGCAAGATAAAATAGAAATACTAATACGAAAATTCTTATCTTGACTTATACTTTCCTGACTTATACTAAACGTATACAGTCCAAACCGCTATATCTAAAAAAATATTTGGCACTTAGAGACTAGAGGGCTATGCATGGTATCAATAGAAAGTGAATTTTTGGGTTCCGTAAGACAAAAACTGAAAACGGGACCCTATTGCTATCAAGATTACTCTTTAATATTCATTCCGGCTGCAAAAATGTTTCTAATAATGAGAGCACCGATAATAGGGAATATGCATTTTTTTTAAATATTATTATTCGATAGATGTACATTGCCTTAGGAGCCGTCCATTAATCACGTGAGGTCGTTTTTCTTATTTTTTGACCTCCCCCCTCCCCCTGGTGATATTTGGTGTTTATTTTTTTTTAATTATTTTTTATTTTTTGGGACCACCACCCCCCTCCCTCTCTCTGGATCACGTGTATTTTTTGGAAGTCTATGTAAAGGCTATTTGACTGGAAAAAAATATAGGTCATTCTACAAATCGTAAAATTTTTTGCGCCGTTCAAAATTTCGGTTCAGAAATACGTAGCGCTTTTTGACAAAAAATTAATACACGTGATATCTAACGAGAATTGTGATGTTTCGTGAGGATTTCCGTACCCCCTCCCCCCTCCTTTGAGCCTCACGTGATCGTGATTAATGGACGGCCACTTATTATAGTATAAATAAATTCAACGCCAAAACAAATAAATTTAAAGTATTTTAAAGAAAGTTAAAAATTTATAACCGACACGACCACATAAAACACACTCAGAGTATAATGAGTTTCTCCAGTCGCGCGGACGCTCAGTTCTATGGGCATAGATTATTCTGAGATTGACATATCAACATTACGTCATATTCGCTCTATGAAAATGCATTATGTTTAAAACATTTCAATTTAAGAATGTTTTTTGTACTTTTCCACAATTATTTACTAAAAAATTAATTATTAAGGTCCAAAATAAATTATAATCAAAAATATTGAGGCATAATTTTGAAATAACCATGTTTATTAAAAATTATATTTGACCATTTTTAGAATCGCTTGCATATTCCCTATTACTAAACACTTTTTTTTTCAAATTACATTTTAATGGAAGATAGAACATTAATATTATACATAGAACATTAATTTTAAGTAGATGTTAGTAAATATTGAAAAAAAAAGGAAAATATTGGCTATTATTAGTTATATCTGATTTACTATAACATTATTCACAGCTGAATCAAACCTTCCTGAATATCAAGTGAATGGTAAGTATATAATAATATGTATGTATACATAAAATAAGAGCTGGATATGCGGGTTCGAATCCCGGCGCTGACATGTACCAATGAGTTATTTGGACATAAGTACAATGTATACCATCTTACCATTTGAGGCAACCTGCACATCTAGATTCCAAATTTATACCCTAAGTGCATGTACTCATTCAAAAACATAGATACGGCTCACGTTCTCGTCGAAAATGATGATTTCCTTACTGAAATGTTCTAAACATTTACTTGTTCGAAGACCTATGTTGACCAAACTCGCCATAATTTTTTTTCGGTATTGCCACTTGATTTATTTTTTTGAGTTTATAGATAAGCAACAGTGCAGAACATCTAATGAATCACAGTCGAAATATAAGGAAGTAAACTATCATAGAAGGGGGCTCTATCTTAAAGTTGGCAATCACTCTACGGTTTACCCTATGTATAAATAAAAATAAAATTTGTCGAGCTCACATTATAGGCCTAGCACGGGGGGCAAGATTTGACAAAAAAATTGCGTCACACTCGATCGCTCTCATGGCTCGGCTTCGAGAGCGAGTGCTACGGAAATCTTTTGTCACGTCTTGACGTACGCGTCTTGCGCCCCATGCATCCGGATGTAAGCCAAGATATTTGCACGGGTCGTAAGACGCACGACAAGATGTAGTGTCAAAAGTACTACATCGCACCCAGTTTTTTTGGTCATTGGACCATACAAATACATTATCCTGAATTTAATTATTGAGCATTACTTAAGGTTTTTTAATTTTAATTATGTTTGTAAACTTATTTACTTTCTACGCTTCTAGCCTCATTCGTAGGTAAGTAATACTGCGTTTCTTTAATATTTACTCAATATACTTTAGTGTTCACTAAAGAAATCGCGTTTAGGCGATAAGTTCGCCTTTTGTATACCAACTTAATAAAGAACTGTGCCTTCTTTATATTTTAATAATGTATATTATGTGTGTGTATGTGTGTTGGTATGTAATAAAATAATGTAATTTAAAAAACGAGTTTACTATTATTGCACTCACGGGCAATGAAAGGGTTCCACAAGAAAAGCACCAAATTACTCATAGACGGAAAAGGCTAGCTTAATGACGGTTTCTGCAACATTGAAGTACATTTAACAAAGCTTTAGGATATAACCAAATTAAAACAGTAATATTTTTTTTTAATTTTAAATAAAATGTTTGAAAAAATTGGGGTCGTTTGGAGTCGGTATTTTGTGAGTGGAACTTTTTCATTACCTGTGAGTGTATTATACAATAATTAATTAGTAGAATGCTATTCAATAAAAGCACATATTCACAGATGACAACACACTAGAACTCGTTCTCCCAGAAGAACTTAAGAATAATCGTAAGTACTTATCTATATTCATATCATAATCGTACCAATCTGGACATAACCCCGCATCTCTAGCACAGGGCGCAAGAGAAACAACAACAGCAACAAAACGTGTAAAAAATTTATAATTTAAGGTTACTCGTTGGTAACCTTCGTTCGCTTAATGGTAGATTATTTTTAAAACAGATTCGAGTTACGGAAGACATGATCCAAAGATTTTGATATAGGTACTTTAGTAACGTGTTTTTTTTTTTCAATTTTATTGACTAATTTTATTATCATAACTCATCATCTAGCCTCACTCATACAAGGTAAAACTCTGAGTTTATTAATTATTTTGTATCATAGTAAGTAACTCAACAGAATAAAAAAGCATATTGTTTGAATATTACTTACCTAATTATCATGATCAATTTACTGGTACATTATATTATGTACTGGTACATAATATAATATTATTATGTCGCAGGCATTTTGTAAGATCTCGCCGTTTATATACGGCGTCGTCGCCAGTTTACAAACGCTCACAATCTTGCGAGTGTCTTAGCCGAGCGAAGCGAGGCCATACACTTTAAACTGGCATTCCCCAAAGCCTGACCTTTTCGGCATTTTCTTAACCCTAAAGAGCCGAGCGAAGCGGGGCCATTCAAACCGACCCTGTTCCTAAAACCGAGAGCGCCGAGCGAAGCGAGGCCATACATCTCAACCCAGCATTCCCTAAAGCCTATCCTTATCGGCATTTTCTAAACCATTGGCTTAAGTTTTAGAAAATGCCGGTTTGGTTTGTTTTGTCTGCATTTTCTTTTCACTTTTCGAAAGTCATTGAACAAAAGGTATACTGTTACTTAAGTGAGCTCATACCATGTTTTGCAATAAGTATCCCTAGTCATATATCTTCCCACGAAATAGGTATAATTAGCTATTATTCTCTGCAACTATGAAAAAATAATAAATAGCATTATTATCAATTTCCAGACGGAGTTATACTTACACCAGTTAATTCGGAAGGAGAAAATAGTAAGTACTTATCTATTCACAAGCCTTTTCACAATCCACATCTGAAGGCCTAGCACGGGACCCAAGACGTGGCAAAAGTTTTCCGTCGCACTCGGTTTCCAAGTCGCGCAATGTGAGTGAGACAAAACTTTTGTCGCGTCGTGCGTGTCTTGCGCCCCGTTCTAGGCCTTTTACCTATCTTGAATGACTGACTTATAATGAAAGTTTGTACAGTCCAAACCGCTGGATCTAAAAAAATATTTGGCATTTAGAGATTAGAGGGCTAGACGACCACTAGAAAGTGATTTTTAAAGTTCCGTAACACAAAAGCTAAAAACGGATCATTTTGCTTTTTTTCAAAATTAAATTTGGATATCTTAATTAGATTGTATGTAGGGTAACGTAACGTACCTAGGGACATTTTCGACTACCCCAACTTTGAATGAAGCTATCGCAGCGTACAACTAAGATATTAATGTGAAATTTTCTTTATTCGGTAGGATATATAATCTATTATCACTAGTATTTGTGCTTAAGCTTTAGTGTGGCCAGATTTTATTAAATTAAGATAAAAGTAAAAATGCTTGTTTTGACCCAAGGTACGTTACACGTTTGTACCTTGGGACACTGTTTCCTATAGCTTTGTACTATGGGAAATGCAAACTTCTAAATAACGCCTTATATCTCTGTTCTTATTTATTTACTGCATCTCTCTTCTGTCTAGTTTCACTCTGGCACTAATAAGAACAGAGATATAAGGCGTTATTTAGATGTTTGCATTTTCCATAGTACAAAGCCATGGGAAACAGTGTCCCAAGGTACAAATTTAATCGTGTCCCAAGGTACAAAAAGCAATATTTAATCAAAATTTAAATGTTTATTTTTAATTAATAGGAATCTTTCAGATAATTGCCATGTCATAAAATTAAATAACTGAAAAGTTATACGTGACATCCATGTCTTTATTTTGAGCATGCCTCAATGAGATAAAGCAACACAAAAAACTATACAAAAGCTACTTTTGACTCCAAAAAACTTCATACTGTCTTCACCACACACTAGATGCTGGTATGATCACGAGACTCACTAGTTTTGCCAAGCGAGTAAAATACTAGGGTAGAATTTTAATGTGTTTATTTAGCCGGTTTTTAAAATACAATCAATGTCCCGAGGTACAAGCGTCCCAAGGTACGTTACGTTACCCTAAGTAAATATTGCAAAAATGAAAATGATTTTTCTAGGGGTGACAGTTAGAGCATTAGATTTAAAACATTAATTCTAAGCTGTTATTAGTTATATCTGATTTATTATAAAATTATTCACAGCTGAAAACCTTCCTGAATATTCCGTGGATGGTAAGTTTAAGTATAATATGTATGTATAAATAAAATATTTGCATTGGGTTCGAATCCCGGCGCTGACATGTACCAATGAGTTATTTGGACTTTAATTATCATGGTTACCATCGCTCTTACGGTGAAGGAAAACATCGTGAGGAAACCTGCACATCTACATTCTAGTTGCGTATCCTAAGTGCATTGTACTCAAAATAAAAACAGCGATATGCGAGTTCAAATGTAGTGTGAAAAGCGGGTGACTCGCTTAGTCCTCTGATTTCTTCGAGGATTGCAGTCGTGAGCGTGATCTACGCATATGTATGAATAAATAAAAAATAAAAAAGCCAAAATTAAAGGCATAGCACGGTGCGCAAATCTTGACAAAAGTTTTGCGTCGCACTCACTCACATCTAATCGCGCGGCTTCGGGAGCTTGTGCTAGGCCTTCTGGATACAGCCCAGCATATTTTGCACGGGGCGCAAGACGCACACGACAAGATGTGTCAAAAGTTTTATATCGCACCCGCTTTTTTTGGGAGATTGGACCATACAAATATAGTGTCCTGAATTTAATTGAGTATTAAGGTTTTTTTCATTATAATTATGTTTGTAAACTTCTTTACTTACTTAACTTCTAGCCTCATTCGTAGGTAAGTAAAACTGCGTTTCTTTAATATTTACACAATATAATTTAGGGTTGACTGAAGAAATCGCGTTTAGGCGATAAGTCCGCCTTTGTATCCTACCTACTTAATTAAGAACTGTGCCTTCTTTTTATTGTTATAATGTATAGGTATGTGTAATTGTGGATAATGTATAATAAAGTGTTAAAATAATAATTAATTTTATACATAATATATTACCCATTATTTCGAATTTTCCTGTACAATAATTTTAGAATACGAGTTTATTATTATTATACTCGTACAATAATTATACACTTAATATTAATTATAGAATGCTATTCAATAAAAAAAAACTTCACAGACGACAACACAATAGAACTCGTTCTCCCAGAAGAACTTAAGAATAATCGTAAGTACTTATCTATATTCACATAATTATCGTACCCATCTGGACATAACCCCTAGCACAGACACACACAACAAAACGTGTTATCATTTTATAATTTTAGTTTACGAAAGTCTTCGAAATATAAAAGGCCCGTTTGGACAGGATTAAAATCATTAATTTGTTGCTGTCACTGTCTAACACAAAAATTCAGTCGCAACAGCATCTGAATAAAATTATTCTACAGATAACTTTTATCTGACTATTGAAAAATCAGCCCAGTAACTTTCTTCTTCTTCAAGTGCCTCTCCACTCCGCATACTCTTTTCCTTCTCTTGCCAAGTGAAATAGGTCTTCAACACTGGCATTTCCTGTTCATTTTAGACGGTCGAATGGCGTAGTGGTTAGTGGCCCTGACTGCTATGCCGAAGGTCCCGGGTTCGATTCCCGGCTGGGGCAGATATTTGTTTAAAGACAGATATTTTTACTCGGGTCTTGGGTGTTGATATGTATATATAATATGTATCTATCTATGTATTTGTGTAGATATATCAGCTGTCCGATACCCATAACACAGGCTGTGCCTAGCTTGGGGTCAGATGACCGTGTGTGAGATTTCCCCATATATTATTTTATTATTATTATTCCCTAATGTTTCGGAGCCACCACTTCCTTCTCCTTCCAGCATTCTTTTAACTAAGTAACTTTAGGTGCCACAAAATACCTTTTTCTTTCGACCGTTAAATAATAAGCCAGATTATGTGTCTTTTTATGTATTTCATCAAGAACATTAAGAGTAAATAGCAAATTTGTGTGGCTCAAACTGGCCTATTAGATTTCGACAACTGTAGTTCATAACCTTCCTTCGCTTAATGGTAGATTATTTTATATATCAGATTTGAGTTGGGGCAGACAAATCAAAGATTTTGATGATAAGCAATTATTTATTTTTTCATTTTATTAATTATTTTATTTTTATTACTCTAGCCTCGCTCGTAGAAGGTAAAACTCTTGATTTTATTAATTATTTATTACTTTTTTATTCTATTGAGTGAAAAGACTATAAAAGACGGTACCTATAACATTTACACACAATCTTTTAATAAATTAAACAGTTTTTAGTTCACAGCAAAGGTTTTACAACAATCAGGCAAACATTAGGTTCGAGGTGACATAATAAGTGAAAAAAAAGTGAGTAGGTAACTCAATAGAATAAAAAACATGTTTGAATTAGAAGGTACTTGCTTGATAATTTTATTTTATTATGATCAATTTACTGGTACATATAATAGTATCCCTAAAATAAATAATCAATATTTATGATATGATCAAGTTTACTTTTTTTTTCACTTAAGTAACTATATAGTAATTTTTTAGAGATCAGTTTAGCAACATCATTACTATTCATATCAGAAAAATATACAATGTGTTTAAAAAGAGTGTAGTCAGTCGAAGGGGTCACTCTTTTTTCACTTCAAAAATTTTTTGTACACGGAATTTTTTTTCGAAACTTCTCATTTTTTTCTCACTTTACAAAAGCCGTAGGACAAAAACTGTCCAGAATGACAATCAGAGTTTTCATTCAGAGAATCAGAGAGAGAGAGAGAGAGTCCTTTCGGTTTAAAATATATACTTACTGTTACCTACTAGGTAGCACACACTGGTGCTTAGATAAAATGAAATAGTTATCACCATTGTCTAATTATCCATATTTTCGCATTAAGTATCCCTAGTATTTTCGCGAAAAACTAGTTATTGATTCTTCCTACGACTACGACAGAATTTCAAAATTTGCAAAAAAAAACATTCTCCATAGTAAAAAGTCACGTGACCAACAAAGTTTCTATGGAAAATGATTGACTGATTTTAGTTTCGGGCTTAGATATACCATGCTGCACATGTAGCTTTCGTTTTAGGCTTACCCTTTTTGCAACATCCTGTATATCAGGTTATTATTCTGTGCATATATGAAAAAAAAAAACAATATACATAATAATACATATATTATTATCAATAATATTGGCAGAAGGCGCTGTACTGGTACCAGTCGCTGCGGGACAAGGTTTGGGAAATTTTAAGTACTTATAATTATATTTACAGGCCTATCGCAGTCCACGTCTGAAGGCCTAGCACGAAGGTCAAGACGTGATAAAACGTTTTTCTGTTGCACTCACTCTTGAAGCCGATGTGAGATGTGAGTGAGCGCAACGCGAAACTTCAGTCTTGCGTCTTGCGCCCCGTGCTTGTGCCAATTTGTGTACAAAGAATACTGTGCAGCGATCACAGGATTCGAATCTACACAAACATATGGACAATTTGCCTATGATTTTGACAGTGACAGTTGACGATACTGTTCTTTACCCATATGTTTGTGTAGTTTAGAAAATAGTAACGAATCCTGTGATCGCTGCACTGAATGCGATGCATTAGTTCCCTACGATGCCGACAGTGAACCTAAAAAGCGCATGTTGTCCACTTTTCATTATTTTGAGAAACCAGCTGGTGTCCTCCCATTAGGTATCATGGTTCCGACATCAAAATATCAATCAAATAATTATATAGGATCACTTTTCCGTTCGTCCGTGGACACTAAACATCCTTTATTTATGTTAGATTTTAAAATTATTTAATTTAGCTGATCAAGAACCTACTTAAAATTGGTTAAATTGCTTACATACAAATTAATGATAAATTTTAAATTGTTTATTGTTAATCTTTTGGATGAAAGGAGCATCATCATCATCATGACCTACCTAAGTTTATAAAATTTTTATAATAAAAAAAAATATATAATATTTATAAACATTATTTTGAGTACATTATGATTGAAAAAATTGCCAAGTAAAATTAAAAGTAAAAAGAGACTAACATTTTTTTTTCATTTCATTTAATTTCAAATTTATAATCTTTTTTTATTTAAGGTGGAAGTTCATCTGGTCCAAGTAAGTAAACTATCATAATTATTTGACGACCGAATGGCGTAGTGGTTAGTGACCCTGACTACTGAGCCGAAGATCCCGGGTTCGATTCCCGGCTGGGGCAGATATTTGTTTAAATACAGATATTTGTTCTCGGGTCTTGGGTGTTGATATTTATATTTAGTATCTATCTATCTATGTATTTGTGTAGATATATCAGCTGTCCGACACCTATAACACAGGTTCTGCCTAGCTTGGGGTCGGATGGCCGTGTGTGAGATGTCCCCACATATTTATTTATTGATTTTTGCATTTCAGAACATTGCATCCACCGCCGCCCCCGCGGCCGCCCGGGCCGGCGCCGCGGGAGCCGCCCCCAGTCCCGTCGCACCATACCAATGAAGCTTCGACCGAGACCTAGTAGTAATTCCTCCAAATAATATATTGTAAGTAGTATGTACAGTGCCACAAACTTATCTGTTCCGGTGAGAACTCACGTAAATGTCTAATATTTCTTGATTCTGTAAGATTTTACGTTTGCCTAAAGTGGTAATTCACCCTTGTGGTTTTAATAAACCCATCTAATCTATATGAATATATAATTCATTGGTAAGTTATGAGATATGGATCAATTTAGTTCGGTCTCACCGGAACAGATAAGTTTGTCGCACTATACCAGAATGCTATCAAAGTTGCTTCATTTTGGTCTGGACAAATTTAATTTGCATATTCACCGACACGAAAGAAGAAGAAGAAGTAGTACGTATTGGTATATTATTAAATATTTATGGTATATTCTTTATTCCTGGTACTTACACCGAACCCTTTGCATCTAAATATCCTTCCACCCAAAGGTTTTCTGGAAGAAATCGCTTTAAGCGATAAGACCGCCATTTGTACATATGTGTTAGATTAAGTTTTTTGTAATGTTGTCCATATTTTTGTGTAGATAATACATATAAAGAATCTATCTATCTATCTATCCATCATCCTTCAGAATAGAATAAAATAGAAAATGTTAATTATCATACAGGTACACAGACAATAAAGTAGAAAGAACAAATATTTTAAAAAGAAAATCTTAAAAAACACTTGTGTTTATAATAATTTGCCATTGTTATGAATAAATAAAAGGGGTAGGCTCAGCATTAGCTATGCATGTGACCAAAAGGGCACAGCACAGCGCTGGTTTTCAGCGGACTCCAATCTCATAAATCAACACATTTACGTAAAATCGCATCGCATCTCTTGCTTGAGATGCGGGCGCTTACCCGACTGAGCTACCACCGCTCCTAAAAGTACTCCCGCTAAAGGTACTTTACCATATTGTTTTTTTTTTCAGGAAGACACTGATCCTGTCAGCTTGCAAACTTGAAAATAATTGCTGAAACAATAATCCTTTAACGTAAATACTGCAATGTAATTAAGTATGGCAATAAAAGTACATAATGCGTTACTTTTGTTTAAATTCATCAGAAGGGCTACTACGGGGCGCATTTAAGACGTGACAAGAGTTTTGCATCTCGCTCACTCACATCGCGCAGCCCCAAGAGAGAGCGCGACGGAGAACTCTTGTCACGTCTTAATAGAGCCCCGTGCTACAGGGGCAGCACGTAAAACACCAAACTATTATTTCAGTAATACACTTTTGTGTCTGACAGTACATTTGATACATTTCATCAACATTACCTAAGTAGGTATGTATATAGAGCTTATGGTCTTTAACTACCAGTTTCAATAACTCTATTTTCATACGATTTTGACAGGTTGTAACTTTAATGTGTCAAAATAGTTTGATAGTAACTACCAGTCATCGGTAGATACATAGTTATTAAAACTGGCAGTAAGAGATTCGAGTTGAATGTGGAAGGGTCGAAAAACAAACGGGTCGAATGTGGCTGGACCCTTCAGAATTCAGAACTAATAAGTTATTTTAACCGAATTATCTAATGGGAGATTTTCAACCATAGACAATTAGACAACAACCATAGACAAAAACCGATTATAGATTGCGCTAGTAAAACTTCATACTCAACAGCACTGCATATTTTTTTGTAGCCGGCATGGATTCCAGTCCTTTCAGCCAATACAAAACCCCAATGGATGTGAATTTAACCATATGCAATAACAAGCTGTTATATTATGCATCATATTAAGTGTTAATTAGTTTAAGATAGCTCTGTACCATTTATGACATCTTCCGTCCCCTCAGAAGAATGCAGCTCATAAAAAACGTCAGGCCGGATGCCATCTATTGGTTGATTTTGGAACTTTTAAACGTCAAAAAATTCTCTCATTATGAAGTGGTTAGATGAGAAAAGTCGAGGATTTTTGAACTCCTTGAGACTGGTTTATGTCTTGCAGGGTTAACTGTTGATGATCTAAACTCTAATTTTTAATTCCGCGGAATTCTGACATTTCATTAGTGATACCACTAAAAAAGCTCTTCACCGAAAAAATTTAAAAATTTGATCCATTTCAGGCCAATATTTTTTTAAATGTTTTCATACAAAAAGATAAATCTAAATATTTACTTGCTCAAGTGAAGTAGGTAATATAAAAATAACAAATATTTCAATACTAGCTGTTGCCACGAGCTTCGCTTCACCTTAATTAGTTTTCCCGAGGGAATTCCGCGATAAAAAGTAGCCTATGTAACACATCCAGAGTGTCAGCTAACTCCATTCCAAATTTCATTAAAACCGGTTCAGCCGTTTTGACGTGAAGAAGTAACAAAGATACACACATACTCACAAACTTTCGCATATTATAATATTAAGTAAAATCACGACTCACGACCATAGTATCGTATTAATTTTAATTACTTTATTTTATTCTTTAGCATGGCATCACTTGCTACTAAATTCAGGGATAACAAACCTTTTTAATAAATTTCAAATGAAAGATTCTCAATTCGGTAAGTACATAATAATATGTTCGGTATGTAGGTATGTAAGATTATTGGAACTGCACCATATTCACATATAACAATCCATTAAGCCTAATAAACAAATATGATTTTTTTTATTGTATAAGTATGTTTATATGTTTGTTGGTATGTATGTTTGTCCACGAATATCTCGGAAACGATTGATCCGATTGTTACAATTCTTTTTTAGGTTTCCGTACCTCAAAAGGAAAAAAATAATAATTTAAAAAAATAAAAAACCGACTTCAAAAAACCACTAAAATGTAAGTAATAATTTAAGGTTTACACAAATTATATGTGACAGTACAAATATACCTAAGCAGGAACTGTTCTTTTTTGATGTTGGTGCAGTGACAAAGTAATCTGAAGAAATATGGCACCAACTTCAAAAAAGAACAGTTCCTGCTTAGGTATATTTGTACTGTCACATATAATTTGTGTAAACCTTAAATTATTACTTACATTTTAGTGGTTTTTTGAAGTCGGTTATTTTTTTTTTTAATTATTATTTTATTTTATAGTTTTTAGTTTATTTGCAATAATTTTTAATCAAAAGTAAGATGCAAATGATACCAAAAAGTCCTACTAATCAATACGAATCATTCAAGCCTAAACACGAGGTAGTTGCTATATACCGTTGAGGAGTTCCCTTGACTGCCTTCCGTTTCCATCATCAGATCAGCTCAAGGTCACCATCATATTTTATTGTTATAAGAACTATATTTACGTTCTTAATTTCATTAGAATCGGTTAATATGTGTCCAAAATGGAAATTCATACCCTGTTTTTACCCCTTTACCCACCCTTAGGGGTGAGATAAAATTCTGAAAAAAAATGGGACCACCTGGAAGCTCAACCCAATACAACAAAAAAAGAATTTTCAAAATCGGTTCATAAACGGCGGAGTTATCGGTGAACATACATAAAAAAATATATAAAAAATAAAAAAAATATCCCGACGAATTGAGAACCTCCTCCTTTTTTTGAAGTCGGTTAAAAAGGAACCCTTATTGTTGTCCGTCTGTCTGTCACCACCCTTTTTCTCAGAAACGGTTAAAGATATCAAACTAATATTTTGAATAAGTAGATGTACATAATGATGAAATTAAAAGGAAAAATATCTCAGGCAAGTAGACTTGTACGGAACCCTCAGTGCGCGAGTCCAACTGGCACTTGGCCGGTTTTTTATTGTTGACCTTTCGCGTTGTGATCGTTTGTTGATTTTTATAAACGTTATGGAGCCACAACCTGGCCCTTCCCGGGAAGCGGCCCCATCTGACAGAGCACAAGAGTCAGACTTTCTCTCTCCCAGAAAGAAGCGTCCTCGTGGTTCTTTTGCGCCTGACGTAAAGACCCTCATTCTAAATATTTAAAAATATAATATAGAAAATTGACCGGATACAACTGATGTTCAGGCTCGTATTGAAAAAAGGTTTGTGATCTCTGACATGTCAAAAATTTATATCTGTCAGAATTCCGCCGGATTACTAATTAGACTGTAATAAGTAGATACCGCTGCCTTCATGAAATATAATGCCTTCAAAAAATAAACTTTTAAACACTCGACAATACGCATACCGAGCTAACGGGCCTCTAGTAGTACGGGTTTTGTTATTTTATGAAAACGAAAAAAGTTTACGTTTTCTCCTGTCATCACGGCCTCTAGTACGGGTTAGTTTTTTTAGTTTAGGAGTAATTTGTTGCTTTTCTCACTGGACTGAGGAAAGCCGAGGAGCGAATGTTGTGGCGCTCCTTGGGAGAGGCCTATGTCCAGCAGTGGGTTATTATTGGCTGATGATGATAATGATGGTGCATTCACTTGAGAAACGAGTGTCACACAAGTCTTATTATATAATTAAACAGTATTTTAAGTTATTTTAGAATAAGTACCACATCCACATACCTATAATTATTTATCTAACCTTATTAAACGTAATTTAAAGTAGTTTCATGATTGTTAATGTTATTAATAAGCTAAGTATCTAATAAGCCGTGCTAAGGGAGTGTTTAAATGATAAAACATGATGCATATTTTTTATTACGTTGGTCATTTTATTAAGTTCTCATCATAGTTTTTTTACGTTTCCTTGAATTATTTTTATTTTCACTCGTTTACCTGTAAATTTTACAAATAATTATATAAATGTATACAATCAGTTGGATACCATTAGATGGGTGACTGATTTCAAGTGGTTCTTTTCTGGACGCTTCCGTGCTTCGGACGGCACGTTAAGCCGTGGGTCTCGGTTGCTGCTTCGGCAGCAGTCGTTAAGCCTAGTCAGAGGCCTTCGGGCTGCTTGAAAACATCTGACAGTCGGGTTGCCCACTTACCCGAAAACTCTCTCAGCACAAGCTTGCTTGGACTGCAATCGGTTACATACATTTATATGAACGTGGTTTACATTTAGCTCTAATGTAACCCTGGCTTTAAGGCCTATTCGCACATATCAGTGTTGCTTCAGTTCCGGCACAGATGCGGTTAAAATGTGATTTCTTACCAAACACTGACGCATTTATTGAAGTAGCCGTATTCGAATCCTATTCGGTTAATATCTATTGTAAATACCTTTTTGTTTGGGTCCTTTCCATCTCCGTGAGTTTGGCTTTTTAGTAAACAATAACTCTCCTCGACGTCGTTCGCGTTCTAAACAGAAAAAATACGTGTATGACGGATGGTAAATGTATGAAACCTTATAAGGCAGATTCACACTTGGCTTATGACCAGTTCCCGTACCACCACAAGTAAATTACGGCAGATTTGACAAGTGAGCGACGCTGCTTAAGCATTGCTTTGGTGGTGGTAGACCATTTGCAGAGGATAATATATTATAATGCTTATGATGATGCATTCACTTGAGAAACTAGTGTTACACTAGTCTTACTAAATATGTTATGTTTTTATCGCATATACATTACATTACATTATAATATTTAATTATAACTTACTTATGCATCTTTCTTTACCCCGCAAACGATAAACTGAAATAAAAGTTACTCATTCATTTATTTTATAATTCGTAAAAGGTGTCGCTAATGTCAAAAAAATATCGTTCATTCAAATTAATCTACAGTGCGACAAACTTATCTGTTCCGGTGAGAGCGAACTAAATTGATCCATATCTCATTATTTACTAATGAATTATATATTGTTATAGATTAGATGGGTTTATTGAAGCCTCAAAAGCGAATTACAACTACTGGCAAATTTAAAATCTTGAGAATGAAGAAATATTACACATTTACGTGAGCTGTCACCGGAACTGATAAGTTTGTGGCACTACGAGTATACTCTATTCTATTATCTGTGGGGGTGTAGCTCCTGCACCTGGCTCTCTTGAGTGGAACCTTTGTGCATATCCCCAAGGTCTAAACTGCCTTCCTAAGCTTGGACCATTTCCCACCACGCTGGTCCACTGCACATATCTAGATGTGCTAGATCTAGATATGCAGGTTTCCTCACGATGTTTTCCTTCACCGTAAGAGCGATGGTATACATTGTACTTATTTTTAAAGAACTCATTGGTACGTTAGCGCCGGTATTCGATCCCGCATCTCTGGCGTGAGAAGCGGGCGCTTACCCGACTGAGCTACCACCGCTCTTATACTATCGTTCAATCAAATCAATCTACATAATAGTTTTTGACAGATACTTACATGAAGCTGGAGTCATTGTATTTTCATTTCCTGGATACGTCTCCAATGCATCATCAGTAGGAGATGGTTCGGTGCTTACTGAAGAAGAAAAATATCTGTCACTTACAGAAGGCCTAGCACGGCAAGACGAGCAAGAGTTTTGAGTCGCGCTCTCTCACAACGCTCGGCTTTGAGAGCGAAGGAAAACTTTGGTCCCATCCTTGACGTGAGCGTCTTGCGGCCCGTGCTAGGCCTTCTGGGTGGAATTTTATCAGTGGACATAACTACCGATGACAGGTAAAATAAAACTGCTCAATATAATATAGCTTACCTTCAGTACCATTACCAGGGATCGTATCTTTATCGTTCGCAGTCGGTGTGACATCTATTTCATTTTCAGCTGTTGGGACATCCGGTTCATTTTCAACTGTTGGGACATCTGGTTCATTTTCAGCTGTTGTGACACCTGGTTCATATTCAGCTGTTGGGACATTTGGTTCATTTTCAGCGGTTGGGACATTTGGTTCATTTTCAGTTGCTGGGTTATCTGTTTCATTTGCAGCTGGTGTGACATCTGGTTCATTTTCAACTGTTGGGACATCTGGTTCATTTTCAACTGTTGGGACATCTGGTTTAATTTCAGTTGCTGGGTTATCTGTTTCATTTTCAGTTGTTGTGACATCTGGTTCATTTTCAGTTGCTGTGACATCTGGTTCATTTTCAGTTGTTGGTTCATCTGGTTCACTTTCGACCGGTGGATAGGGTGTCACATTTTCGGTTCTATCTGCAAGTTACCAAATTATTAAAACATATGTATTTGAATTATTTAGCTATTTTAAAATAGAATTCTACTTAAATATTATAACAAGACACAGCAAAAACCGATGACGCGGCGGCCAACTATGAGAAAGGCCCTTAAGGTATCACAGCACATATATGTATGTAGGAATGGAACATTATCATTTATTATTATTTGGATGAACAGAGTGTGTGAAGAAAGGAAGAAAGCATTGATTGTCTATGGAAGGAAGTTTGACTCGATGAATGGAGGATTAGCAAAAATGGAGTTGTGCTCAAACATAAATTTTTATAAAAGATGTTTTAACTAAAATAAACGAGATTCAGTGATTAAATCTGTTTGGTTTTCATTTCCACCGCCTGGTCCCACAATTTTGGGGGCTCGTCCGGGATCGAGCGTGGAAATGAGAAAAAACGACGCGTGATGAGCACACAGGACGACGGCCATTAAAGACGAAGACGAAAATACGACGAAATTAATTGGAAAAAGTGATTGGTGACAAAGTTGGTCGCTAGTCACTAAATATTTGAAGACGAAGACTAAAAATGACGACGCAAACAAGAAACGACGGAAGAAGTAACGCGATGCTTGGTAGCATGGTGTCCAACGATAAATTCTGCGGAATTACTAAATTCAGTGGAGAAGATAAGACATATTCCTCGGCGAAGTGGGCCGCGGATATTAAAGATAATGCCGAGATATTCGGATGGAGTGCCCGGCAGAAACTCATTGTCGCTCGACAATCGCTCGTTGGTACGGCTCAGTTATGGCTGAGATCGGAGGAGACGTACAAAACATTTGAAGAACTAAATGCCGCCTTACAAAACGAATTTCCAGATGAATTAAATAGCAAGGAAATGCACGGGCATAGACATAGATACCCAGAAGAAGAAAATGACAACCATAGACACAATTCATGTGAAGAAGAACCAGAAGAACAGAGTGACAGCCAAGAAATGTCAATGTCAAACAGTTTTGAAGACGATGTAAACAAACAAAGTTTACATAATGAAAAGGAGAAACTGGTGAAAAATTGCAAAAAATCTGTAAATATGTTGATAGATAACGGAAATGACGTTAACCTTATTGTAGACGATGTATATATTGTAAAAAGCGACGATGAAATGAAGACAATGAGACCTGAACCAATCGATATGAAGGCCAATCTCAAAGATGATATCCCTGTAGCACAGCGGTTGACGCGTTTATCATCGATGGAACAGAAGCTAGCGGAGGAGGAAGTAGTAGAATGGTTGAGGGAGAGTATAATTGAAGAGTGTTACTCAGCACATTCTAGTCCTCTGGTGTCGGTGACAAGAAGAAAGACAAGGAAGATGATAAAGTTTATAAATCAAGTGATACCGAGGCGAAGAAGGATAAGAAGGCGAGTGACACGTGTGAGAAGAAAGATAAGAAGAGAAGCGATGCACGAGATTAAAAAGATGAAAAGAAAGAGGGACCAGAAGATGATAAGAAAGAAGATAAGAAGGAAGAAAAGAAAGGAAGTGATATTGGGGGAAAGAAAGATAAAAGTGATGATGAACGAATGATGATGAATGTGTGTGTTTTAAGCTGTAATGCCGTATTTGTTTATTATTATTAGTTAAGGTGTTAATTTATGTTGTTTATTTATTTGAGTTTGTTGTTTGTTTATTTAAGTTGTTTTAATGCACATGCTGAGGGCAGCATGTAAGCAGGATGGCCGAGTTGTAGGAATGGAACATTATCATTTATTATTATTTGGATGAACAGAGTGTGTGAAGAAAGGAAGAAAGCATTGATTGTCTATGGAAGGAAGTTTGACTCGATGAATGGAGGATTAGCAAAAATGGAGTTGTGCTCAAACATAAATTTTTATAAAAGATGTTTTAACTAAAATAAACGAGATTCAGTGATTAAATCTGTTTGGTTTTCATTTCCACCGCCTGGTCCCACATGTATATTATATTAACTCGGATAGGGATCATAACCGTATCAACTCGAGCCGTTCAGTATTCTTTGTATGAAAATCCCTACTGCAACGCGCACTAATGGGGAGCGTAACGTACGTAATAGCCTCGTCTCGGAATAATATAATATAATAATATGTGGGGACATCTCACACACGGCCATCCGACCCCAAGCTAGGTAGAACCTGTGTTATGGGTGTCGGACGGTTCTACCTTTTTTGGCCTAAGATTTATTTGACTAATCTCGTATTGCATAGTAACGTTTGGTCAAAGTCTCGTTTCGCCGAAAATCGTATGGCATAAATCTCGTTTAGTAAAAAGTTATTTCGTATAATCTTGTTTGGCCTACCAATGCTTTGGTCAAATCTTGAATAGCCTAATAATGCAATGGCTAGGTATACAAAGTAATAATATTCGTTTCGCTTTCACTTTAAAGGAACGTCTCCGTACCTACATAGCGCAAAGTGGTGTCTTGTATTGTTTTCGCTATGTGGGAAACGCTCCGCTCCGCTTCGCTGCGCTCCGCTTTGCTTTTGACGAATATGTGCACCTAACACGCTCCTCCTCGCTTTGCTCGTCGTCGCACCTATCTTTAGATTTCGATCCTATGAAGTTTGTAATAACTAGAATGGGCTTGGACTTTCGATATTGTGTTCATTTTATATCGTGATTTTCGGAATTTAAGAAAAGAATACCACAATTTTTATCTTATCTTGTATCTTAATATATTATTTAATTACTTAATATAAGGAGAAACAAGATTACCGATTTGAAAATCAGTTTGAGCAAACGAGACTTAGATGTTTCAAGATAGTGCCAAAAGAGTTTTAGACGAAACGAGCCTTAGACCACATAAGGTTTGGCAAAGGGATGATTCGACCAAAAAAGTTTAGACCATACGAGTTATGCGAAACGAGTTTCGGGCAATAAAGATTAGGCGAGATGAGGGGAACCGGTGTCGGACAGCTGATATATCTACACAAATATATAGATAGATACTAAATATAAATTTCAACACCCAAGACCCGAGAACAAATATCTGTGTTTAAACAAATATCTGCCCCAGCAGGGAATCGAACCCGGGACCTTCGGCTCAGTAGTCAGGGTCACTAACCACTACGCCATTCGGTCGTCAAAATAAGCTCGGGTGACAGGCGTTACATTTATGTGTGCTGTCACCTTAAATTGACGGACAGGGTGACTTTTGCTTCATAATTTTATTGGTCTTCAGTATCCGTAATCGGGTAAGTAACGTGTAAAAATTAAACACGTATTAAGTAAAATTTACAATAATTGGGTAGGTCTACTTACTGATATAAAAATTAAAAGTACTGTAAGAAATGGAATGTTTTTTTTATAGTAGAAAAAATTTAATTAATGAGAAATTTAAAATTATAAGTTATTAAGTATTCAATATGTTTTTTTTTTTGTAAATCTGTATTAGGTACGGTCGCCTGCGCCTAAAAGTATACAGGCGGAGTTTTTAAAATAGCGATCCCTCATGATGAAGGGACCAGCTACAGCTGTTATAAATCCGCGGACGTGTTGTGTGTGATGTGTGTAGCAGTGGTGTTTATGTGGATGTGCTTGAGCAGCATTTGGGCTTGAGATCGCTATTTTAAAAACTCCACCTGTATACTTTTAGGCGCAGGCGACCGTACCTATGTCTAATTATAATGAGCCGTTTTCCTTGACAGCTGTCAGTTGAGCTTTTGGGTAAGCCGATAGATGGCGTGAAAACGCAGTGTACCAACTGTCAAAAATTACATAGAGAGCAAAGAGTACTAAACTCTAGAATAAGAACTCACTAGTTGTGATTAAATGTCGGGTGGTAGCGCGAGCCATCCTTCCGAGGCTCAGACTGCATGTGGCTTGGGATAGTGCTAAGTATCAAGGGAGGAGGAGCAGATAGCTCAACTACAACTCAATTAATACAGGAGAAACACAAGGAAACTGAGAAAACTTGAAAAGAACGGCTGTACGCACAATCGCACTGAACGCTGAAGCAACAGTGACATCGACATCATAGAGAAAATAATACTACAATTCTACCTACCTACGTCACTTTCACATTTCGTTAGCCTCACAGAATAACATATTGTGATCTGAGTGTGTTCTGAGGGTTTGAAAGTTGGTACAACCCCAGACAACGCCATCTATTTCTCCAAAAAGGAACTTTTTTATTTTTTTAACAAACGCCTCATTTTAATGTTTATGTCATTCTCATAATAATAATAATTTTTTATGTAAAATTGAAAAATGGGATTATGCTGTGCGTTTGGGCAGACTAGACAACTAATGATTCAGAATATCCTAGATAATATTATTATGTGGAATATCCTTAATGTTTTCAAAAAAGCATCCCGTCTTCGTATATGTATATTCTATACTAGCAGTTAAATACCCACTTACCCGTCCATAAAAGTGGTTCAAGAGTCGATGTAGGGGAATACTGACCTATTTCTCTACTGTCTATCTTGTCGAAGGTTTTCGAAAGGTTGGTCCATAACGAAATTTACCCACACCTTCATAATTGCATACTCCAAGAACAACACGGTTTCGTAAAACGAAACTCGACAACTCGACAGTCACAAACCTCATGATTTTCACTGGTGATTTATTTAAAAATATGGACAAAGGAACCGCAGTGGATGCAGTCTACATAGACTTCCGTAAGGCCTTCGAGAAGGTAAACCACGAGCTACTTCTTAAAAAATTGCCTACAATGGTATCCGTGGTAATTTGTTGCGCTGGTTCGCGTCCTATATTGACAAAAGAAGTCAACGAGTTGTGATCAAAGGTTATCAGTCTGACTTACTACCAGTGACTTCAGGCGTCCCGCAGGGATCAATACTGGGTCGGCTCTTATTTATACTGTTTATTAATGATATTAATCAATGCTTTAAAAATTCAAAAATTCCTCTTATAAGCCGATGATCTTAAAGCTTATAGACCAAATCAAAATGTTAATGACTGTCAACTATTCCAAGCTGATTTAGATCGCTTTAGTAATTACTTTATTGATAATAAACTGCACTTAAATCAATCCAAATGTTACACATTAACATTCACAAAAAATCGAAAAAGGTTGAGGCTCCACTCCCACTCACTAAATTGGTCCTGGCAGAATACCAGCGCTGTGATTATTTAATTATAATCATAGTATTATGCTGAGTCAGAACCCTTTTGCTAACATGATAAATACACATGTTGCTTTTCTATCTGCATGTCTTATAATAATGTTTTGTGTTTTATGTAATCTAAAAAATTTATGTTAGAAATCTTGCTGTGTAACCTGTGTATGTGTTGTGTTAAGTAAATAAATAACTTATCTATCTATCTAAAAACCACATCATTTACGTACGCTTTATGCAATACTCTTAAGAAAGTTGATACCCTGCGGGACCTTGGAGTTACTCTTGATACAAAACTTCACCTTGATGTCCATTTAGGAAAAATCATAAATAAGGCTGTACAGATGTGCGGCTTCGTGCTAAGGGCGTGTACAGATTTTAAAAGAAAAGAAAGAAAGAAAGAAAGATACATTTATTTGACACACTGAGACAGAATAATAAGACAAAAAAAAATAAATAAAAAGAAACAACAACAAAATAAAGAGAATACTTAATATAGAACAAACAAAACAAATAAAGGTTACTGTCCAGAGTGTCAAAACGGCACCAGCTCAGCATATGCTATGGACAGTGAGGCCACAGCGCTGGTTTTCAGCTGGCCCTTGTGTTGACCTCAGTCACGAACGCGAAGTTGGTATATATATATTAATTATGATGAGTTGTGTTATGTGATAAGATATTAATAATTACATAGGTTATAATTGTGGAAAGAAATAAATAAATAGTGGGTGAGACAGTGTTTGTGTAAGGTAGGTAGGTATATAGATAAAATGTAATATGTACAATCTGTATGAAATGTATTAAGTAATAAATATTAAATATTAGAAAGGGTAGAATGAGTAGAAATACAAAACATAAACTAAAAGTAAATAAAAGTGCACAATAGTAGTAGGTACTATTAGCCGGTTTACAATGCCAGGCGATCATGGTACCGCCGACTTACTTATAAGCATTGGCGGGTAGCCATTATGAAACGGCACCCACAGCCTGCAGCATGAAAATATTTAAAAAGTACCTCCACATACCTCAACTTATACATATAAAGATCTAATACGCCCTCAACTGGAGTATGCCGTCACTGTCTGGGATCCTTTCTATAATAAATATATATTATATAGATAGCATTGAGAGGGTTCAACGAAAGTTTCTTCGAACCGTGCACCACAGATGCTTCCGCACATATCTTTCATATGATCAATTTCTATCGAGATACAACTTGCCGACACTAAAATCTAGGCGAATAGTCTTTGGAACCATGATTCTGTACGGTTTATGTCACAATTTCTTTGACTGTATTGACTTAACTAGCCAAATTGCCTATTTAGTACCTACAACAGATATGTCGATGTACATCGACATATCTCCTCCATAATAATAATAGGTAGGATTAATTTTGGATTAATTATACTCACAATCCTGGCTCCCCCTCATCACCTGATAAAAAATAAAAGATAAAAAAATTGAATATTATAATTTACTATTATAAGAGGATAAGGGTAAGTATGAAAGTGGCTCCTATAGTGGAGAAGATGAAAAGCCATCGCCTTTCTTGGTTTGGGCATGTCAGGACAAGATATGACAATCATATTACTAGGAAAGTGTTGGAAATGAGACCTGAAGAAAGGCGTAAGAGAGGAAGACCAAGAAAGACGTGGCTTGATTGTGTGGAAGAAGATATGAGAGAGTGTGGAATGAATGAAGATACCTATATTATGACAGAGGGTAGGGTAAAATGGCGTGACATGACGCACAAAGCCGACCCTAAATAAGGACAAGGCTAGGAAGAAGATGAAGATAATTATGTAGGTATGTATTGTATATTTGGACTCGACATTCCCTAGATAGGGAGAAATAGAAGTCTATAGAGGAGGCCTATATATAACCAGCAGTGGCTACCCCTAGATTAACCCTAGAGTACTCGCGCTATGAGCATTTTGCCGCTCCGTGCGACACACTCGCTTCAATTCTCTCTTCCTGCTGTAACGTGTGCACTGAATTTCTCCAAATTTACGTAACATGTAGGAGACTCGCGTCGGTAAAATTAAAGTTATTTTTTTTACAATTGTTATGGAATATTGTTAGTTTTTTAGTGTTTTTTGGTAATAATAATGTAGGTATATGTAAACTTAAGCTGGCTACCAAAATATCTATGTATATGGCGATTGTGCTGCCAAACCTCCTATACTCCACCGAGACGTGGTGTTTGTATCGCAACCACATACGCACTCTAGATCGTTTCCACCTCAAATGCCTACGATCCATCATAAAGATCCGATGGTCTGACCGAGTGCGTAACACCGAAGTTCTGCGACGGGCCAATGTTGGTGGCATTGAGGCCTATTTAATGCGTCGACAACTTCGGTGGTGCGGTCACGTAACGCGAATGGCGCAGGAGAGAGTGGCGAAGCGCATCTTTTATTCTGAACTAGAGGAAGGTAAGCGGATACGTGGCGGACAACTCCTCCGATATAAAGATGTTCAGAAGCGGCACATGAAAAGATGCGACATTGAGCCCTCTCGTTGGGAAGATTTGGCGGCACAACGGCCTGAATGGCGCAGGGTGGTGGCAAGGCGAGTACGCGAATTCGAGCAGCAGCGTAAAGCTGAATTAGACGCGAAACGCGACCAGCTAAAAGCTCGTCTACCTGCCGCCATCAACTATAATTATGTCGGCGGCGTACTCACATGCCCACATTGTGCAAGGGGCTTCGCCGCAAAGATCGGCTATATAAGCCATCTTAGGGCGCACGCGCGCCAACAGAACTAGGGGTCGAAGTGGTCGCCATGGCCGAAATCGGTCGGACCAATCATCATCATCAGACTACATCCACACAATAAGGTAGATTATATTATACAGAAGACCGAAGAGTATAATCAGTTTCTGTGTCTAGCCTTGGTGGACTATGAAAATGAAAAAGCCTTCGACTCCATCGAGACCTGGGCAGTTTTAGAATCCTTGCAGAGAGGCCAAATCAACTGGCACTATATCGAGGTGTTGAGGTGTCTGTACAATGCCGCTACTATGACTGTCCAAGTACAGGACCACAAGACAAGACCCATCTAACTGCTCCGAAACTGTTCACCAATGCATTGGAAGATTTCTTTAAGAGGTAGGTTGAACGGACATGGCATATGTATAGTATAAATGGCGAGTACATGTCACACCATGTCATCATTATTATGGCAGAATCTCTGCAGGAACTCAACTGGATGCTAAGTGGCCTAAATGCTGCTTCCCGACGTGTAGGCCTCGGTATGAACTTGGACAAGACGAAAGTCATGTACCTACAATGCTCACAACTTACAATTTTTAAGTTTTCAATATTGAAGATGCTAGTCTTTTCCGTTTATTAGTAATTTGAACGTTATTGGTTTTTTTCCTGGAACTTTTTCATTGCTCCTGAGTGTTGTGGTTTGGGTTCTTTAACACCTCATAAATCTGAGTCACCTCCATTCGCGCGTTCTAGCTTCTCGATTATTAGTTTACTCTGTCCTGAAGAGAAACTTTGTCATAGCAACGAAATTCAAAGGCTTTTTTATTCATTACTTTCTTACGTGGGTTTGCTGTTTGAGACTATTTTTTACAGAACTATGGTTTACTTCAATTTTATCCATAATTGGAACTATAAACGCGCCAAAACCTTTGTCTATCTTTTTTATTCATTCAAGGTATTTCTTTGCCTCAATCGGCTCTCAGGTTATATACTTGTGTTGACGAGGGTATGAGTAGTGTTGTCTCGCTTCGCTCAGCTCTCCAGGAATAGCGGTATGGTGGTTTGCATTGTTTAGCCTCGCTTCGCTCAGCTCCTCTTTTACGGTAAGGTAATACTTAAGTTGTATTGTAGGGGTTGTGGTATAATGTTTTGAAATGTTTTGCCTCGCTACGCTCGGCTCTCCAAGGTTTGTAGTATGATGGTTTGGATTGTTTTGCCTCGCTGCGCTCGGCTCTCCGGTTAAACAGGCAGTTGGTGATCAAAGTAGTTTAACCTCGCTTCGCTCGGCTCTGAAGTTTCATAGGCACTTGCTGTTTATTGTGCTTTAGCCTCGCTTCGCTCGGCTCTTCGGGTTTTCGGATGTTGATTTCAGTAGTTTTGCCTCGCTCCGCTCGGCTCTCTAGGTTTTGGATTGATGGTTTAGGTTGTTTTGTAGTTTTTATTTTAAATTAAAATAGAATGGATTTAACTACACAAACGCGCTATACATTTGTAACCCCTCAGACAATCTCAAGGAGATATAATTTTATATTTATGTAAAATTTCACATGTTTTTAGGGAAAATTTGATTTTTTCCCTTTAAAAGGGGAGTTTTTATTTTATATTAAAATTGTATGCATTTAATTACACAAACGCGCTGTACATTTGAAACCCCTCAGACCGACCCAAAGGGATAAAATTGCATATTTATGTAAAATTTCCCATGTTTTTTGGGAAATTTGTTTTTTCCCTAAAAATTGGGAGTTTTTATTTCATAAACAAACTAAGTTCATCTACCTACACAAATGCGCCATACAAGTCAAAACTGTCAGACCCCTCAATACAGGTGAAATAGCCTAAAATCATGTAAAATATATCTTTTACAAAATGACTGCCACTTCGTCCGCCATTTAGATTTTTGCACTTATCGGAATTTTCCTATTAATTTCACCATAATTATATCCAACCATGTACAAAGAAAAAATTCAACCCTCCTTCCCCCATTTTGGGAGATCAATTCACCTCAACGTGAATCGACGTCGAACTTTTTCAAAAATATAATCTCCCGTATTTCTCAGGGTTGCCAGCCGAAAGAAATGAAAATAGTCAAATGTCATTAGTATAACTCTTTCTAACATAAGTGCATAAAAAATATATAAAAAATATTATTTCTATTTTTCATGTTTTTGGGGAAAATCTCTAAATTTTCCCTAAAAATGGGTAATTTTTATTTACTAGGTTAAACCTACCCTGCAAACTACACAAATGCGCCATACAAGACAAATCTCGTTAATTAGATGGACGTGGAGAGGCTTAGGCTCGATGCGTCGCTGGTACAATGGAGTGACATGCAGGACCTACCCAGCGTCGACGACAAGGTAGCATTCTTATGCTCTAACATACTCCATATTTTCGACAAGCACGCCCCGGTCCGACCTGTCAAATTGAAACACCGACCTACGCCTTGGCTCACCGACACTGTCCGCAAGGCTATGGCTCATCGCGACCGTCTTTTTCGTCGATTCAAAAGACATCGGACCGATGAAAATTGGTCCGTCTGTAAAGCTGCAAGGAATCGGTGTAACAAGCTGTGTAGGAACGCTAAACGCCGATATATTCTTGAACAAATTGAACTTTCTTCTCCTGCAGGGATTTGGAAATTCCTCAGGACTCTTGGCGTGGGAAAACCTCCTAGTCAAGATGTTCAAATACCGTTTGATATTAATGACCTCAACCTCCACTTTACCTCAGTTCCCTCACTGGATCCTCTTACTAAGGGAGTGTCATTAAATATCATCAGGAATACTATAATTCCCACGCCAGACATCGATGCCTTTGAATTTTCACCAGCTTCGCGGGACGAGATCAAAAAGATTATTCTGTCACTGAAATCCAAAGCCGTCGGTCATGATAATATAGGGCGTATTATGGTCACAACACTTCTTGACATCCTTCTCCCTGCAATAACCCACATAGTCAACCATTCCCTTTCCACAGGACAATTTCCTAACCTTTGGCTTAAAGCTTACGTCCTTCCTCTCCCTAAAGTTCTAGCCCCCTCCGCTCCCAACGAGTATCGTCCTATTTCCATATTACCCTTCCTGTCAAAAATACTTGAATCTGTTGTACATCGCCAAATGACCACATTTCTAACCAAAAGCCGTCTCCTCAATCGTTTCCAGTCTGGGTTTCGTTCGGGACACAGTACGACCACGGCTTTGCTTAAAGTGACAGAAGATATCAGATGTGCCATGGAGGATCGGCGGGTGACAGTTCTGGTGTTGGTCGACTTCAGTAATGCGTTTAACGCAGTCGACCACGACCTGTTACTTGCCGTACTCGAATGCCACAAGATCTCCGTACCTGCTGTTAGCTGGTTCTCCTCTTATCTTCGAGGCCGCCAGCAGGCAATTCGTAACGGGCCTTCTGTTGTATCAGACTGGGCTGACTTGACTGCTGGTGTACCTCAAGGCGGCATTCTCTCCCCCTTACTTTTTTCAACTTTTATAAATTTCGTTACCTCTAACCTTCATTGCTCCTACCACTTGTATGCTGATGACTTGCAGATTTACAGCCATGTTAAAATTGACGATCTGGATGCTGGCATTGCGGCGGTGAACGGTGATCTCTCTGAGATACTAAGGTGGTCGCAGTATTTTGGCATTTCCGTCAACCCCAAAAAGTGCCAGTCAATAATTGTAGGAAGTTCAAGACTACTATCCTGTTTGGACTACACCACTGTTCCACCAGTTCAATTTGACGGTCGTGTGATACCATTTTCTCCAACTGTCAATGATCTTGGTCTGATTATTGATGAACACCTAAGTTGGGGGCCACAGCTGGACAAAGTGTCGCGTAAAGTCTACGCTTCTCTCCACTCTTTGCTTCGCCTCAAAAATTTCCTTCCACAACACACCAAACTAGCCTTAGTAAACTCACTGCTTCTACCTATCTTAGACTATGCGGATGTGTGTTACTTGGACCTGACCGAAGTGCTACTCAATAAGCTTGAACGCTTATTGAATACCTGTATCCGTTTCGTTTTTGGGCTACGTAAATATGATCACGTTTCTCAGTACCGTTCACAGCTAAAATGGCTCCCCATTCGTGATCGTAGGAATCTTCGTATCCTATGTCTCCTTTTCTCAGTTCTCCACGAGCCAAATACCCCTACCTTAAATCCATGTTCGATTTTCTTTCTGACACTCACACACGTCATCTCCGTTCCTCCCATAATAATCTTTTAGCACTCCCCTCTTTCCATTCTGGTTTTATGTCTAACTCCTTCGCTGTCACCGCCGTTCGCCTATGGAATAATCTTCCCGAGAACATTAGAAAAGCCCCTTCTCGCAATATCTTCAAGCGATTAACCCGCGCCCATTATCTGAGCAACGTAAATAGATAGCATTTTCGTGTACCTGTCTGGATATTATATTATTATTATGTAGGTATTATTATATATTATATTATTTTCATTCTATACCTATGTATCCTTTATATAAATTTATATAAGTATTATTATGTATTTTTATTATATATAATTAAATAATTATTAAGTGACGTTTTTAGTTCTTTCATTATTTTATTTTTTTTGCACATCTTTGTACCAGTTTTCCTATACCTCCTGTAGGTTGGCTGGTAGAAAATGCTCTTAGCATTAAGCCCACCTTTTGTGCATTTATTATATAGGTATTTGTGCAATAAAGAATTAAATAAATAAATAAATAAATCTCTCCTACCACTCTAAACATGTAAAAAAAACAATTAAATATCGTGAAAAAAAGTCAGTTTAACAAAATGGCCGCCAAAGCAGTCCGCCATTTTGTTTTTACAACTTTTCGGAATTTTCCCATAAACTGCACCATACAACAGACCATGTCCAAAAAAAATCATCACCCCACCTCCCTCCCTTCTGGGAGATCAATTCACCTCAAGTTGGGTCGACGTAAAAAAATAAAATCTCCCCTATCGCCCAGGGTTGCCAGTCGAAAGTAATAAAAATGGTCAAATGTCATTAGTACGGGTCTTTCCGACAAAACTGCATCAAATTTTAAAATCAAAAGTGGCCATTTCCACTTTTCATGTTTTTGGGGAAAATCTCGAAATTTACCCTAAAAATGGAGAAAAATTCTTTCGCATGGCAACTCTACTCGTCGATCTACACAACCGCTTTTTATACAAGTCAAACCAGTCAAGCCCCCAACACAACAAAAATACGGTTTAAAAATCCTCGAAAAAAAATATTTAATTTATTAAAAAAAAATTTTTTTTGGAATTTTCCCATAAATTTCATTATGTGCTTCACTGTTTACAAAAAACACCATCCCCTCAAATCCCCCCCTTCCGGGAGATCAATTCCCCTCAAGTCGGGTCTGACACGCCCTATACTTTACTTCACTGAAACTCGGCCGCCATTTTGTTTTTTTATATTTTTTTTATAATCTGTCAGACATTCCAAAAACACCCTCAAAATATGAAAAAATGTATGGTCACCAAAAAAGAGAAGCAAAAATTTTTTTTTTTTACAATTTTTTTAAAAAGTCGAGTTTTTTTTTTTCTACTCACCCGAGCACCTTGTACATTTCCCTAAAACATGTTCATATCAAAAAATGGCTCCTTCTGGGAGAACAATCATGTCAATGAGTCAGTCAGTGGTAATCCAGCTATATAGGTACAATGTGTTTTTTTTCGAACCCGACAAACTGTAAGGGTGTATTCTACGAGTGATTTCATCGAGAAAAAACCCCCATATGGGGGGTCAAATCTCAATATTCTAGAAATAGCGGCCATTTTAAAGTTTTAGATACTTAGTTTTCATAAAAAATCATATCTCGACATTTAAACGCCTTACGGACATGAAATAAAATGATTTTATCCGCAAAAAGTCATCTCTATCCAATAAAAATAGGCACAAATGCTAAAAAGTTACATAAAATAAGTTACAAGCACCTAATCTAGTTTTTTTGAGAATAAAAACAGCAAAAATTTACATTTACTTGAATAACTTTGAAAATAGCCCCCATTTGATGGTATTTTTATGTATTCTTTTAAAAGTATTTGAGTTAAGCTAAACAATGATACCAAATCCGTATCTCTACGTCGAGGCAGTCAAGAATTATTGAAAGATCAATCACACCTGGGGTGTTTTCTCGATGAAATCACTCGTTGAATACACCCTTAAAGTTTGTCGGGTTCGAGAAAAAACACATTGTATATTATAATGTTTCAGTACTTTACCTTTACGAGGTCCTGAAATAAAGAAAAATAGACTGTATACTGTTTTTCAGATTTGTTTAAAGTTAACGATTGCGGGTTGGTGGGTTCAATTCTCACTACACATAGCGTGAGAGCTCTTGGTATATTTTATACTTACTTAAATTCCTTATTTCTAAATGAGGTTTGGTAGAATTTGAACCCACGGCTTCACGAATGAGAGCCGAGATCTTATCAATCACGCCAACACGACTCACAAGCGTCTTTAGTACAAGAGCCCACGACCAAAATTTTTGTCTCATAGCATACGGCCAAAACCGCATCAAATCGATATATATACGATTATCCTGAACTCGACACACACACACACGCACTCACGCCTTGTACTAATGTACTTCCTTGCGGGGTAGGCAGAGGTGCATTGCTGCACCCACTTTTCGCCAGAGTGTTATGTTAGTCCCAATGTAATAGGGGGCGGGCCTATTGCCATTTTACGGGCACATCCAAGACCCGAGAACAAATATCCGTGTTTAAACAAATATCTGCCCCAGCCGGGAATCGAACCCGGGACCATCGGCTCAGTAGTCAGGGTCACTAACCACTACGCCATTCGGTCGTCCTGAACTCGAAAATTCTAATATCAGACTTTTTCCGCGTAGCGTTTGGATCTGGCCGAAATTATCAAAAATTGACAAAGAATTTTACCGAACTGCATCATAGCAATATGTCTGATTTGCAGACTGTAGTTGAATGATAGTTCTAAGATAAAATGTAAGAACCTACTTAAGTTTCAAATTCACTACCATTGAGTATGAATGGTCTGGAGACGAAATAGGCAGACGTTCCCCTCTGGCGGGGTGGTAGGCCAGAAAGGCCCACCGATTTATAAAAACTAGGTACTTGCAGTCTCAATTTTCACTAGACTCAATCTAGTTGGCAAAGCGTTCGTTTCATAGAAAATAATTTGTTTACATACTAAAATGACAGCTTCGATTCATAGAATATCCAGATTCCGGATTTGATCACAGATTTGGTCATGGTTTATTGTTATTAGCTGTTTCCTAGCAACCAATGACAAAAGAATGCAATAGTGATGTACCGGTATGTAGATATGTATTAATCGACAAAAAAGGTCATAGTTGGGAAGCGTCCGTAGTCGAATTGGCTTCAGTAATCGTAACTGATCACTGAGGTTAAGCAACAACTGACACGGTCAGCCATTGGTAGGTAAAGCATGAGTTACCGATTTCAAATGGTTCTTTTCTGGACGCTTCCGTGCTTCGGACGGGACGTTAAGCCGTGGGTCCCGGTTGCTGCTTCGGCAGCAGTCATTAAGCCTAGTCAGAGGCCGCCCGAAGGGGCGGCTTGAAAGCATCTGACCGTCGGGTTGCCCACTTACTCGACAACTTCAGTGCATTGTACTCATTCAAAAACGGCGATACAGCTTGCGACCTATCACATGAGTATAAATATACAGCGAAAAGCGGGTGACTTCGTTTATTAATCATTCCTAATTAAATTTAACTATACCTTATTAATTTGAAATTAGTACCTATTTCTAACCCATGTTCTCGAATTCATCGATAACACTTATCGATAATTGTTAAATCCATTGGCAAGAAAAATGAAGACTCTGAAGTCACTTCACGTAACCCTTATTGCTGGGAATTAAAACTCATAATGATATGTCCCATGAGACATAATCATGGTAAACGGTAAAATTTCCCCCCGCAAAAATTGGCAGACTTTTTTGTATCAAGAAAGATCGCTATGACGCTTCCCGAGGGTACACCCGAGTCCGCGTTGTTCTATGTTCACTACAAACGAAACTCCCAAGTATGGACTACAATAAACGATGTGTCAAATTACATCTTCTACCTCTCAAACTACGCAGAGACATAAATTACGTAATTTTTCCGCTGAAAACCTTTTCTTGGCCAAGTAGACTGCCCAGACTTACTTAGCAAACTCGGCTTGCGGATTCCAACCAGGAGGTCCCGCTCTCGGCCCCTCCTTTCCATCCCTCGCTCAAATAGCAATTATAGAAATAACACTTTTGTAATTAGAGCTGCCGAAACATTCAACCGTACGAGTATATGTAGCAATACCGGTATTGATCTATTTTAATAATATTGGTATAACTCAATTAAGGGCCACATTATTAAGCTCACTGTGATGCTAATCGTAAACAGGTTTACAATACAATAAAAAAATAGGTTCCATGCTGTCATCTGCATACATTATCTGTCAATAGTGTCATTATCGAATCCGCTAGGGCGCCACTTTGTATGCATGGAAATGTAAACTTTTATAGTTTTCAACAAACTATCAAATGTGTAAGTCACGCCAATGAGGTCTTTTCAGGATGACATTTGTAGAGAAAAATAAAGAGATTCTCTTACTTCTGATAGAGACAGTAGCTAAGCTGCTAGTGAAGCTAGACCTGTCAATGTCATAAATTGACATTCGGCAAGAAAAGAAGAAGTTTATTAATACCAAAAAAAAAAAAGAAGTTTATTAACAACCTATGAACAAACTTTGACAAGTCATGGATACCTTCACGCTATGTGTCGGAGCTTTGAAAACGATATTCGTGACCTCTACGTGTCCTTGAAAAAACCTGATTGGACGATTGGAGATGGATTATGATTGATGATGTTTAGAGAAATATTTACTTGTAGTAGTTTTTTTCGTAGGCCTTTTAGTACTTCCTTTAGTAGGCTCTTTCGTAGACTCTTTGGTAGTTTGTTTTGTAGTTCTTCTAGTAGTTTCTTTTGGTAGCCGTTTAGTAGTCCCCTTAGTTGTTTTTTTGGTTTTAGGGGTCCTTTTAGTAGTTCGTTTTGTTTTTGGTTTTTTAGTTCGGCTGGGTCTTGGTCTGGGTCGTTTAGGTGGTCTGGGTCGTTTAGGTGGTCTGGGTCGTTTAGGTCGTCTGGGTCGTTTAGGTCGTCTGGGTCTGCGACCAAAGGGATATCTTGGCCGCCATCTTAAACGTTGACGTCGATGACCTAATTTAGAAATAAAAAATATTTATTATTCATCGCAGTAGAGTACGTTTTTATAATTTACTAATATTGGCTATAGGAATTTCGCCATTATGTTTGATTTTATACTTGAATATTTTAGGAATTTACCTACCTAGTTAAATATTTGTGGCTACTAAACATACTTTGAGCTGATTTTCCTCTTTCGGTATGAAAAAAAACTCTTCAGTGGCACCTCGTCCATTATCCCACTTCGTCAACATTTCCCCGTCGTTTACTTTCCTACTATGTCTAATAGATTTTCTTTTGACGTTACGTTGGGGACGGAAGATGTCATAAATGGTACAAAGCTGTATTAAACTAGTTAACACTCAATATTATTCATAATATAAGAGCTAGTTATTGCATATGGTTCAGATATATTATTATGTCAATGTCTAAGATATGGTTGAATTCACATCCATTGAGTTTTTGTATTAGAATAGAATAGAATAGAATTCATTTATTCACAAGAAACAAGGTTATACATGAGATCTTAAACATCAAATTACAGTTTCTATCATGCTTCACCGAGGAATCGGTATGTGAAATACTTAACAAATAAAATGTTACTTCATGCACAAATTGAGATTACTTAAATAGGTATTAAATGCACTACAATAATTACATAAATTAAAATACTATGCCAATTCAATACAATTAATTAAATAGGTACTAGTGATATGTCAATTGAAATTAAAATAAGAATAACAAAATATTAATACATATTAAAATTCATTTGCAATCTCATAATTTAATTTATAATTCATTCTTTTATAATTAAAAAAGTCATTGATTGAATAAAATACATTTTCTGTCAACCAATATTTTAGTTTATGCTTAAATAGTTTTAGAGGCAATTGTTTTATTTCATGCGGTATACAGTTATAGACCTTTATAGTCATGATGTGACAATTTTTGCTATACAAGGCACTATTATGCTTTGGTAGAACTAGGCGTTCTTTGTTCCTTATGTCAAAATTTACAATGTTGCCAGCTTTTTTATAAAGATTAGGGTTACTTTTAACATGTATAGCTGCCTCTAGAATGTACATAGAAACAAGTGTCATAATTTTAGACTTTTTAAACAAAGGCTTGCACGAATCTGTTTGTTTCTTACCGTATATTGCTCTTAAACATTTTTTTTGAACAATAAAGGCTTTATTAAAGTCTGTGGAGTTTCCCCAAATCAATTATTGGATGAAAGGACTAGAATCTATGCCGGCTAAAAAAAATGCAGTGCTGTTGAGTATGAAGTTTTGCTAGCACCATCTATAATTTATGATCAAACGAACTTACCTTTAAGTGAAGTTCGATCCATAATTATGCGAGCAGCTTTATTCGACGCGATTTATAGTTAACATATTGTAGATGCTGATCCAAGCCCATCCTTCACATGGTATTTTAAAGTAAAAATAAAATAAGAAAACATTTTTCATCAGAACAATGAGTAAATGACTAGCAATATTTTCCTCTTGTCACACTGAAAAAAAAGCCCCCTTGCGCCCTCTAGCGGACGCGCAAGTGCTTCTTCATTCTGTTTAAAGACATCAACTAGTGAATAAAGGAGGTACAGTACAGTAGTACCAGACCTAATAATACTATATTAAACACGTGTGCTTAATACACGTCAAATGTTAAATAATTTATAATCATAGTTGTAATAAATTGTCCTTTATGAATTATTTTCCAACCATAATTATTAAACCTAATGGTAGCCTAGTATCACCATTTTGTTATTTCTTAAGTTATTATTGTTTTATTTTCCCCAATCTGTATAATAAATAGGGTGGGATAATTTTAATTCTTTAAGGTATTAAGAAAAAATTCTGGGTGGGAACTCTATAAATCGCGTCGAATAAAGCTGCTCGCATAATTATGGATCGAACTTCACTTACAGGTAAGTTCGATTGATCATAAATTATGCTTCGCAGCTTTATTCGACGCGATTTATAGTTAACATATTGTAGATGTTCAGAGTATATTTGAAATATAAAATCAATGTTATAACTTATACTTATTGTAACATAATTGAGATCACAATTCTTCTAAAGGTAGGTATTATCATAATCATTGAAATAATCATTAAAATAATTCACAAATCAGTTAGGATAACAAATGAATCCACATCAAATCTTGCTAATTGTAGCAAAAGTCAAAATAACAACAAAAAAATATATAGGTATTTCTTCAGTCGAAAATTTTGCTAATTTAAGCAAAAAATGAAATATAAAAATTTTTATATAATTATTCTTACTTTTTCTTATACATTAGTATTATTATTATTGAGTATTGCACTCGCAAATACGCTAGTATCACAAATTATGTCCTTATTATAAAATCTTGCGAAGACCCCAGACGAATCGCTCCATCCTGCGGTCCTGCGTGTTATGTCAATGTTACTGTAAAAGCCCGAACAACAGTAAATCCTAAGATTTACGCGTAAAACCTAAGATTTACCAACTCTTAATGGTAAAAGCCCGAAAGATTTGTGATTCGCACTTTTACCACTATTCACTTGGTAAATCTTAGGATTTACATTAAGGCACGGTACCTAAATGTTGGAAAAGCCAGGTTATAACTTATAACCTCCGTAGTCGAACAAAGCGTCCGTAGTCGAGCGGGCTTCAGTGATCGTAACTGATCACTGAGGTTTAGCAACAACCAGCATGGCCAGCCATTGGATGGGTGACCGATTTCAAGTGGTTCTTTTCTTGATGCTTTCGTGCTTCGGACGGCACGTTAAGCCGTGGGTCCCGGTTGCTGCTTCGGCAGCAGTCGTTAAGCCTAGTCCATTGGTACTCAACCTTTTTTATATAAGGGCCACAAACACGTTTAAGTCATGGTGTCGCGGGCCGCAAGCAATTTTTTTTTTACTTTTATAAAGCGATGTAAACTATCGAATAATAATATAAAAAACACATGCATATACTACTCTATGTAAAAAGTATCAGTATTAGATCAATAAAACAAAAAATGATTTTTATACATCCAAATTTATTTTATCACCTTCAAAGTAAAAACGAATTATCCAATCATCACAACATTTTTTTAAACGCTGTTTCTAGTGAGGTGTTTAGTACTCGTGGTGAATTTTCCTTTTTGTCTTCCATCGATTGTTAGTTAAAGTCATGTTGACTGTTTTCTTTGACGATCGTGGTGTTGCGCACTCGGAATTCTTGCCAGAAAATCAAACGGTAGGAAAATAATATTATTTGCGGGTTATGTAGAATTTAATACAGCAAATTCGACAAAGAAGACCAGATTTGTAAGTGGAAAAAAATTATGATGATCCAGATTTGTAAGTGAAACAATGATGATCCTTTTGCACAAGGATCATCATTGTGAATGAATTTTTGAGCAAACGCTCAACAAATACCTTCGAGCATCCACCATATTAACCAAATATGGCTGCAGCCTCACAGCTCTAGCTTATTTTTTTTCCTTAACTCAAATTACCACTTCGAGGCACTGTTTTCAATCGATAGAAGACAATAAGGAAAAATCGCCGCGAGTACTAAAAACAACTCTGAAAACAGTGTTAAAAAAAATTTTGATGATTGGATAATACGTTGGCGTATGTGTATCGTTTCTCAAGAAGCAAATTTTGAAGGTGATAAAATAAATTTACACGAATAACAATATTTTATTTGTTTTATGGATATATAATCCCGATACTTTTTACACAGAATGTATTCTCTATGATCCCTCATGGCGCGCGGGCCATTGATAAAAGCCCGGCGGGCCACATGCGGCCCGCGGGCCGCAGTTTGAGTATAGCTGGCCTAGTCAGAGGCCTTCGGGCGTCTTGAAAACGTCTGACAGTCGGGTTGCCCACTTAACCGACAACTCGCTCAGCACAAGCTTGCTTGTGTTGGGGTCCACCAACCCGCACTAGGCCAGCGTGGTGGACTAGATCGAAACCCTTCCTTCATTGGAAGGAGACCCGTGCCCCAGCAGTAGGGACGTAATGAGTCGTGATGATGATGATAACTTATAACTAACCGAACTTGATTATTACACATTTTTAAAATAATTATGTTGATTTAAAGGTTTTAAAATGACTGTTCATAAAAAATAATATAAATTCTGAAAGAAAATAATTTAAGTTTTTGATGGAAATAAATTAATAGGTAATAATTAATCTTTGTTTTATTCCCAAAACCAACTTTTACTAGGTGTCAGTAGTAAAACCTAGCATTTACCAAATTCTAATGGTAAAAGCCCGAAAAAAATGACCCATTTTCACAAATCCTTACATTTACCAACTCATGTTGGTAAATCCTAAGATTTACTGGTAAATCCTAGGATTTACCGTTGTTCGGGCTTTTACAGTAACATCAATACTGACACTCAAATTCCTAGCGGTGGAGGTAGACGCATGGCGCGTACTGTGGGCGCTGAACATATCCGTATCCACCCCAGTTTCAGTGAGAACATCCTTTATTCAATGACTCAGGGTCTGGGATCAAACGTTTCGGTGTGGTCTTCGCAAGCTAACAAATAACTTTTCTTGACAATTATTTCGCAAGGGTCTTGTCTTATTTATGTAACTTTTTAAACAAAGACAAGCATATTTCTTGTTTCGGAATAAAAAATGGAATTCTCAACAAGGGCTGGTATTTGTTAGGCCAGATGTTTTGATATGATCTGGAATTTTAATTATAATTTCCTTTCCTTCATTTATTCGAATGTTTACAATCTTTATAAGTGAATACGTTTGTACACGGTGAGCCGAAACTAGTGCTAATAAGGTTATTGTCTTTTTAGTCAGTATGTCTAAATTTAGATCATCATTAGGCCAGTACTGGCTTAAGTAGTTTAAGACTACATTTGGATCCCAAACTAAATTATATTTAGGCATGGGTGATCTCATCTTGAAGATGCCTTTCATAAATCTGTTCATTCTGTCATCATTAATTTTATAACCAACGATGAGTGCTAAAGCTGACTTAGTGGAATTTATAGTGCCATACTTTGCTCCTTTATTAAATATTTCGGTAAGAAAATGGATAACAACAGGTACAGGGGCGTTGGTATAGCTATAATTGTTATTTTGGCAATAATCAATCCAGGATTTTATACAAGACTCATATTGTTTGTAAGTATTATTAGAAAGGGATGATAACATTATATCTACAGAGGCCGAGGACAAGCTCCTATCCATTAACGCCTGCCGGACAATTTCACGGCAACTAAGGTCAGTGATGCGTGAAGGTTGTGGATGTGTCTGAAAGAGGATTGCAAAAGGTATCTATTAGGTTCGAATACAATGGGGTCCGAAACAGACATTTTTTGTATAAGGGGGTACCACGTTTGGGTTGGCCATTCCGGGAAAACTAATATACCCTCAGCCCTGTCATGTAAAATTTTCTGCAATGTTTTTAAAATAATAGGAAATGGCGGAAAGGCATAGAAATTTAATTCGGTCCATGGTACTGTAAATGCATCAATTTTCCAAGCACCAGGATCATTCTTCCAGGACACGAAACGAGAACATTTGGCATTGTTCCTGCTAGCAAATAGATCCACCTCTGGTTGACCTAACGCATATACATACACGCTCACGCCCGTATCCCAGAGGGGTAGGCAGAGATTACGGATTTCCACTGGGCACGATTCTGACACACCTCTTTCGCTTCTTCCACATTCATACATCTGCGCATACATGCTCGTCGGTTACGGGTACTCTTAAATTGGCCCTTTTTCAGTATGTCGCCAATCTGGTCGACATACGTCCGTCTAGGGAGACCCCTCCCGACTCTTCCACTCACTTCTGCTCTATATATTTCCTTTGTCACTCTTTCATCATTCATTCTTTCCACATGTCCAAACCACCGAAGCATTCCTTTCTCTACTCTTGTCACTACATCTTCTTTCAGACCACACTTTTCTCTTATAAAACTATTCCTCAATCTGTCATTCAGAGTCACACCTAACATCTAGAGAGCGCATCTCTACCGCATTTAATCTACTTTCATGCTTCTTCTGCCATACCCAACTTTCACTGCCATACATCAATGTCGGCACCAACACGGCATTGTGAATAGCCGTGCCGTGCCTGCTTGCTACGCATGTGCGTGCGCACACACACATAGATATGGTTGTCCAGTGTATGTATCTTCAGTGGAATACAGAGCTTCACACAGTACGGTTGTTTCATTTATATCATCTGGCGAACGAGTTTGTGTCTACCCGCGCGTGCTAACAATGTCCGGTGCAATAGGCCACATTTCGGTTTTTGACCATAATTCAACGGATTGGCAAATTTTCCTAAGTCGTTTGAAGCAGTACCTAAAATTGAACGATATAAAGAAGGAAAACCAAAGTGCTTTATTGCTAACACATTTGTCGGACGAAACGTACAGGTTAGCTAGGAACCTCGTGCATCCCAAGAACATCGAGGAAGTCACATTTGAGGAACTAGTTAAGGAGCTCAGCAGTCATTTCACTCCAAAAAGGTGCAACTTCGCCGACAGGGCGAGGTTCTACGAAGCGAGCAGGGCAGGTGGCGAAAGCGTGGAGGCATGGGCGGCGAGGTTAAGGGGCCTCGCTATTCTGTGCGACTTCGGCAGCGAGCTCGAGGTCCTGCTACGGGACCGGTTCGTACTCGGGATGAGTATGGGCCCGGAGCGGGACCGGCTGTTCGAGACGGACGCGGCCACGATAACCTTCAACAAGGCGTTGGAGCTGGCGCAGCAGGCGGCGTGTGCGCGACAGGCGCGCGCGGCCGCCGTGCCGCTCAAGGAAGAGCCCGTGTTCCGGGCAGGCGTGAGTCCAGGTGGCGCAGAGCCGCGCCGCTGCTCCGCCTGCGGCTTGAAGAGCCATACGGCTGATAAGTGTCGTTACAAAAAGTTTCGGTGTCAACAGTGTGGTGAGAGAGGTCACCTTAAGAAAGTGTGTTCAAATAAAAAGAACCATAGGCTTCTTAACAGTGTCAGTGTCGAAACGGGGTCGGGGTCGACATCCGCAGGGGCGCAAGTTGACGTTGAGGAGCACACTTGCCGCGAGTGTGAGCTTTACAATTTGAGGTATGTCAGTTACAAACCAATTTGTATTGAAGTTTCTGTAAATAATATAAATTTAAACATGGAATTGGATTCTGGATCTGGTGCATCTATAATTTCCGAAGAATTGTATTTAAAATATTTTAACAAATTGAAACTGCAACCTTGTAATTTGAAATTTTGTCTTTATAATGGACATAAAATTTCGCCCTTGGGATATTTTGATGCAAAAGTAGAATATGAGTCGAATTACAGGAACCTACAGATTTTTGTTGTTGAGAATAACGGTCCGCCTTTATTAGGACGAAATTTCATGTCTGAATTCAAATTATATCTCACATCAGCTGTTAAAAACTTGAGTATCGACAAGTGCCCAGTTGAGGTTTCCCAATTATTAACAAAATATTCAGATCTTTTCAAAGATGAGCTTGGTTTGTTCAATAAATATAAAGTTAGTTTGCACCTGAAAGAAAATGTCCAACCAAAATTTTTCAAACCCCGCCCAGTGCCGTTTGCTTTAAAAAGTAAAGTAGAGGCAGAAATTGATCGACTTGTTAGTCAGGGTATTCTTGTGCCAACAACCTTTTCGGAGTATGCTACACCAATAGTGCCAGTTTTAAAAGAAGATGGCAAGGTGAAGATCGCGGGCGATTTCTCCTTAACTCTTAATCGTGATTTAAAAATTGAGAAGTATCCTTTACCTCGAGTAGAAGAAGTATTTTCTATTCTGGGGGGCGGTGAGAAATATTCAAAAATCGATTTAAGCAACGCCTATAACCAATTTTGCATATCTGACGTAGATGGTTCACAGGATTTAACTGTTATTAATACGCCAAAAGGACTCTTTAAGTACACACGACTAGTGTATGGCCTTGCTAATGCTCCTGCAATATTCCAGCGGGCTATGGAGACCTTGTTGGCAGGTATCAAGGGCGTGAGCTGTTGGTACGATGATATTTGTGTTACGGGACCTACTAAAGAAATTCATCTGCAGAGGCTGCGTGAAGTTTTAAACCGTTTAAGAAATGCTGGTCTGCGTCTTAGTAAGAACAAATGTTCTTTATTTCAAGATAGCGTAAAGTATTTGGGTTTCATAATAGATAAAACCGGTCTCAAAACATGCCCTACAAAAACGGAAGCGATAATAAAGGCTCCGATACCTACCAACGTGTTAGAGGTTAAAAGATTTTTTTCAATTATTATCGAAATTTTATCCCAGGTGCATCCTCTTTACTAAGCCCATTACATGAACTCCTACGCAGTGAAGTACAATGGGAGTGGGGCGAGCGGCAACAGCGCGCTTTCGATGCCGTTAAACAGCAGCTAGCCTCGGAGCGCGTCCTGGCCCACTACGTGCCCGGCGCGCCCCTCGTGCTCACGGTGGACGCCGGACCCGCCGGCCTCGGAGCTGTCCTGGCGCAGCGGGATCCCGAGGGGGTCGAGAGGCCGATAGCTTTCGCCTCGCGCTCACTCAGCGCAAGTGAAAAAAATTACAGCCAGGTACAGAAAGAGGCCACCGCGATTGTCTATGGTGTACAACATTTCCACCAATATTTGTATGGCTGTGATGTAGCTTTCACATTACGAACGGATCATCGGCCTTTACTAACCATTTTTGGAAAGAAAACTGGTATACCGGCTATGGCAGCATCCCGCTTACAAAGATATGCTATTATTCTTTCGGCATACAATTATACTATTGAGTATATTAGCGGGGAAAATAACATAGTGGCCGATTTCTTTTCACGAGCTACTTCCACGGAACCTTGTCAGATAGAAAGCAATGATTCATATTTGGTGAATTTTTTAGATCCCGATATCTTACCAGTTACTTTTGCTGACATTAAAAAAGCCACATGCGAAGATAAAACCTTACAAACAGTAATTGGTTACATGAATCACGGTTGGCCCCGAAAAGTTAAGTGTCACGAAATTGCACCTTATTTTCATTGTAAGCTTGATTTAGAATTAAACAATGGTTGCTTATTTCGGGAACATAGGATCATTATACCTAAAATATTCAGGGTGAAAATGTTGGACGAGTTACACACTGGCCATTTTGGTATTAATAAGACAAAGAGCTCCGCTAGGTCAAGAATGTGGTGGCCGGGAATAGATAAGGATATTGAGCGTTGGATAGGTTCTTGCGAAGCGTGTGTGAGCGTGCGGCCCGCCCCCCCGCGCGCGCCGCCCGCACCGTGGCCGCGCCCGGCCGGGCCTTGGCAACGAGTGCACTTGGACTACATGACAATAGGACAAAATACCTATCTCGTAGTGATCGATGCCTATAGTAAGTGGGTTGAATGCCTACACATGAATTGTGGAATCTCAACTCGTGCACTTATAACAAAACTGAAATATTTATTTTCTGTATTTGGAATTGCGAATTGTCTAGTTTCCGATAATGATCCTAAAATAAATTCTTTAGAATTTAGCGAATTTTGTTTAGCAAATGGAATCAAACATTTGACATCGCCGGTGTATCATCCGGCTAGTAACGGGCAAGCAGAAAATTCAGTTAAGGCATGCAAAAAAATGTTAATGTGCCTGTTCTTATCAAATTCAACCCAATCGATAGCGGCTATTCATGAAAAGCTCCTCGGTTTATTGTTTGAATACCGTAACACGGTACATTGTACGACCGGACAAACGCCTGCGATGTTGATGTTTGGACGAAATCTAAGGTCAAGGTTAGATTTGGTTTTACCTGATAAGAGCATGGATCAAGAAGTACTACAAAATAATTATACTCCAAAGTGTAATAGGCAATTTGATATTGGTGATAACATCTGGTTAAAATGGTTTGTGAATAGGAAACATGTATGGACATTAGGAAAAATTACTAAAAACATAGGTAATCGCATGTTTGATATATTTGTTCCTCAGTTTAATGTTTCTTGTATAAGGCATATAGATCAAATAACGAAATATTGTGGTGATTCGATTGTTTTTGACGAGAAATTAAGCGGAAATGCCGTTGAATCGAATTGTTCGGCCGCGGTGATATCACCAAGGCAGCCCCCGCCTCCGCCCGAACCGGTCTCCACTTCCCCCGCGCCCCCAGCTGTTGCTGATAGTTACAGTTCTCCTGTTGCGGGACCAGTTGTTGAGGAGGAGGGAGACGAAGTATGGGAGCAGGCTCAGGCAGCGGAGGCCGGTCCGTCAGCTGATGCTCAATGTACAGAGTCCGACCTTCAAGGGCCCAGTGAGCGAACCGAGCGACCTACTTGTAATAATGATAATAATCATAATAATAATGGCGGTCAGTCGCTGGGTTCGAGCATGCAACTTAGACCTAGAACTAAGCATATTAATTATAAGCAGTGAATTTATTATTTATCTTTTGTATTCTTTGTATACCTACAGGATTTCAAAATAATGTTGGAGGAGTGCTACGCATGTGCGTGCGCACACACACATAGATATGGTTGTCCAGTGTATGTATCTTCAGTGGAATACAGAGCTTCACACAGTACGGTTGTTTCATTTATATCACACGACCTGACTCGCCACAATGCGCGGCGCAGGCGGCGGGGGCGGCGTGGCCGGCGTAGGCGGCGGTGGCGGTGGGGCCCACGCCCATGGCGGAGGCGGGCTCCTCGTTTGGGGCTCCCGGGGTTAACTCTTGATGTTGGAATCCAGTGCTTGCATCCTCCCAGTCATAGAATGTGGGGCTGTCCATGTGCGGCTCATTTCTGAGTTCCGGAACCACTATAAACAATAAAAGGTAGGTGTCAGATTTGTCCCGATGACATTTCGCAACACATTTTCCTTAAACGAAAGAGAATACCCCGCTGGTAGCCCGTATCGTGAAAATTTACAGTAAATACATACCGTAGTTTTCGCCATTTTGAGAATTCAAATCACTGGGCGTGGGCGCACCACTACGATCTTGGCGGCGTCGATGTCCGTAAGCTAATCGGTCTTCGTATTTCTAAATTTTTCGACGAATCCGTTCCTCCTTCGATTCGTTTTTTTCTTTTTCTTCCCATTTTACGCACAAATATCACAATTTATGGAAAAAAAAAAACTGTTTGGTTGGAAAAAATGTGCGAAGGCGTGGAGCACGGAAAAACACAATGAAGAAGCACTTGCGCGTCCGCTAGAGGGCGCTAGGGGGCTTTATTTTTTTTTCAGTGTGACAAGAGCAAAATATTGCTAGTCATTTACTCATTGTTCTGATGAAAAATGTTTTCTTATTTTATTTTTACTTTAAAATACCGTGTGAAGGATGGGCTTGGATCAGCATCTACAATTTGTAACTATAAATCGCGTCGAATAAAGCTGCGAAGCATAATCGGTTTTTGTCTTCGGTTGTTGTCTATGGTTGAAAATCTCGCATTTTCTAATTCTCTAAGAATAGGAAAGAAGACGAGGCGTCACGGAAGGGAAAAAAATTAACGCGACACAAAAAACGTATTTGGACACAAAAGCGCGACACATACCTAATTATGTAGGTACAAATGGAGTCTTATCGCTTAAAGTATATTTACCCAGATAACCTTGGGTGCAAGTGCAGGTATATACGAGCTTACCCAAATTTAAATAATTTATTTCGGTTGTTGTAGAATCTGTAAACACATAAAGTAAGTAATGAATTTTAATTAATTTTTACACTCACGAATGTAACGCAATGAAAAAGTTCCATTCGTTACATATTTGTGGTTGGTGGAGTCTCCACTCCCACTCACTAAGTCGGCAGAATACCAGCGCTGTGATTATTTAATTATAATCATAGCATTATGCTGTTTCAGAAACCTTTCACATGTCATGTTGCTTATCTGTCTGTTTCATATTATTAATGTCGTGTTTATGTAATCTTAATGTTAGTAATCTTGCTGTATAACCTGTGTATGTGTTGTGTTAAGTAAATAAATAACTTATCTATCTATGAATCATTGCTCGTGAGTGTAAAATAGTCCAACAACTTATAAAAGTATTTTTTTAAAACATACTTACGTCTACTGAAAATGCTGAATTGAAGGCTGGTAACTTCAGAATTTAGTATAGAAATATATTATATATTATAGCAGTTCCCGCGAGCTTCGCTTCGCCTTACGAAGTTTTCCTGTGGGAATTCCGGGATAAAAAGTAGCCTATGTTTTTTTTCAGGGTCTAGACTATCTGCATACCAAACTTTATTCAAATCCGTTCAGTAGTTTTGGCGTGAAAGAGTAACAGACAGACAGACACAGTTACTTTCGCATTTATAATATTATATATAAGGATAAGGATAAAGATAATTATAAGGATTTACCTGATATTCCGTTGTACAGTTCTGGTTTAACTGCACCTATGATTTACAAAGCTTACGATAAACTCAAATTACATAATTCACGATTCACACAAGCGGCCTAATGGACAATTATATCTTTGTGCCCCTGGCTCTGGAGACTACGGGAATCTGGAGTCATGACGGCAAAATATTCATGAAAAGCCTAGGCCGTCGCATGAGGGACTGCGGGCTAGACATCCGCTCTGGAGCGTTTCTGATGCAGAGGATCTCTCTGGCTGTACAGCGAGGCAACGCTGCCAGCGCCTTGGGGACCTTTGCGTATGATGCGTTCCGGTTCGTCCGTTCTGATTTTAACTCAAAATTTAGGAAATATTGTCTAATTTAAGGCAGCCACATATTATTTTCATGTCAGAGCCTTTTTACTATGGCTATTTAGTTCATATACAGGGTGTTGCAAAAAGGGTATACTAAGCCGAAACTTACATGCTTAGGTTTAGGTTTCGGCTTAGTATTTATTTTAGTTCAGAGCAGTATTCACCTACCTTTAGCATTAAGATTTGACCTATTTTTAAAATATTACCTATCAAGGGCGTACCCAGGATTTCAGGTAGAGGGGGGCAACTCATACCTCTTTCAAGATGATGTTTGGACGGGTATATTGAAAAGAAAAATCGTGATGTTAAAAATGTGATAGAGAACTACGAGTATCTATCTATTTATAATGTTTATTTATTTTATGCTTTAAAAAAAAAATCGTCGGCTGTACCGTTTTAAAACATAGTAAGAACCATGAGACAAAATGTTCAGGAGAGCCAAAAAATATATTTGTCGTTTCATTTCAATGCCCTGGTCAAAACTATGATCACATCTGAACGAATGTAAGCTAAAAAAGAAGCGGCAGAAACTTGGCCTGACATACAATACTATTTCATTTAAATATGACTAATATTGTAGCTGTAATGCACAAAAGAAAACACAAACTAGGTTTTAAATAGTTTTCTGACCCTAAAAATGCCCTGACTGACCATTTCATAACCTAGTAAGGGCCATTTTTGTGTCATTTTATATTGAAATTACAATTATTGTGTTGGTTGGTGTTGCTAAATTTTTTATATGTTTGGGATCCTTCACATAATATAATTCCAATTTTGCAGCACTTTTATATACCTATTACATAACTGTACTGTAAGTAATGGCTCAAATAACCGCATATTTTTATGTTTTTGTTTAATCCTAATTTAAATAAACTAAATTAAATTGCCATAGTAAGAAGGATCTGACATAAAAATTATTTGACTGCCTAAAAGTAGACAATATTTCTTAAATTTTGAGCTATAAATCTGTTTTCTATGTTATATAAGTTGAGTTTTTTTTGGTTCATGCAAAATAGGACTAGTAGAAAGGTTCTGACGAGAAAGGTCTCTTCTCTATAGAGAAGTGCTGCAAAATTGGAATTATATTATGTGAAGGATCCCAAACATATAAAGACAAACTTTAATAAAGGAGACAACATTTTCTTATGTTTGACTTTTATTTCAACTTTCTAGGACTCATTGGTTCAAAAAGACGGGTTCTGAAATATCAGATATTTTTTTCGAAAAAAGAGTAATAATGTTTTTGCCTTTCTAAAATTAAACCTCGAAAATTGACAATTGCTGACCATTTGAAAACCTAGTATGAGCCATTGACCATTTTAAAACATAGTAAGTAAAGTAAAGATTAAAATGGTTGGTGGCTCTTACTAGGTTTTGAAATGGTTTTTCTGCCATTTTTTTGACAGTGTGGACGTAAGTAAGTAGTAGGTTTAGTAGGTTTTTTTTCAAACATGGTACTTACTAGGTTTTGAAATGGTACAGCCATATTAAAGATTGTTTACATCGATTACAGATCGAGATAGTTTACATTTTGTCTCAGAAGAAGTTGAATAGGTTGTAAGTATAGAATGTTCTTCGTGGTATTGCTATTGATCGTATAAATTGGTGCTATTCACTGCAAAAAGTACTATCGTCCGTAACTACGTAGCACTAGATGTTGATTTCTCCAAATTATATTCGGCTTTAATCCTAGATGGCTCTGATTTTCTGGTCGAGAAAACTAGGTTTACGAAAATTTACGTTCATTTTATCTTCTAGGGGGGGGCAGCTGCCCCCCCCTGCCCCTACCTGGGTACGCCCTTGTTACCTATAGTTTTCTGAATAAATATTATTCTTATTCTCTTATTCTTCTTATTTATTTATTTATTATAAAAACAATAATGCTTAACAGCTATGGCCAACACGCGATTATTGGTAGGTAGAATACCAATTTTGCAACACCTTGTAGATAAAACAAAAGGAAAATATAAAAATTATGCCGGCAGCTATTACTTATAGTGACGTCGTGTAAAAGTGCTGCTAAATTGGAATTATATTATGTGAAGGATCCCAAGCATATAAAAAATGTAGCGCCACCGCAATTATTGCAATTTCAATATAAGTACTTGACTTGTCTTAAATTACACAATAATGGCCCTTTCTATGTTATGAAATTGGTCAGTCTGGGCGGTTTTAGGGTGAGAAAACCATTTAAAACCTAGTTAGTGTTTTCTTTTGTGCATTACAGCAACAATATTAGTCATATTTAAATGAAATAGTATTGTACGTAAAGCCTAGGTTCTGCCGCTTCTTTTAAGCTTACATTCGTTCAGAGGGGCTAGTACGGGGCGCATTTAAGACGTAACAAGAGTTTTGAATCGCGGTCACTCACATCGATCGCGCAGCCTCAAGAGCGAGCGCGACGGAGAACTTTTGTCACGTCTTAAGAGCGTCCCGTGCTACAGGGCCAGATATGTATCATAGTTTTACCAGGGCATTGAAATGAAGGGACAAAAAGTTTTTTGGCTCTCCTGAACATTTTGTCTCATGGCTCTTACTGTGTTTTAAAGTGGCACAGCCGCAATGACTTTATGATTATGATGCATAAACCTAGACCGCTCCAATATTTTATTTTCATGTCATTCATATTCCAGTTAATTTGAAAATCATCTTACCCCAATGTTGAAGAAAGATATCTGGAAAAAATATGTATAAGTAAATTTAAATTTAATATCGATGCATGTATCATAATATGCTGAATTTTATTTAAGTAACACAATTTGTAAGTGGTACACACGTTTATTATCTATAATTACATTTAATATCCATCTATTTTAAGCTTTAAAACTGCAGAAGCACGATTCATCAAAAATGTGTGAAACAATTAAATTAAATTAAATTAAATTATTGTGATAATGCTGGTAATACCCATATTAAATTCCTACTTAAAATACTTAAAACTAACCCCGTACCTACCCTTTCGATTGTCCTGCACAGAATCTGTAAACAATAAAATTTAAGTAAAACATTATGAAGTATTAAGGTCATAGCTCATCAGAGCCACCCGGCACTTTTCATTGCTTGAGAGTGTATTTTAAAATGGACTTACTTGAATATCCATGGCTGTACATTGGACAAATCCATAGTAGGAACTGAAAAGGAACAAATAGATAGCTATATAGAAGACAATTTTATGTAAACCAAAAAAATATGATAAAATTTAAAGGTTGAAACTTAATTAGGGTAAAAAAGTCGGTCTTAACACTAAAAGGGATCTCTGCCAGACCACCTTTGGATGGAGGGAATAAGAGATTATGATTATAAGAAAATTAAGAAATACAGAATGACTGGGTTTATATAGAACTAACTAGCGTTTTCAAACTACTGAAATAAAAGTATTTTTTTCCGAACTAGAAATTTATTTTACATTTGTTACAGCGCGAGCGCTAAAACTATTTAAAGCAGAAATTACATAACCTTTTTCATAACAACGTGGACTCAAGTGCACGATGGGTAAATTCAATATTCATAAATTTACCTGTAGGTAGGTATATACTCACACAAATATGGCAATAAGCCGACCACATCTGTCGAAGAACCGATAACCGTTGATGATTTATCGTGTTCTATGCATAGTTACGACATGGATGTCAAAAGGCTGAATGCAAACGACTTCGAAGGTATAAAACCATTATCTAGAAGATTGTCACACCGTGAAATTTTATGGATATTATTGAAATAAGTAATTAAAATTGGCTGAAGTTTTTTATACGTAGTTAGTATAGTTACGTAACCACAGTTAATTTAACATACTTTACCGGAACCAAAATGATATGCCCAATAGTATAGCCCATGATTACTCCTTTCCAAAGTTGTCCAAAGTAAAATTGTAGGTTCAAAATACATTTATTTTTCAATTATTTTGATAAAGTCAATAAGTTTTGACACTGTTTTACTTACTCCAAGAAAATTAGATGCGATGCCAGTTTTCCAGGTGTCTACGAAGAGAACGCGATAGCTGCACCGGTTATCGGTTATTTGACAGATGTGGTCGCCCAATTATTGCTTTATTGTGAGTTTAAAGGCTCACATTCACGGGCGCACCAATCAGAATCTGAATCTGATTTTTTTTTTTCTACTTCCATGGTTATACTGTCATTTGTTAGGGTAGGTTTTATACCTACTAATTCTTATCGTGTATAAGTTCCTGTTTTTTTTTATTATATACCTACCTATCTTAAAAATGTGCATTTACTAATATGTTACATAACTTGTTTTATAGTTTTTTTATCTCACAGCTGATGTTACTTAATTAATCCCACATTTATTCATATGTTTCAATAGATTGTAAGTCTTGTAAACGTTATTATCTTAAGATTGTTTAGCCTAGGATTAATGTACACTGGGTTGTTAAATAATTGTGTAAGTTTATGAAAATAAAGACCTTAAAAAAAAAAAAAAAAAAAAAAAAAAAGAGATTCTGACCACTGTATGTATACGTCTCCACACTAGGCTAAATGCCTGTATAGTGGTGACCCGCGGAAGATTACATTTAGTATTCTGTTTTTAAACTAATTTATAGTTATATTATAAAAACAGTTTTGGCTTAAAATTCAGATGTTTTAAACTAGCATTTTGCAACAAGTCCGCGGACAAATCAGCGTGTGAATGTGTTGGTGGGTGCGGCTCGCGGTACGGCGCGGCGCTCGCTGACAAATAGACACCTTTTACGAGTCTCAAGAATAGTCCCAAATTTCTATTAAACAACTTAACTATTCACTGGTGAATGTTTATAATGGAATTTCAAAACATATTTACTTGTATTTTGCAAAACCCTTATCAGGGTAAATATAAATTTGCTCGCAAGTCAAACAAAGCTGTAACACTGGACTCAGATCCCAGCATTATTTTTTATTTTATTTTATTTTATTTTATTCGGAAAACTAGAGACTTATAACAATGTATGTAGCTATATCTTAAAGTAAATAACAGAAAGTCAATTAAAGTTTCCACTAATAGTAACATTGTAGACACTTGAAAACAACGTCGTAAGCCTTATTCAATAATGTAGAACTATAAATTAAATATCTTACTAATCTTATGCTAAGCTTGAACTTTAGTAACCTTAGGATTTTAGTATTTATAGTACATATATTATTTTATAATATTCATCTATTGTACCTACTTAAGGGCCCGTACAGGGTGACGTGCCGCGCCAATTTTGGGTTTTCAATGCTCTTCACACAGCACAGGCAGTGACACGCACACATGTAAGTTTGCACAGTGGGTCGATAAACTTTTACTCGCCAACTTTATTGACAATTATGTTCAAGTACATTTTGGGTGATTTTAGGGTAAGTAAGTATAATTCTTACTTACACTGGTAGGCACCAGGAAAGAGTAGAAATTAATAGGGATGCCACTTTACTCTATACTCGGAACCCGATTAGCTTTCTCAAACAAATGTGGTATTTACTTGTAGAAAGGTAACTAAAAGTATTAAAGTGTAGATAATAAGTTTCGGGCATCCTCCAGCCAACTGAACCCCGACGACAAAGCAAAGTAAATACATAGTGTCGCAAAAGGGCTATACTAAGCCAAAAGGGGATGACTCAAGGGGTCATTCTGAACAACTTTTGTTCTACGAGATTTGCAAATTCGCGAAAAAAAATATTCGTTTTCCATGGTAAAAAGTCACATGTCCAACAAAGTTTCTATGAAAAAGGTTTTTTTTTGTTAATTTCCAAAACTCGTAGAGCAAAAGTTCAGAATGACCCCCTGTCTTACTCCTTTTTACCCGACTGCCGAAGGAGGAGGGTAATGTTTTTTGATTGTATGTATGTATATATGTATGTTTGTCTGTTTCTTTGTTCCCTCCTGTAGCCTAAACGGCTTGATAGATTTTGATGTATGAGGTATTGTTAGAACCGTATTGATGGCGCGATGGCTATAGGCTATGTGACGTTCCATTAAAATGTACATAGCGCCCTCTTGAGGACATAACATGATGATCGAAAAAATAATAATTCAACTTTGCCGTGTAAGGTATCAAATGAAAGGACTTGATTTTCAAATTACAAAAATATGCATATTGAAGGTATTTAAATAACAACACCAAAATTATTGAAATAAAAAATGATCATGAACTACCTACCGACGTAAAATTTCATAAAATAAAAACAACTAAAAAGTTACAAATAAAAAAATACAATTATAAAAAACTAAAAACCTGACTGTACGCTAAAAACATGAAAACGAGTCCCAATGTTAATGGAAAGTATCGCAGGCGGGGACCAACTTGACCGCCACTCAAGGCCGTTTTCTAAGTAACATTCAGCTAAATGGTGAACCCTCTGCTGGTATAATTTGTTTATATACCGCTTTTTCAATACCTGTAAGTACATTTTTTGGCAGCATAATATTTTTACTTAATTTTAGGGTTTCGAACGTCAAAAGAAAAAAAGCAACCGTTATAGGATCTCTTTGTTGTCCGTCTGTCTGACTGACTGTCTGTCACCGCCCTTTTTCTCAGAAACGGGTAAAGATATCAAGCTTATATTTCGCATAGATGGGGAGTACCCCAAAAAAAATATTATGGTACTCCCTGTCCCACACAAGTAAATTGGGGCTTATATTTTTTCCAGTTATTTTGATGTGTATCCTTTTTTTTTCTTTGTTGTTTTGTATAAGTATGTGTTTCTTTTCTTTAAATCTGTATTTTTTTGTTGTTGCTGTCTATGTGTCGAAAAAATGTATCTTTATCTTCAAATCACGCCATCTATCGTTTGTTTTTTTTGTGGCTACTGTCTATAGAAGAAATTCCGTCATTGACAATTTTACGTTACGAATTTATTTTTATTTATTTTATTTTTATTTTTACATTTTCGTGGAGAATCAACAGCATTTTGTTAATAAATAATTATTACTTATGAACACATAACAACTTGATGCCATTAACAGAATGAACTTAGTAAACCCAGTAAACCTAACACATCCAGAGGAAAAACAAAATCTCTTTCTCTCTCTCTGAAAAACATACTTAATAGCCCAAACTCGATGCTTTTAGCTATTAACATCTTTGAAATAAAATTGAGCCACCACCGTGTTACTGCCCTCATCAGATCCTCACGAGACCATACCTCAACCAGCACCAAGAGACTGTATTTTTGATCCCTAACCTAATGTTCGTGCGTATTGTCATCACTTAGATCCATTCGCTATATTCCTGCTCCTCATCAGACCTTTACGAGACTGTAATTCTTCTTCTTTGGGTACCATCTCCTATCGGAGGTCGGCAATCATCTGGCTTATTCTTTCCTTCGAGACCTTCCTTTCCATATCACGAGAATATTGCACACTATCTAATTTAATTTAATGTATTGAATATACTGGAAGAATTATGCTTCCTCAATTTCAAATCAAATTATGTTGGTGTCATAAAAGTTGAAAAAGTGCAATGACAACCAATGTGCAGTGATTTTGTATCTGTACACGATAAGATCGCGAGCTGTCAGTGCTGCCTAAACCGACGTGACCCTTCTTTGGAGGCCAGCGGCCAACTGAGTCAAACGTCACTTGTGTTTATGATTTTATAACACAGAAAGCCGCCATAGATATTTGTATGAAGATTTGAGGGAAAAAAATTGCTCAAGTTTGGGATTAATTTACACAAAATAAGTGTGTGTTTATTAAAAAACAAGGTATTTAGCGCCTAGTCCAAGCCTTTAACTTTATAATATGATAAAAATCATATGAAAATTCTTAATAATTACGACACAGTTGTTACAATACGGGAGTGTGATTGACTGGTTTTTCTTGATATTCTGAAATTAATTTACAGTTATCCATAATCATTTACTTAAATTCGAATGATTCAGCACCTAGCTAGACTCTTCAACTACCTGTGTGATTTTTTTCAAGGCTGTAGAGCATCATTTACTACATAATTCTATGACAATGCCAACCCTCGATTCCCTATTGCAGACCCTTAATAACTAATGACAGTACTTACCTAATAATAACATTTTGTTTTAACTATGTTGATGAAATGACAGTGTAAATATTTTTTAACATAATAGATTAATCTAGGCTACGGTTCAAAAAACATATTACTAAGCTTACGCCTCGCTGATGAGATACTTGAGTGGAATATGTCGATGTCAATGTGCTCTGCTAATTTATTAAAATTGTTGCACGCTCGCCATAAATAAGTGTTCTGTCTGTAATTAGTAGATACATTCGGAACGTAAAATGTTGGTGGAGATCTTCGAGGTCTGTTCGGCACACAATAATTTAATCTAGACAGAAGCTCGGGACAGTCGACATCACCCCTTGCTATTTTCATGAGAAGGAGGGAGTCAGCAATTTCTTTCAGCATCTCCACCATGTCGCGAATTCATTAAACTATTTATATGAGTAAACGCGAATATCTGAACTGTTAATAACCGTGATTAGTACAAACATACTAATCACGGTGACGAACTGAATATGGGATATATCATAAACAAATTAGTTACTTAATATCACGCACACGTGATGACCGATCAGTCTAATAACCTGATCGTCTGAATGTCAAGGATAATCCTGATGTTCTTAGGGGTCTCACCCCAGTGGCCTCCAACCTCCCCTATAGCCACCCCGTGCCTCGCTAGCAGGGTTGTTCCCTGGGACTGATCACATAGGACTGTTTCCCTAGCTCCTTACACTGATCACATGGGACTATTTCCCTGGCGCACTGAATATTTAATCTATCCATTATCACACAGTACGGGTACGGTATGTACCTCCTTTAAACCTTACATTACCTCCTTAGTTTCCTTACTCATTATAAACACAATTGGTCCATCAAGAAATAAAGTGTATAACTTATCAATCATAAACGAGAGATAAAAGGTAAGTAGAAAGGTCACTTAGCTGCGCACTTGCTGTAACTGGCTGTTGTCTGAACCGGGCCATCACGCCCGCCTCGGCTCCCCGAGCCTGGGCGCCTCGGCTCCGCTCCGCCGGGTGCTCACGCACCCACGATACTGATCACTCCCTCACTCTGACCGTCTGCTCACCGCGGCTGCTCACACAAAAGAGAAAAACCCTCACGCGCTGCTCGCTTACGTGGATATTATCGTCTACCCTCAACTCGCCGATATTAATATTAAGGCTCGTCTACACTCAGAATAATTATCTTGATTATTCTGTGAGTCGAAATCGATAAAATTCCCGATAATTCGGGACAATTTGTCAATAGTCAGATAAATTTATTAAATTAATGTTATCTGACGAATTAAATTGTTGCTGTCACTGTCTAATACATACAAATATTCTGACGTGCATAACCTTCATCAGAATTATTATTCCCCAGATAACTATTATCTGGCTATACGGCTAAGTACTAACAACACCCGTATTTATAAAGAAGTTATTACTTGTTGTTAGTAATTTCTTAATTAAGTAAGGGGAATTATAAAACGAGCGAACAAAAAAAAAACTTTGCGACTGATGATGACATACTGTTTTAATAACTTGAGCGCTATGAATTTGAGTAAGCGAAAAATGAACTAAACTGACGACGAATATTGATTTATAATAAAATCCAGAACCAGCTTACAATAAGTGAATTGTGATAAATCCATTTCAGATTGTAATATATTGTTATGTGGGTAAACGAATAATAAACCAGTCTCGTATAAATTGTC